>NC_091067.1:154848492-155183145 GCF_000393655.2 Nicotiana sylvestris
TAAAGAAATCATACATAATATCTCTTGACTGCATCGAAATTGATGGCCCTTTCTATACATTTTCCTTCTACATTTGTCAAATACAATGCCCCGTTAGACAACACTCTGGTTACTACAAATGGTCCCTGCCAGTTTGGGGCAAATTTTCCTTTTGCTTCAGCCCAATGAGGCAAAATCCGCCTCAGTACTAACTGTCCGACTTCGAATTTCCTTGGACGCACTTTCTTGTTGTATGCTCTTGCCATTCTTCATTGGTACAGTTGACCGTGACACACTGATGTCAATCTCTTCTCGTCAATCAAACTCAAATGCTCAAGGCGACTTTTCACCCATTCATCATCATCGATTTCAGCCTCCGCAACGATTCGCAGAGACGGGATTTCCACCTCTGCAGGTATTACTACCTCGGTGCCATATACCAATGAATAAGGAGTCGCCCCCACCGAGGTACAAACGGTGGTGCGGTACCCTAACAATGCAAAAGGTAATTTCTCATGCCACTGTCTAGACCCTTCAACCATCTTCCGGAGTATTTTCTTTATATTCTTATTGGCTGCTTCAACCGCACCATTTGCCTTGGGACGGTATGGAGTAGAATGCCTATGGGTAATCTTAAACTGCTCACATGTCTCTTTCATCAAATGGCTATTAAGATTAGTCCTATTATCCGTGATGATTACCTTCGGAATCCCAAACCGACAGATGATATTTGAGTGCACGAAGTCGACCACAGCTTTCTTAGTCACAAACTTGAACGTCTTAGCTTCCACCCATTTGGTAAAATAGCCTATAGCTACCAGAATAAACCTGTGCCCATTTGACGTTGCTGGATCAATTGGCCCAATAACATCCATGCCCCATGCGACAAAAGGCCATGGTGCGGACATCGTATGTAGTTCTGATGGTGGAGAGTGAATCAAATCTCCATGCACTTGGCACTGATGACATTTACGCACAAAACTGATACAATCGTGCTCCATAGTGAGCCAATAATAACCTGCTTGGAGAATCTTTTTTGCTAGAACGTACCCACTCATATGCGGTCCACAAACTTCGGAATGTACCTCAGTCATGATAGATGTAGCCTGTCTCGCGTCCATGCATCTCAACAACCCAAGATCTAGAGTTCTTTTGTACAACACTCCTCCACTAAAGAAAAACCCGCTTGCCAATCGCCGAATCATTCTTTTCTGATCACCGGTGGCCTGTACTGGATATACTCCCGTCTTGATGTACTCTTTGATATCATGGAACCACGGCTCGCCGTCGATTTCCTTTTCTATCATATTACAATAAGCATACTGATCACGGACCAGAATCTGCAACGAATCAACATAAGCCTTGTCTAGATGATGTAACATCGACGCCAAAGTAGCCAAAGCGTCGGCAACCTCATTATGAATCCTTAGAATGTGCCTGAATTCTATAGCCTGAAACTGCTGAAAAAGCTCATGCAGACACTGCCGGTGCGGTATAAGCTTTAAATCCCGTGTTTCCCATTCTCCTTGAATTTGGTGTACCAGTAGGTCCGAATCACCCATGACCAAGACTTCCCGTACACCCATATCTACATCTAATCTCAATCCCAATATACATGCCTCATATTCTTCCATGTTGTTTGTACAGTAGAAACGAAGCCGAGCTGTAACAGGGTAATGCTGACCTGTTTCAGAAATAAGTACCGCTCATATTCCCACGCCTTTCATATTTGCAGCCCCATCAAAGAAACGTTTCCATCCCGGCTTCTCAGCTTGTTCCAATTCATCAATGTGCATCACCTCTTCATCAGAGAAATAAATTTTCAAAGGTTCGTAATCTTCATCGACGGGATTCTCAGCCAAATGATCGGCTAGTGCCTGTGCTTTCATCGCAGTCCGTGTCACATAGATAATGTCGAACTCTGTAAGCAGGATCTGCCACTTTGCAAGCCTCCATGTAGGCATAGGCTTCTGAAAAATATACTTCAACGGATCCAAGCGAGATATGAGGTAAGTAGTGTAAGATGACAAATAATGTTTCAACTTCTGTGCCACCCAAGTTAGGGCGCAATATGTCCTCTCCAGATGAGTATACTTAACCTCGTAAGATGTGAACTTCTTGATGAGATAGTAGATAGTCTGCTCCTTTCAACCCGTAACATCATGCTGCCCCAGTACACAGCCGAATGAATTATCCAAAACAGTCAGATATAGCATCAAAGGCCTCCCTGGTTCTGGCGGGACCAACACGGGTGGGTTCGACAAATACCCCTTTATCTTATCAAAAGCCTCCTGACATTCATCAGTCCATTTGACCGCAGCGTCTTTCTTCAACAATTTGAAAATCGGCTCACAAGTTGTCATGAGCTGAGCAATGAACCTACTGATATAGTTCAATCTTCCTAACAAACTCATCACCTCAGTTTTGTTTCTTGGAGGTGGCAATTCCTGAATAGATTTGATCTTTGACGGGTCTAATTCAATACCCCGCCCGCTGACTATAAATCCCAACAACTTCCCAGATGGCACCCCGAAAGCACACTTTGTAGGATTGAGCTTAAGATTGTACCTGCGAAGCCTTTGAAAGAATTTTCTCAAATCTCTAACATGGTCGGATTGCTGTCTAGACTTCACGATCACATCATCCACGTACACCTCGATTTCTTTGTGTATCATATCATGGAATATTGTTGTCATGGCCCTCATATAAGTTGCCCCAGCGTTTTTCAAACCCAACGGCATGACCCGATAACAATACGTTCCCCACGGCGTGATGAATACCGTCTTTTCTGCATCTTCTTCGTCCATTAGAATCTGATGATAACCCGCATAACAATCCACAAAAGAACCAATATCATGTTTGGCACAATTGTCAATCAGTATATGGATGTTGGGCAGTGGGAAATTGTCTTTTGGACTCGCCTTGTTAAGATCTCGATAATCGACACACAACCTGATCTTGCCATCTTTCTTCGGCACAGGCACAACATTAGCTAACCAAGTGGGATACCGTGTAACCTGAATGACCTTTGCATCAAATTGTTTGGTAATTTCTTCTTTGATCTTCACACTTATGTCCGTTTTGAACTTTCTCAACTTCTGCTTGACAGGAGGGAGTGCCGGATCAGTGGGTAATTTATGAACCACTAAATCGGTGCTTAGTCCTGGCATATCATCATACGACCAGGCAAAAACATCTTTGTACTCATGCAATACTTTAATTATCTCCTCCTTGAGTTGTGGCTCCAAATGAACACTTACTTTAGTTTCCCGCACATTGTCTTGGTCCCCTAGATTAACTGCTTCTGTGTCATTAATGTTAGGCTTGGGTTTTTCTTCAAAGTGACTTAATTCTTTACTAATTTCCTCATAAGCCTCATCGTCGTTACAATCCACCCCATCATCACGCTCGATTTCTTGTATCATTATTTCAAAGCTAGATTGGCTTTTAAAACTGGGCCGAAGATTCCTCATGCATGTCATATCATTGATATCAGCATAAAAAGAACTGTACAAAAGAAAAGAAAAAAATGGGAACAAAATTAGGAATGAAGAAACTTGCATTTCATTAAATGTAAAGATAACAGTGTTTTAACTCATCCAAACGGACGGAACATAGCAACTGAATTACAAACCCTGGAATAATCTAGGTGACAAAAGGAAAACAAAACCCACTACCACGACTCCCTCTGAATTGGAAGAGGAGTAGCTTCCCAATTGTTGATGTTAGCATGCGGTCCGATGTACTGTATATCTGCTCTGCTTGACCCTTCCCCGGCCTCAACCATGTTCACTTCAGCAAATACCCTCTTGAACACCCTATCCAAGTTCTCCTCTGCACCAATCAGTGGACCCGACACCTTTGCCAATGACTGCTTCTTGCTACCCGGCCTGATGAAGGACTTGGACAAGCGTGGAATTGGTTTGGGAAGAACCCAAGCTTTCTTTTTCAATTTACGAGCCCTTCTAACATCTGCCGCTGTTGGTTTGAACCCCAGTCCGAAGGTGTCCAAATTTTTGGGCAGAGAAACAGGTTGCACAATGCCCTGAAGCTCAGCCCCCAGACCTTTTTCTGGCACAAACCCATTACTCAGCATTTCTGATACTACCATGACGGTCGCAACTGCCACCCTGGGACATGGAATTCTTTTACCCTCGGGCACTCTGTTCACCGGGACCGTGTCGAAGACCTGATAAACCCATGGTCCCTTATCATCTTCAGTTTCTATAAAGGGCACAATGGCATCATTCATGGTGCATGTGGGATCTTCCCTATATAACACGATTTCTTGTATGTCCCACTCGAACTTGACCATTTGGTGTAGTGTGGAAGGCACTGCTTTGGCCGCGTGGATCCATGGTCGACCCAACAAAAGATTGTAGGACACTGCAGCGTCCAACACCTGAAATTCCATAGTGAACTCGATTGGGCCAATAGTCAATTCGAGTACAATATCCCCCACTGTGTTTGTTCCCCCTCCGTCGAACCCTCGAACACAAATACTATTTTTGCGGATTCTATCATCATCAATCTTCAACTTGTTCAATGTGGACAACGTACAAATATTAGCACTTGACCCATTATCGATCAACTCCCGAGTAACCATTGAATCTTCACACTTGACCGTCAAGTAGAGAGCTTTATTGTGTTCTGTGCCTTCCACAGGCAATTCGTCATCAGAAAATGCTACCATGTTTACCTCAAATATCTTGTTGGAAATTGTCTCCAGATGGTTCACTGAAATTTTGTCGGGCAGATGAGCTTCATTCAATATCTTCATCAAAGCTCAGCAATGCTCGTCAGAATGGATCAATAATGACAACAACGAGATCTGGGCCGGTGTTTTTCTCAATTGTTCTACAATGGAATAATCTTGCACTTTCATCTTTTTTAGAAATTCTTCTGCCTCTTCTTCCGTCACAGCCTTTTTGACTAGCACTGGATTGTCTTTAGCGCCCCTAGCCTTTCTCAACTCCTCGGGAGCAAAACAACGTCCCGACCGAGTTAATCCTTGTGCTTCATAACTCTCTTCCTTAATTTCCTTTCCTTTGTATGTCACCACTACCCTGTCATATTTCCACGGTACGGCTTTTCTATCAACCACGGGTAATTGAACTACCGGATTTATGACAACTGGTTCTATGTAGGCTCCTTTCACAACAACCACGGGTGCAGATGATGACCCCTGTACCACTAACTTGACTGGCTCTGGCTTCTTTGCAGCAACAGATGGTCCTTTTCCCATTACCAACACTGGCTTATTTTTTATCGCTTTTAGCTGAACCACTGGCCTTGCGCTAACTGTCTTTTCTTTGACCTTGGCTTCCGTAGAACGGATCACCATGACCGTCTGCGAGGGTTTTTTAGGCTCTGTCCCCTTATGTATCAGTTCGATCATATTGGCTTCATAATGCGCTGGTAACGGGTTTTCATTGATGTTTGGGGCCTCTGGAGCCTGTACTTCAATACGGCGATTATCAATGAGTTCTTGTACCGCATTTTTCAACTTCCAACATTTTTCAGTATCGTGCCCTAGCATCCCTGAGCAATACTCGCAGCTAACAGAATGGTCCAGGTTTCTGGGAAGGGGGTTTGGTGCTTTGGACTCAATTGGGGTCAACATTCCCAACTGTTTCAATCTATGGAAGAGAGTGGTGTAAGATTCTCCCAGCGGAGTAAATGTTTTTATGTTTGGGCCCTTCTCACTTCTAAAAGCTTGGTTTGGGCGGAAGCCGGTTCCTGGTCTATTTGCCCTGGGAGGTGGATAGGTGTTTTGTGAGGGTGGATGTGTGTTTTGGGGAGCCGGTGCACGCCATTGCGAGTGCACCGAAGGTTGAGTGTATGTCTGGGCGTGGTGGATAGAAAAGTGTGGTTCTGGTGGTGGATAGTAGTGTTGTGGTAGGCCATATGGGGTATATTGGTAGTTTGGGTGGTGGGGTCTGGGTTGGTTGTAGTAGGGTGGAGGGTTATTCGGCCTGGACCAAGTACTAGTTTCAACCGTAGCAACTTCTTCCTTCTTCTTATTTCCAAGCACACCACCAGTACCACTTTGGATGGCTTGGGTGGTTGCTTTCAATGCCGAGTAGATCAAGATCTTGTTAGACGTCAATCCCTCTTCAATCATGGCTCCCATCTTTACCACTTCATTAAACGACTTTCCGACAGATGTCACTAGATGACCAAAATAGGTAGGCTCCAATGTTTGCAAGAAGTAATCTACCATCTCACTCTCCCTCATCGGAGGATCAACCCTTGCTGCTTGTTCCCTCCAGCGGAAACCAAACTCTCTAAAACTTTCCCCGGGTTTCTTTTCCAGCTTCAACAATGACAGACGATCGGGGACTATCTCAAGGTTATACTGAAAATGGCCAATGAATGCTTGTGCCAAATCATCCCATGTATACCATCGGTCGGGGTCCTGTCTCGTGTACCATTCCAGCGCGGACCCGCTCAAGCTTTGACCGAATTAGGCTATCAACAATTCATCCTTCCCCCCAGCACCTCTCATTTTGCTACAGAAGCCACGCAGATGGGCTACTGGGTAACCGTGCCCCTCATACAAGTCAAACTTCGGCATTTTGAACCTCGCAAGCAACTGAACATCGGGGAAAGGGCACAAATCTTTGTACGCAACGCTGACTTGGTTGCCTAAACTATGCATGTTCCTGAAGGATTGCTCCAGGCTTTTGACTTTACGAATCACTTCCTTCTGTTCTGCATTCTTAACCGGTTTCTCAACTTCTCCCGGGATTTCAAAATGGGGAGAATAGGTATATGGCTCAGGCGCTTTGAAAGTGGGTTCGAGAGGGTAATATTGGGTGTCGTGAGCTTGGAATAGCAGCTCACTGGACGATCTATGTAATGGGGCTGGGGGGGTGCTACAAAGACTGGAACCGTGGGTGGGGGAGGGTTCTGTTTGGGGGGTGGAGCTGGAGGAGCGTATGAAGTAGTACCATAGCCCTGGGCGTGATAGGGGAAGGCTGAAGATGTGTGGGGAATGGTGGGCTCCTAAGCCTGAGCCAGGGGTGGTATGTGAGATGGATTAGCGGGGTATAGTGGTGTCGGATGTCCTTGAGACCATGCCCGATGCATTTCGGCCATTTGTGCTTTTAGTTTCCTCATCTCTTCTTTCATAGCACCCACATCTGTTACCTCAACTTCATTTGAAGGGTCTACGATGCTGATTTCCGAGTCCTGCCCTGTCATGTTTACTTTATCTTTCGACCGGGTGTTGTACGGGTGAGTTGCCAGAATTGCCAATCAACTAACCACCTGCCTGGACTCACACATTTAGACAACCACTTTGTTAGCGATTAAGTCTTAATAGATTTGACAACCGCACATTGGTATGAATGCACCTATATAGTTAATCATTTCTATTATGCGTTTGCTCGATTGCATGCATCATCCCGGCACTTCGTTCCTTGTTTCTTTTTATCTTTCTTTCATATTTCTCACCTTATCCCTCTCTGGTGCTCTTTTCTTTCTTCTATTTCTTTCTCTTTTGGGTTTCCGCTCATTTCTTGCTTTCTCTTTCTCCTTTTGTTTTTCCGCTCTCTTCTTTCTTTCTCCCTTTTTTCGCTCCCTTCTTTTTATCTCTCTCTATCTTTCTTACGTTTCATTGTTACGATTACGGTCGAATCCTATGGAGATTGCCTACGTATCATGACCTCGCACGAATCAGACCAAGCGTAGTTCGTGAAAAATAAATGCAAAAATAAAGGGTGGAAATTTTGAAATTTTCAATTTTCATTACTAAAACAAACTATTACAAACTAAACATTTTTCGGAATGAAACTAACAGACGCAAATTAAAAGCAAACACAGACTCTAAGACTGCAAACATACTTGACCTGAAAGGATGACGGACAGACGAAAGACAGACTCAAAAGGTAGAAAACTACAGACATGGCCTATGCATACTCTAGTGCTTCAAACTTAGGTGTCTGCGGGGCGTCGTTCGGCCTCGCCGCGGGCCTAAGATCCAAATCCCTTTCAAGCTGCTCTAATTCATTCATGGTTCGTTTCACATAGGTCATTACTGCGGAGACAAAAGTAGTATGGGTCATGTCTTCACAAACTCGGCATCTCCTGAAAATGGCATGAGCAATGGCTCTAATCCTATCTTTTGTTTGCTTCTTTTCTATAAGCAAGCGTCTTATCTGATCGCTGCATGTCTTTAAAGCTCAAGAATCCTGCAGGTGTTGATCTTGCAACTGCTGCACTTCTACCTCCATTTGGGCCAACAAGTCGTAACAATGTCCACTTTCAATTCCAAAATCTCTGGCCTGTCTAACCGTTTTACCCTTAAGGGCAACCACTTTTCTCTTTAAATCGGCAACAATTTTCTCAAGGTCCCTTTTCAACTGATTCAAGTACTGGCGACGCTCCTCTGTTCTTGTATCCCACTGCGCTTTAAGTTCTGCCATGATATTCTCAGATTTTTCTAATTCATCCCGCCATTCCCTGACTTCATTTTCCAGCCTTTTTATCAATTGCTCATCTGATCGGCTCCTTGGTTGCTTATCGACGGTTATCCTCAACTGCCGGATTTGGGCCCTAAGCGCTTCGTTTTCTCGAGCCAGTCTGTTCTTCTCACCTTGATCCGCGGCAACCTGTACACTGTTCTCGAATATCAGACTCTCAACTTGCTGCTTCAGTTTACCAATCTCAACTCGATAGCCTTCTTCCTTTGCTAACCAGTCCCACTGCTCTTGGGACGACTCAGCGAAATCTTCGAGATGAGGTCTTTTAGCCGGTCTCTCGCACGCCACGTCACCTCCAAACCAATCATGATACCCCGGAGCAACTTCCCCTTTAGCCCTATCTGACACACAAGTGTTCGCCATCAAATGTTGACACTCACTCCAGATTTGGCGAACCTCTTCTTCGGGGAACCGACCGTCAGGACTAATTTCGACCACTTGGGTACTTAGATCTTCATCTCTCGGTACTACTTGATACCTCTCGAGTTGCCTCAGAACCCGATATGGTGCATAGGGCTGGATGTTTTTGAGTCCCATCAACAGAAAATGCGGTCGGGCTGCTGGCATGTATATGACTTCTTCGACTGGCAACCATCCGAGCACCCACTGTATCTGGCTGGCAGTAAGGTCCGAAATAATGATGTCCAAGTCGTGACTCCTTCAGGTAGACTAGCCTCTTTGATTCTTGTGTAAAATTCTCCTATACAAGTTTTCTCAAATGAACCATAACTCAAGATCTGAGAGCGGGGGAACAAATGCTCAGTCATCCACATTTGTAACAACAAGTTACATCCCTCAAAAAATTTGCCCCCAGCTTTGCAAGCAGTGAGAGCCCGGAAGATGTCAGCCACGATCATAGGTGCTAAAGTGCTTTTCCCCATGGTTTGCAAGGTACTGACGACCCCCGCTACTTTCAAATCAATATTACCATCTTTCCTTGGGAATACTATGAGGCCCAAAAAGGCTATCATAAAAGCCACCCGTCTGTGTTCCTCCCATTTTTGTCGGTTACTTCTACTGCATAGCTTAAAGTCTGGATTATTGAATCCGCCCACGTGGCCATATCTATCATATATGAAGCGGAAACTGCAGAAACCCTTTGCAAAATCTGGATGATGAACTGTTCGGGGTATTTTCAAGGAATCCAAAAATCGATGTACGGTAATGGCCCTGGGAGCAATTAAGTATTTGAACCTCAACGGAGCTTGATCACTTCCGATGTACCCCGCTATTTCCTCCAATGTTGGGGTGAGCTCAAAGTCCGAGAAATGAAATACATTATGTGTCGAATCCCAATAAGCAACCAATGCCCTGATAATATCACCCCGAGGCTGAATGTCTAATAAATTCGGGAGATCTTTCAAATACTTTTTCACTTCGTCTTGCCCTTCTTTGCCTAAATCATTCCACCATAATCGCAACTCAAAAGGGATTTTGATCATTATTGAAAAGGGTTTATTCAGCATCGTGCTCATCCTGCACATTTATTAAGGCGATTAAGCAAAAGAAAAACTTTTATTCGACTCAAAAAAGAACTATCTATATTTTGACTCAGAATTACCTATATATTTTCAAATTTTAAAAATGAAGAACTCGATTCTCAAATGCGGCCTTTCAGCACTTCGGGAACAAAGATTTTAAGGCTGCGAAAGTCAACCAGTCAAAAATCAAAAATTGACCAAGATGGCTGTTTTTGCAAAGTCAGTCTTCCAGCGTCCCTTTTGGGGACATTCGGCTATTTATGACAAGACGGCCCCACTTGACTTATTTACGACGAAAAATAAAAATTTTGACATTTTTCGGCTATTTTTGCAAAAGAAAGGTTGGACCCGATGAGGGTTGCCTACGTATCCCACACCTTGTGAGAATCAAACCGACATAGTTCGAGCCAATTAACCGAACTATTTTTAAAACAATACTCTTTTTCATTTTCAATTTTTCTTTTCCAACAAACAATAAACAACCTATTTTCCAAACTAAGAATAAAAGACTTTTCTTTTCAACAAACACTTTCCAAAAATAAAAGTCTCCTTTTTCTATTTTTCTTTTGTTTTTAGTACAACAGACTATTAGAAATAAAGCATTTTTCTTTTTCATTTTCTCAAAATTTCGGCAGAGTTTCGACAGTAATTGGTCATTGATTTTTATTTCTAAAAAAATCAATTAACTCCCTAACTGATATTTCTTTTTCTTTCTCTTTTCTCTTTTTTTTCTCAATTTTCCAACATTCCCGAGATTCAGAAATCGGTCAACATGCAGGTTCGGAACAAATAAATGCACAGCACAAGAGAATGCATCAGGATGGTCTTTTCATTTCAGGTTGCTAGTCCTAGACGGACCCAACCCCTGTGTTGAGTCCCCTAAGTCAAATGCAACGTGATGCAAATAAGCGTTCCTACTAGGGATCCGGCATGAAGTCACGTTATTCTATATTCAAAACCTGGGTCAGTGTACTAGACTGTGTACCCGAGCGGACAACTCGAGTCGAGGAGGGGGCAACTTACCGGGAACCAAAAGGCCATCCGGCTTCGTAACTTGTCCGACCTCTTTCTTATTTCAAGGTATGACACTAACAGAATAGGGAGTCTCAATCAGTAAGCACATCCCCGGAGGTGAAGAGAGAAGGGTGTCGGCACAGTTTACATACAGTTCAGATAATATCAATGTGGTAGCATTTAGCACATTCAGCACAAAACATGTAGGAAAATCAGATACAATTAAATACAACAATTTATCTAAGCTCGAATTCTGAACCCTGAACCAGAGATTCTGGGTTCGTTCCCCAGCAGAGTCGCCAGAGCTGTCACACCTCCTTTTTCACTACACCCTGCAAAGGGCATGAAGGAGTTTTTCCCATTTAAAGGACAATCGGAACGGGATTTAATTATTAATTATTCAGAGTCAACAGTTGGGAGGTTAATGGTGTCCCAAGTCACCGGTTGAATCCTGAACCGAGGAAAAATATGACTCTGTTACAGTCTGCGAACCAGAAATCCGAGTAAGGAATTCTGTTAACCCGGGAGAAGGTGTTAGGCATTCCCGAGTTCCGTGGTTTAAGCACGGTCACTCAACTGTTGCATTTGATTTTATCTGATTTTAATACCTGCTAGCTTATGTGTCTTTTATTCGTAAACCACTTTTTATCATTATTTATTTTAAGAGAATTGCGACGTCGTGAAAACACGTTTCGAACCACGTCGCAATCAATGCACCCGCGGTTGTCAACACATTTCAACTTCGTTGAGATTGGGATTTGGGCCGCATCAATGCGCACCCGAATTTAAGAAAGTGATTTAATTAAATCGTGCCTAAAGATTCTAACGTAATATTATTTTGAGGGAATCCGTGAAGTTTGTCTAAATGGCCCTCCCAAATTCTAATCATTTTTAATAACCATTTATTGAGGGCCCCGCAAATTTATATTTTAGTGGGCGAGGCTCATCTCATTTAATTTTAGAAAAGGGCAAACCTAAAAGCAACTATATTGTCTTATTTTTATTTGTCTCTAAAACACAAAAGAAGGGAATACTTAATTGACTAGCACGTGAGAAAGGTCTAAAATTCTATAATTCGATCTTGACCGACTAAGCCCATGAGCTGAAATAAAGAATTCAAAATAGGCTAAGTTCTGTTTACAAAACAATTCGAGCCCAGCAATACCAAGACTGTTTCAATGCCCAAACACTTTCACATCCAATAGTACGCCAATTCATTTAACAAGCAGTTACTGAACTTACCTCTCCTTATGTCCAGTGTTCAACGATTGTTTACAGGATATTGATCATTTGGATTCTAATTTTAACTCGAATTGTCCTTATCTATTTACCTATTAGTGAGTTCCTGAATACCTTGTGAATACATACGTTGGTAATTGGGTTGATATTGGGCCCAGTTTGTTTAACAACTTGAATGGAAACGGACAAAACACTGCCTAAACTATGAACAACAGAACTAATGGAACGTTTAGAATTAAGCTGCTACCTATAATTCAACAATTTACATCCTTCATGTTCGTCAACATATTCATTTAAAGATCCACACAGATCTACAACTGATTGAACACCAAGCAACTCAACTAGCATTTAACTCTTTACTTCTAAACAAATCTGAGGGAAGAAATAGTCCTCATACAGTCCGGATACAAATCCAAACAATTCAGCTCAACAGGAATAAGTCTAATTAAACATTTCCCAATCAATATTCAATATATGAATTACTTTCTCAAATCTCAACTATTGCTATTATGTAATTGACATTTAGATTAACACAATATCAAGCAGACTAACAACAGATTAGCACAAACTATGTCTTCTTCTTTCAATCGACCATGTACATATTGATTAGCTCAAGCCTTCACGTGTCAGTTATAGCGGGAGAAAATACCTGGAAATTGGAATGGAATAGGAAGAAGGAGATATTAGAAACAGTAGTATACAGCAGATATCAACCACAGTGCAATCCCACAGGGGCCCAGAAAGAATTTGAAACCAACAGGGACCAAAATATCAGTCACAAACTACTTGACTGCACTCAAACAGATTCTAAACTGAACTCAAAACTTCTGAAATTTCAGCAATGCAAAACTCAACCAAAAACCACCTAAAATCACTTGAAATGATTCTCTGAACTTCAGCAACCAGGGATTTAACTCAGACGCAAACAATCCACACAGAATTACTACCAGAACTCATAATTACTCAATGTAATAGTGTTTTTTTTGTGTTTTTCTGTAGCTTTAGTATTTTTTAAATTTTTTCTAGGATGAAAAGGAATTTCAGACTTGCAGATCTTATTTTTGAATCTGAGACTATAGAGTGCTTTGGGGGATTTTTTTGGGGCTCTTAGCTAAAGGAAGAAGAAGACCCCTTTCCTAAGGCATTTCATGCCCTTTTATAGGCAACAAGAGAGAGTAGATCAGATTTTAGGCCTTCTTTTTAATCCCTCCCTTATTTTCAGTTTAGTCCCTTTATTTTTGACTTGCTCAACAAGTAAATCCCTCTATTGTGCTAACATCTACACTAAAGTACCCTTCTAGAAGATCCTAGGATGCTCTTCTACCCCTAAAATACCTATACTACCCTTACCCCTACTTTGAAATTACTATTCCTAAAGAAACTTCCCTTTTCCATGCCTAAACTACCCCTGAAAGCTTCTCAAAGTTACTGATTCTACCTATATTCCCAACAACTATAACCAATCCCCTAAATTAATTCAAAACTAACTAGGATTGATTAATTAGAACTTAGAAATTACCCAATTGAACTAACCAATCCCAATTATTCAATCACCCAAACCCAAACAACTTAGAAAAACCAGGAGAACAGGATCAGTCAACATTAAATGAAATTAAACTAGCTTTTAACCAATAAGCTCACAATTGACCATTCGAACATTAAATTCAGAACTAAAAAGCAATTGAAATCAACCTAAAACATCTAGCCAACATTAATGGACAAAATGGTATTGAATCCAAACTAATTAATTATGCCGATTCTGCAATTAAAATTATGATTAACTAATAAATGACACATGCATCAAACTAAACTAAAATGTGAAGATGCTTTACTGATTAAAACAGATGGAACAAGGAACAAGGAACAAAGAAGATTTAAACTATACTAATACACAAAAATAAATCATAAAATTAACAGAACACTTTAATGAAATCAAAACTATAACTAGAATTTAAACTATGCAAGTAAGAAGAAACAAGAAAGCTCACTGAAGCATGAGAAACTCCGGCCAGCTGCTATCATCCGAATCTTTTCAGATTTTTGACACATAACATCCCTAACCATGTGTTTTTACAAGAGAACACATGGTTAAGGATATTATGGTCTAAAATCAGAAAGATTTTGGGTTAGGGTTTTGGCCAGAAATTCTTAGATCTGAAATTCGAGCCGCTTCTCCGAGATTCGAAGGAAGATGGTCATGGATTTGGGTTGAGGGAAGTCCGGGGATGGTGTGGCATGATTTTGGTCCAGTTTGGATGAATTTGCGACATGGCCAGAAAACTTCAATCGGAGATTCGACGAGCTCCGGCAATATTCGAGGGAAACCAATGGTAGGAATGGAAAGAGGAGAGTGAGGAGGACGAGGGGTGTAAATTTGGGGGTGATTGGCATCGGCGCCGCCACCGGCGATCTAGGGGTTTCAGGGCAGCGCGGTTAGGGTTTGTGGGGGGTGAGGAAGACGATGGGGAATGGGGTGGGGGGAACCTTCGGACACTTTTATAGTACGCCTACCTCGCCTCTGAGTCGTTGATCTTGTTAACCTCGACGGTTTGGATTGATCGACGCCAAACGGCGTCGTTTTGATTTTAGCGTATTGGACCGGATGGGGAGAGGGTTTTGGGCTTGGGTCGGAACTGATTTGGGCTGAGGTTTGGGTTAAATTGAGATGAGCCCAATTTTGTTCTTTTTTGTTTTTTTTCTCTTTTATTTCTTTTATTTATTTTTGTATTTTGTTTTCCACTTTGTAATTTTGTATTTATTTTTCTGATTTTATAAAATTGCAACAATTAAAATAAAGTCCTAATATATTTCAAAACTAAACTAATTAAATTCTAAAATTATTTAAAACCTATTCTACGCCAAATTTACGATTAAAACAACTAAAATGTGAAAGTGAGCTATTTTGTAATTTTTCATGTTTGGTTCTAAAACAAACTAACCTCTAATTGATCCTAAACATATAAAATTATATCCTAAATGCAAATGCATATTTTTTGTAATTTATATGAATTAACCTGCACAAATAAAATGCAACCATCATCAGAAAATGATACCAAAATGCACGAAAAATTGTAAAAATAAAGAAAAATTATTTTGTTGGAATTTTGGGAATTATTCATATATAGGGCAAAAATCACGTGCTCACATATCCAGTGTATATCGAGAGTATCTCTAGTGTATATAGAATGTATATTGACTGTATATCGAGTGTATACCTCCTGTCTCCCTTAAGAAGAAGCCATTTTTTTTTTCCTCTCTATCTTTTGAACTTCCCCCCTCCCTTTCTCCAGCTATCTAATCTCTAAATAGGCATCAAATTAGTGCATCTTCCATTACAAATTATACTTTTAACTTCTTTAATTATCCACTAGTCAGTGTTATTATTTAATTTTCATTAGTGTTAGTTTTACCCTACCAATATAGAAGCTTCCTAATTAGTTAGGTAAGACTCTTTTTTCATTTTTTTTAAATAAAACCTAAATTAATTTCTATCCCCAAATTATCTTAGACAATTAAATTAATTAACCCTAATAATTATTACAACTAATTAAAAACCAAGTTAAAAGAAAATTGCCAAAATTTAAAAATTAAAGAGTAAAATGTAACATGACTATTTTTTATGATCTTTTTCTTTTTTTTCAACAACAACTTACTATATATATATATATATATATATATATATATATATATATATTTCATAATCTAAAATACTACATAATGCATTTTAAAATAAGATAGAAATATTGCACAATACCAAAGCTAATCCTAATTAATTAAACTAAATATAAACTATTTTTGTGTTTTCGAAATTATATAAAGATAAAAATAAGGTACTATTTTTTTAAAATTGTTTTTTATGAAAAGTACATAAACTAAAATACTTGTTTGTAATTTTTATTTTTCTTGTAAGAAAATAAAATAAAAGAGTTAAAATGAGTTGAAATAGCTATATTAGGCCTAAATTAAATATTTACACGCTAAAATATGAAAATATCTTGGGGAGGGTCAAAAGGTACACATCTACATAGTATTTTAGAGTATTTTATCGTTGTTGGATAAAATAAATAATCCCTCCCAGGAATAATATCCACAGCAAATAATAATAACACAAGAGAGTAACAATGACACCAAATATTTTAGCGGGATAAAATACAATATCCGAGTGTAGCAATATTACCACTATAATATTACAACTCAGTAGTGTCAAGAGACTACTACAACTTTGAAAGAAATAACACTCTTTATATAAAACACCTCACTACAATATTACTACCACTCACTAGTTATCTCACAGACAACAATCTGTGGATTACTCTCTCTAACTTCTATTGTTTCTCTCTTATTTTGGTGTGTCTTAACTGAGAGGGAATCATCTTTATTTATAGGCAAATTTGCCAACCACTTAGCAACACAAATTTGACTTATTGCATTGCAAATTGAAATCTTCAGCCGCCCATATGCATTCAAGCAGCCTATTTTGTCCAATTTTTTCAATCTTCTTCTTTTGGTTGGTGAGGTGTGAACCTCACAAATCTCTCCCTTAATTTTGATTTTTCTTCTTTAGTCCAAGTCTTGTTCTCAATCTCTGAAAATCTTCAAACTTGAGAGGCTTTGTGAAGATATCTGCAACTTGATCATGAGACTTCACATATTTGAGCTCGACTTCCTTCTTGGCAATGCATTCTTTGACGAAATGATATCTTGTATCTATATGCTTGCTTCGATCATGATACACTGGATTCTTCGCGAGTGCCTGTGCTGATTTGTTATCAATACAAATCTCTGTGGCTTCCATTTGTGGAAAATTGAGCTCCTTTAATAATCTCCTTAGCCAAATAGCATGACATGTACATGATGTTGCTGCTATATATTCGGCTTCACAAGTCGAGAGAGTAACTATGGACTGTTTCTTTGAACTCCAAGAAATAACAGATTCACCCAACAAAAATACAAAACCAGTTGTACTTTTTCTATCATCAATATCTCCCGCATAATCACTATCACAAAATCCCACAAGGTTGAAATCATTAGAAGAAGAATAAAATAACCCAAAATCGATTATTATGAACTTTAAAGACAAACAAGTAAGATATCTCCATTAGTATGAACTTTAAGGTAAAGAGCATATTCATGGAGACAATGAGTAAACCCATTGTCTGGAAAATACTTGTCGATGCAACTATTCCATGCTCGTGGGGCTTGCTTTAATCCATATAAAGCTTTCTTCAACCGCAACACTTTATCTTCATGGTTTTTGACCACGAAGCCCAATGGTTGTTCAACATAGACTTCTTCTTCAAGATAGCCATTCAAGAAGGCTGACTTGACATCTAGTTGATGAATCTTCCACTTTATTTGCGCCGCCAAAGAGATCAGCAAACGAATCGTCTCCATGCGGGCAACAGGTGCATAGACTTCTTCATAGTCAATGCCTTGCCTTTGCTTGTAGCCTTTAGCCACAAGTCGTGCCTTGTATTTGTCCACATCTCCATTAGCATTCTTCTTTATTTTGTATACTCATTTCACTCCAGTTGCTCGATGACCCTTGGAAAGAGTTGTTAACTCCCAAGTATTGTTCTTCTCTATTGACTTGATCTCCTCCTCCATGGCTTTTCTCCACCTTTTGTTTCTAACAGCTTTATCAAAGTTCATTGGTTACTGTCAGCAAAGAGACAACATAAAAAATCAAAATTAGTAACTTCTTATTTGTCCTCATAGAGCTCTTGAATGCTCCTTGTCCTTTGCGGCTATTCATTTGAACCTTCTTGAGAAGAGGGAGATGCAACATTTGTTGGAGAAGAAGGTGGAGTTGTGTCCTGCACAGGTTCCACGGTCTTCGGTTCTTCTTCATCACCAAAGTATGGAAGAAAATCATATGAAGTTTCTTCCTCAGCTTCCCAATTCCATGCCAATTCTTCATCAAATTCAACATCACGACTTACCACCACCTTACCGCTGCTTAGGTTGTATAGCTTGTAGCCTTTTGAACTCATATCATAGCCAACAAACACATGCTTGACACTTCGATCGTCAAGCTTTGCTCTCCCTTGATGTGGCACATGAGCATAGGGTATGCTCTCAAAGATTCTTAAGTGCTTGACACTTGGCTTTCTTCCACTCCATACTTCTTGAGGGGTTTGATCTCTAACATTTCTTGTTGGAGACCTGTTATTCAAATAAACTGCACAAGAAACAACTTCGGCCCAAAATTCCTTAGGCATACTTTTAGCTTTCAACATACATCTAGCCATATTAAGAATCGTTCGATTCTTTCTCTCTGCAACACCATTTTGTTGAGGTGAATAAGGTACCGTTAGAGGGCGATGAATTCCATGAAATTGATAGAAGTCATTAAATTCGTTTGAGGTGAATTCCCCTCCTCTATCGGACCTTAGAGATTTAATTTCTTAGCCACTTTATTTCTCTACAAGTACTTTGAAATTTTTAAAAGCAGCAAAAGCTTCAGATTTTTGGTTCAAGAAATAAACTCAAGTCTTTCTACTAAAGTCATCAATGAAAAGCAGAAAGTATTTTCTTTTACCAAAAGAAGGTGGATTGATTGGTCCACACACATCAGTGTGGACAAGCTGGAGCGGCTTGGTTGATCTTGACATGGCCTCCTTTGGAAAACTCCTCCTTGCATGTTTTCCAAGAAGACAAGCTTCACACAATTGATTTGGATGGTTGATTGATGGTATCCCATGCACCATGTTCTTTTCTCCCATTGATTTGAGCGCTTCAAAATTTAAGTGCCCAAATCGCATGTGCCAACACCATGATTCATCTTGCACATTAGCCTTCAAACACTTTACATCAATTATTTTAAGATTCAGAGAAAACAATCTATTCTTTGCCATATGCACTTTAGAAATTAGAATTCCACTTGAATCTCTAAGCCAAAGATGCATATTTTTCATGTGGATGTCATATTCCTTTTCAAGAAGTTGGCCCAAACTTAAAATATTACTTTTTAATTTTGGCACATAATAAACATCTTGAATTAACTTGTGACTACCATCTTTACAGGAGATCAGAATCGTACATATCCCTTCGATTTGAACCTTTGAGGTATCTCCAAAGGACACATTACCTCTCACTGTTTTATTGATCTCCACAAACTTCTCTTTGCACCCACACATATAATTGCTTGCTCCATTTTCCAAATACCACGAGCTACAATCATCTCTGTCTTCTTCCTTGAGTGACATCAACAACGTTGACTCATTTTCTTCTTTCTTGTCGTCAACAAGGTTAGCCTTTTCTTCAACATTGCTACGACATTCCCAAGAGTAATGGCCAAATTTATGACAATTATAACATTCAATTTTTGATTTGTCATACCTTTGTCCATTATTTTCTTGGTAGTATCCACGTCCTCTTCCTCCTCTTTGTCCATGACCATGACCTCTGAATGTTTGGTGGATTTTAACTTCATTGTTGAAGTTGTTACCATTACTTCTTCCTCTTCCATGACCTCCTCGACCTCGGCCTCGTCCTCGTCCGTTTCCTCGATAGCTTGTTTCACCTCCATAATCCTTGAAGGATGCTTGAGTTTTAAGAAGTTGCTCCAATGACACTTCTTGTCTCCTTTTGATCTTTTCTTCGTGGGCCTGTAAAGAACATTCCAATTGCTCCACCATCATAGAGTCTAAATCTTTAGATTCCTCAATAGCACACACCACAAAATCAAATTTAGGTGTTAAAGAGCGAAGGATCTTTTCTACCACACGGACATCTTCTATGTCCTCCCTGTATCTTCTTAGTTGATTTACAACAGCCTTCACTTTTGAAAAATAATCCGAGATGCATTCGGATTCTTTCATTTTTAAAACTTCAAAATCAACCCTTAGAGTTTGAAATTTTACCTTTTTCACCTTGTCAACTCCTTGAAGAGAATTTTGTAAATCTCCCAAGCTTCCTTTGAGGTGGTAGCATCTGCCACCTTCTCAAACATGGCATCATCCAAACATTGGTGGATGAGCGTGAGGGCTTGTTGATCCTTCTTCCTTGTCTTTGCCAAGACCTCTTTTTCATTTTGGGGCAGAGCTTCCTCATTATCGGATTTTGCATACCCTCTGTCTACGATTTCCCATACATCCTGAGAGCCAAGGATGGCTTTCATACGTAGAGACCATTTCTCATAATTATCTTTTGTCAGACGGGGGTACTGAAAAGATAGCGGACCATTATTTGTCATGGCTCTGATACCACGTTGTTGGAATAAAATAAATAATCCCGCCCAGGAATAATATCCACAGCAAATAATAATAACACAAGAGAGTAACAATAACACCAAATATTTTAGCGGGATAAAATACAATATCTGAGTGTAGCAATATTACCACTATAATATTACAACTCAGTAGTGTCAAGAGACTACTACAACTTTGAAAGAAATAACACTCTTTATATAAAATACCTCACTACAATATTACTACCACTCACTAGTTATCTCACAGACAACAATCTGTGGATTATTCTCTCTAACTTCTATTGTTTCTCTCTTATTTTGGTGTGTCTTAACTGAGAGGGAATCATCTTTATTTATAGGCAAATTTGCCAACCACTTAGCAATACAAATTTGACTTATTGCATTGCAAATTGAAATCTTCAGCCGCCCATATGCATTCAAGCAACCTATTTTGTCCAATTTTTTCAATCTTCTTCTTTTGAATGGTGAGGTGTGGACCTCACAAATTGGTATCAGAGAAGGAGGCATCTCTAAAATACTAAAATAATGCATTTTAAAATAAGATAAAAATATTGCACAATACCAAAGCTAATCCTAATTAATTAAAGTAAATATAAACTATTTTTGTGTTTTCGAAATTATATAAACATAAAAATAAGGTAATATTTTTTTAAAATTATTTTTTATGAAAAGTACATAAACTAAAATATTTGTTTGTAATTTTTATTTTTCTTGTAAGAAAATAAAATAAAAGAGTTAAAATGAGTTGAAATAGCTATATTAGGCCTAAATTAAATATTTACACACTAAAATATGAAAAAATCTTGGGGGGGGGGTCAAAAACTACACGTCTACAGCTGCCCCTCTTTAACTGGAAACACGAAGAGTTTTCCGACAAAGAACGACTAGACATGTTTTGACCCGACCCTTATTCGGAGAGACTAAAACTAAAGGAAAGGGAGAGATTGTGACCGAGCCCGGATATCTGAGCTGCCTACATATCCTTGGCTATAAAGGAATCAGGTCACGTGTAGTTCAGAAGTGAGTAAGGTGATGGAGTATACCGAGGTGAAGAGCCGATCGAGGTTCCATTCCGTCGAGGTTCCGGTCCGCGGTCCTGCTATTCCATCAAAATCAAAAACATGAAAAAGACTAACTAAGCCTATGAGCTACTAGTTACAAGATTTTTATCTATGAGTCTTCTGAAGCCTGATCTTGAATCTTGGTTGGTGCTTCATGCGGACTCTGATCTGAATCTTGATGCTTGTTAGCTACAGGTGTTGGTTCAATCTTCTTCAGCTTTTTCATATCAGGACGGGACATGCAGAGCTCGTGACTTCAATTATGTCTTGAACAGACCACATCTTTTCTCCACTTCTGCACTTTGGATTCATTTTTTTCTCTTTTTATTTTCCTCTTCTTCTTTTTTTATTGTGACTAGATTTTGTTGATCATTGTTGTCTTCCTCTCGATTTCTGAACTTGAATTTATGCTGGGGATATTTGTAGTAACCCTCCGCATTATTGACTTCTGACTTGATCTTGAAATGTATTCCTCTGTTCTGCAGGCGGGATCCTGACTTCAACTTGAATGTGTACTCCTTTGTTCTACAAGCGGGCTCCTGACTTCATCAACTTCAAATATAACAACCTTCATTCTAACAGGCGGGCTCCTGACTTCTTCAACTTAAAATATAACAACCTCCGTTCTACAGGCGGGCTCCTGACTTCATCAACTTCAAATATAACAACCTCCGTTCTAACAGGTGGGCCCCTGACTTCTTCAACTTAAAATATAACAACCTCCGTTCTACAGGCGGGCTCCTGACTTCATCAACTTCAAATATAACAACCTCTGTTCTACAGGCGGGCTCCTGACTTCTTTATCTTAAAATATAACAACCTCCATTCTACAGGCAGGCTCCTGACTTCATCAACTTCAAATATAACAACCTCCGTTCTAACAGGCGGGCTCCTGACTTCTTCAACTTAAAATATAACAAACCCCCGTTCTACAGGCGGGCTCCTGACTTCTTTATCTTAAAATATAACAACCTCCGTTCTACAGGTGGGCTCCTGACTTCAGCTACTTAAAATATAACAACCTCCATTCTAATAGGCGGGCTCCTGACTTCTTCAACTTAAAATATAACAACCTCCGTTCTACAGGCGGGCTCCTGACTTCTTCAACTTAAAATATAACAACATCCGTTCTACAGGCGGGCTTCTGAATTCATCTTAAAATTATAGCAACCTCCATTCTCCAGGCGGTCTTCTGACTTCTTCAACTTAAAATATAACAACCTCCGTTCTACAGGCGGGCTCCTGACTTCATCTTAAAATTATAACAACCTCCATTCTCCAGGCGGGCTCCTGACTTCAGCTACTTAAAATATAACAACCTCCGTTCTAACAGGCGGGATCCTGACTTCTTCAACTTAAAATATAACAACCTCCATTCTACAGGCGGGCTCCTAACTTCTTCAACTTAAAATATAACAACCTCCGTTCTACAGGCAGGCTCCTGACTTCATCTTAAAATTATAACAACTTCCATTCTCCAAGCGGGCTCTTGACTTCTTCAACTTAAAATATAACAACCTCCGTTCTACAGGCGGGCTCCTGACTTCTTCAGCAATTACTTCCCTCAAACTGGTGTTTTCACTTCTCTGAAACCTGTCGGAGATAACACTGCTGGGGAATTATCTTCCTTCTTTAAGACTAGTTACTTTCATCCTTTTAACAATGGTAGGGATGATACTAATTCAAAGACCATTACCCTTAAAACTTGGGTTATCTTGATTCTTCCAGGATTTCTTTCTTTAAAACTTGTAATGCCTTCTCCCGTAAACTGCTGGGGATTCCACTTCCTTCAAAACTTGTGTTATCTTCCATCTTCCCCAATTGGGTATCTGATTTCAAGAAAATTTTCGCAATGAGAGAAAATTTTCTGCCCCAGTTTGATAATCTTCTTTGTGGCCATGTCTCCCCGCTGTCAATAACATTTCCTTTCCCCTGCTTCAAATCAAAGAAAAATTTGTTAGTTTAAAACGTGATGAGTAGTCGTGCCACTCCTGCTGGGGATGGTTTTTCCCCTTTTCCCTTTCCCTGCTTTGCATTTTATTACAAAACTTGTTGTGGATGATATTATTTGTTGGGGATGATATTCCTGCTGGGGATGGTTTTTCTTTTCTCTTCCTTCCCCGCTCTATGTTGTCCGACCATCGCGGAACTTGGTCGATAATCTGTCGGAGTTGTTCCTGCATCTCGCAAATCTGCTGGGGATCCTTTTGGAATTTGATCCATAACTTTTCAACTTCCTAATTTTCTGTTTTTCTCCAACTTCCCCTGGAAATTTGGTCCTCCTGGAATCTAGACCCATTCATCATTTGGTCTTGCGACAAACTTCTTTTCGCTTTGTCGCCTTATCTTTGGCCTGTCCTATTCGCATTTTGCTTTGCACCGTTTTGGTAACTGGTAGTAAGCTCTGAAAAATCTTTCTCAAAACAAACTGCTAGAGGAAAAATTCTTAAAACAAAAGAAATGAAAAGTGATGATTTCAAAAGATGGAAAAAGAAGAAGTTTTTCCGAACGAATGTTGGGAAGAAGAAAAGGAAAAGGAATTATCTGAATGATATAACCGATCCCAACGATCATGTCGTGCATTCCGGATTAATCAACCCAGTCTATTTGTATTAATCAATCTTTCTGGTGGCCTCATTTCGCTGGGGGATATGCAGGCACCGAACTCTTTTTGCCAAATCAACACTTTTGCATTGCTTGATGCCTCGACGGATCCTTTCCGCCAATCTTATCTTGTCGCCTCATAGTGTCCTTCGAGAAGTTTTCACTAATAAGACTCTCTCATTTCTCTCAACTCTCGTCGACTTCTGGTGCCTATGAAGGTTTTCACCATAAGACTCTCTCATTTTGTTTCTCTCAGCTTTCGTCGCCTTACGGTGCCTGTGAAGGTTTTCACCAAAAGACTCTCTCATTTTATTTTCTCTTTCTCAGCTGGGGATTGGAGTGTTTCCGATAAGATTCTCTCTACTGGGGATTCCTTTGGCTATCAATTCCGTCAGCTCATAATCCTCTTTCAGTCGGGGATCAGTGTGTTATTCTCGGCTTTCATTTGCCTGCTCGACATCTCTCGGATACTGATTGGGAGGTCTTTTTGGACATCAAATATGGGTTTTTGTGTGGGGCTAAAAGGAAAAGGATATCAAAAGATTCAAAATAACTTTAATGGGTAAAACATTACAACTCTCGGAATCAAACCTTTTTCCACAATTTAAAACGTAACTTATGCTCCAATTTTCTTGTTTGGGGGATTTTTTGATTTTTGTTATACTATGACCGAGCCATGAGGCGCCTACGTATCCTCTTTGAGGGATTAGGTCGAACGTAGTTCATTCGATTCCTTTGTATTTCTTTTCTTGTGGCTTTTCTTTTTGTTTTGTTATTATTTTTTCTTCCTTTTCTTTCTTTCTTTTTTTTTCATTTTCATTAGTGATTCCAAGAGAGGGGTATGAAAGAATAAATAAGGCTCAAAGGGGGAAGCAAAGGTTAAAGTGTTTGGATAGAAGAAAGAATTTCCTCCATCATTTCATTCTCCGATAAATGCCAAGTACAAACAGACAAACATCAATTGCAATCAAAGGAATTACACATAATATCTCTTGACTGCGTCATAATTGATAGCCATGTCGATGCATCTTCCCTCGACATCTGTCAGACATAAGGCACCGTTGGATAACACTATGGTCACAATAAACGGCCCTTGCCAATTCGGGGCGAACTTGACCTTTGCTTCAGCCTGATGTGGCAAGATTCGTTTCAGCACCTGCTGTCCTACTTTAAATTTCCTGGGACGCACCTTCTTATTATATGCTCTTGCCATCCTCTTTTGATACATCTGGCCATGACATACTATTGCCAATCTCTTTTCATCAATCAAGCTCAATTGCTTCAATCGGGCTTTGACCCATTCATTATCATCAATCCCAGCCTCAGCGATAATCCGGAGGGACGGAATTTCTACTTCTGTCGGTATCACTGCTTCAGTTCTGTATACCAACAAATAAGGAGTTGCACCTAACTAAAGTGCGGACAGTAGTGCGATATCCCAACAATGCAAATGGCAACTTTTCGTGCCATTGTCTGGACCCTTCTACCATCTTACTTAATATCTTCTTTATGTTCTTGTTGGCTGCCTCAACCGTGCCATTCGCCTTGGGACGATATGGGATGGAATTACGGTGTGTAATCTTGAACTGTTAACATACTTCTTTCATCAAACTACTGTTAAGACTAGCGCCATTGTCCGTGATGATCACTTTGGGGATCCCAAATCTACAGATGATATGGGAATGAACGAAATCCACCACTGCCTTCTTGGTTACCGACTTGAAAGTTTTAGCCTCATCCCACTTGGTGAAATAATCGATGGTGACCAGAATGAACCTATGACCGTTGGAAGCTGCCGGCTCAATCAGTCCAATGACATCCATGCCCCATGCAACAAATGGCCATGGTGCTGACATTGTATGAAATTCTGTTGGCGGAGAATGAATCAAATCTCCGTGTATCTGACACTGATGGCATTTTCGCACGAAATCGATACAATCACGCTCCATAGTGAGGCAATAATACCCAGCTCGAAGAATTTCTTCGCCAATACATATCCGCTCATATGTGGCCCACAAACTCCCGCATGTACCTCTGTCATCACTGTCGTGGCTTGACCAACATCTATACATCTCAGCAATCCCAAATCTGGTGTTCTTTTGTATAACACTCCTCCACTGAGGAAAAATCCATTTGCCAATCGCCGAATGGCTCGCTTTTGATCTCCAGTGGCATGCTCTGGGTATATCCCCATCCTGAGGTATTCCTTGACATCATAAAACCATGGCTCTCTATCCATTTCTTCCTCTATCATGTTGCAATAAGCATGCTGATCACGAACCTGGATATGCAACGGGTCAACATGAATTTTGTCTGGGTGGTGCAACATCGATGCTAAAGTGGCCAAAGCATCGGCAACCTCATTGTGAACTCTTGGGATGTGTCTGAACTCCACTGATCGAAATCGCTTGCTCAGATCATGCAAACATTGTCGATATGGTATAAGCTTCAAATCTCGTGTTTCCCATTCACCCTGGATTTGATGCACTAGGAGGTCCGAGTCTCCCAAGACCAAGACGTCTTGGACATCCATGTATGCAGCTAACCGTAAGCCCAAAATGCATGCCTCATATTCAGCCATGTTATTGGTACAATAGAAACGTAGTTGTGCCGTAATAGGATAATGATATCCTGTTTCAGAAATAAGTACCGCTCCTATTCCAACTCCTTTCGCATTTACGGCTCCATCAAAGAAGAGCTTCCAACCTGGTTCCTCAGATAATTCCAACTCATCTATATGCATCACTTCTTCATCAGGAAAATACGTCCTCAATGGCTCGTATTCTTCATCAACAGGATTCTCAGCCAAGTGATCGGCCAATGCTTGGGCTTTCATGGCCGTCCTCGTCACATAGATGATGTCGAACTCCGTGAGTAATATTTGCCATTTCGCTAACCTTTCTGTGGGCATAGGCTTCTGGAAAATATACTTCAGTGGATCCAAGCATGAAATGACATAAGTAGTATATGATGATAGATAATGTTTAAACTTTTGTGCCACCCAAGTTAGGGCGCAACACGTCTTCTCAAGTTGAGTGTACTTAACCTTATAGACCGTAAACTTCTTACTGAGATAATAGATGGCTTGCTTCTTCTTTCCTGTGATATCATGTTTCCCCAGTACGCAACCAAATGAATTCTCCAGTACCGTTAGATAGAGAATCAACGGTCTTCCTGGTTCAGGTGGGACCAACACAGGTGGGTTTGATAGATACCCCTTGATTTGGTTGAAGGCTTCCTGACATTCTGCCGTCCATTCTACCGTAGCATCTTTCTTCAGTAGCCGAAAAATAGGTTCACAAGTCGCTGTGGTTGAGCGATGAACCTGCTGATATAATTCAACCTTCCCAACAGACTCATTACTTCTATTTTGTTCTTCGGCGGTGGCAATTCCTAGATAGATTTGATTTTTGACGGGTCCAACTCAATGCCTTGCCAACTGATGATGAATCTTAATAGCTTTCCAGATGGAACACCAAATGCACATTTGGCCGGGTTGAGCTTAATGCCGTACCTTCGAAGTCTTTGGAAAAACTTCCTTAGGTCTGCCACGTGGTCTACATGACGCTTAGATTTTATGATCACATCATCTACGTACACCTCAATCTCTTTGTGTATCATGTCATAAAACACCGTAGTCATTGCTCTCATGTACGTTGCCCCAGCGTTCTTCAAGCCAAAAGGCATTACCCGATAGCAAAAAGTCCTCCATGGCGTAATAAATGTCATCTTTTCTGCATCTTCTTCATCCATCAGAATCTGATGATACCCAGCATAGCAATCTACAAAACACCCGATCTCACGTCCGGCACAATTATCGATCAAGATATGGATGTTGGGTAATGGAAAGTTGTCCTTGGGGCTTGCCCTGTTCAAATTACGGTAATCGACACACACTCTGATCTTCCCATCTTTTTTCGGCATTGGCACCACATTAGCCAACCAATCAGGATATCGAGTGACCCGAATAACCTTTGCCTCCAGCTGCTTGGTTACTTCTTCTTTAATCTTCACACTCATATTTGTCTTGAACTTCCTCAATTTCTGCTTGACGGGAGAGCACGCTGGGTTAATGGGCAATTTGTGAACCACTAGATCGGTGCTTAAGCCTGGCATGTCATCGTACGACCATGCAAAAACATCTTTGAATTCAATGAGTGCTTTGATTAGTTCCTTCTTGATGTTTGGCTCAATGTGGATGCTTATTTTGGTTTCCCTGACATCATCTGCATCCCCTAAATTGACAGTTTTAGTGTCGTTCAAATTGGGCTTGGGTTTCTCTTCGAACTGGCTTAATTCTCTGTTTATCTCTTCAAAGGCTTCATCCTCATCCTATTCCGATTCATCATCATAATCGACCTCTTGTACAATTAGTTCGGAATCAGATTGATTTTTTAGACTAGGTTGAAGATCCGTTATGCATGCCATGTCATTAGAACCAGTATAAAGAGAACTGTTCAGAAAGAGAAAAGAAGAAAACAAAATTAAAACAAAATAAAGAGAGAAAACATTCACTTTATTAAAATGCGGGATAACAGAGTTTCACGCTTTTGTCGAATACAAAAATAAAACAAAACTAGATTACAACCCTGGAATAATCCAGAAAACAAGAAACAAAATCCTGAGCCTACTACCAAGACTCCCTCCGGGTAGGAAGAGGAGTAGCTGTCCAATTGTTGATATTGGCCCTAGGCCCCACAAACTGTATATCTGCCCTACTGGAACCTTCTCCAGCTTCTATCACGTTGACGTCGACGAACAGCCTTTCAAAACCCTGATTCAAATCTCCATCTGACCCAATCAGAGGTCCGAGAATTTTGGGGACTGACAACCTTCTAATACCTGCTCTGACAAAGGATATGGAAAACCGTGGAACTGGCTTGGGAAGAACCCAAACATTCTTCTTCAATTTTCGGGCCTGCCTTCATCTGCTGCTGTAGGCTTGATTCCTAGCCCAAAAGTGTCCAGGTTCTTGGGCAAAGAAACTGGCTGGACCATACCTTGCAGATCAACCCCCAAACCTTTTCCTGGTACAAACCCATTGTTTAGCATTTCCGAGGCTACCATGAAGGTCGCAGCTGTGATCCTGGGAAGTGGAAGGTCCTCGCCTTCAGAAATTTTATCCACTGAAACCGCGTCGAAAACCTGGTACACCCATGGACCTTTGTCGTCATCAGTTTCTATGAATGGCACAACGGTATCACTCACAATTCCTGTACCGTCATCCCCGTGCACCACTATCTCCTACCTGTCCCATTCAAATTTCACCATCTGGTGCAATGTAGAAGGCACTGCTTTGGCGGCATGGATCCAGGGTCGCCCCAATAGAAGATTTTATGATACTGCCACGTCTACCACTTGGAATTCCATGGTGAATTCTACTGGACCAATGGTCAATCCCAGTATGATATCACCTACCGTGTCGTACCACCTCCATCGAAACCTCGGACGCAGACGTTGTTCCTATGAATCCGGTCATGATCAACTTTCAACTTGTTCAGAGTAGTCAAAGTACAGATGTTGGCGCTTGATCCATTATCAATCAATACTCAGGTACCCCTCGCACCGTTACTTTGATCGGCTCTGGATTCTTTGCAACAACAGGCGAACTCTTCCCCATCACCACTACTGGCTTGACGTCTACCTTTTCCAACTGTACCACCTCTTCTCCACATGTCGACTTTTATTTTGGACTGGCACGGATCATCATCACTGTCTGTGAGGGTTTCTTTATCTCCCCTCCTTCGTGCATAAGCTCGATCATGTGGGTTTCGTGGTGTGCTGGCAACGGGTTCTGATTGATGTTGGGTGCCTCCGATGTCTGAACCTCGATCTTGTTGGTGTCAATAAGATCTTGCACTGCACGTTTCAACTTCCAGCACTTCTCGGTATCATGTCTGGGAGACCCCGAACAATACTCACAGCTTACCGAGTGGTCCATATTTTGGGGAAAAGGATTCGGCAATCTGGGCTCAACAGGACTCAACAAACCTAACGGCCTTAATTTGTGGAACAAAGCAGTATAGGTTTCTCCCAACTCAGTGAATGTTCTTTGTCTCTGCACCCTTTCATTTCTGAAAGCTTGATACCCCCGGAAACCTGGCCCTACGGGATTCCTGTAGGCCCTTGGTGGTGGATATATGTTTTGTGGAGGAGGATATGTATTCTGTGGAGGTGGATAGGTATTTTGGGGAGCCGGCGCGTGCCACTGTGGGCGAGCCGGAGGCTGGGTATATGTCTGGGCTTAATGGACGGAGAAATATGGTTCTTGTGGTGGGTAGTAGGGTTGTGGGGGTAATTTGGAGTGTGTGGGTAATTTGGGTGATGGGGTCTGGCTTGGTAGCGGGGGAAAGGACCTCTCGATCTGGACCAATTACATGCCTCTATTGTTGCGACCTCTTCTCTTTTCTTCTTCCCGAGCGCACCTCTCGTGCCGCTCTGAATGGCCTGAGTTGTTGCTTTGATTGCCGAATAGCTCAGGATTTTATTGGACTTAAGTCCCTCTTCAATCATACCGCCCATTTTCACCACCTCGTTGAAAGATTTGCCAACTGACGTCACCAAGTGACCAAAGTAAGTTGGCTCTAGAGTCTGCAGAAAGTAGTCCACCATTTCCCCCTCTCTCATCGGAGGATCAACTCTTGCTGCCTGTTCTCTCCACCGGAAACCAAATTCTCTAAAGCTCTCTCCCGGCTTCTTCTCAAGTTTCAGCAATGTGAGACGGTCAGGGACGATCTCAAGGTTGTACTGGAAGTGACCTGCGAATGCTTGTGCTAGATCGTCCCAGCTGTACCACCTGCTCGGATCCTGTCTTGTGTACCATTCCAGTGCATACCCACTTAGACTTTGACCAAAGTAAGCTATTAGCAGCTCATCTTTACCACCTGTTCCTCTCATCTTGCTGCAAAACCCTCGCAGATGTGCCATTGGATCACTGTGCCCCTCGTATAGATCAAACTTTGGCATCTTGAACCCTGCCGGTAATTGAACATCAGGGAAAGGACATAGATCTTTGTAAGCTACACTGACCTGATTGCCTAACCCATGTATATTCCTGAAGGACTGCTCCAGGCTTTTAAATTTTCGAAGCACTTCGTCCTGCTCCGGGTCCTTAGCCGGCTTTTCAGTCTCCACCGGGATTTCAAAGTGAGGATTATAAGTATATGGCTCGGGTGCTTTGAGGGTAGGTTCAGGGGGTAATATTGGTTATCGTGAGCCTGAAACAACGGCCCACTGGATGATCTTTGTAACGTGGCTGGTGGGGGTGCCACGAAAATAGGAACATTTGGTGGGGGAAGGTTCTGATTGGGTGGTGGAGCTTGGGGATCATAGAGATTTCTTCCCTGATAGTAGTGGTGACTTGGGAAGCTTGTCGAAGGGCCGGGTGAAGGGTATTCCGGCGTGTGTCCTGGTGGGAGAGTAGGAGTAACGGGTGGTTTGGGCCCCTTTTGTACCCTAGCCAGGGCTAGCTGCATTTCGTTCATCTCCAGTCTCATTTTTTCCATTGCCTCTTTCAGCATCTGACTTTCCGTCCTTTCCTCTTCAACACTGTTTTCTGAGTTAGTCATGTTTTTCGGTATGGGCCCTTTGGATCTTGTTTGGTAATGGTAATCTGCCAGAACGTTCTAACAAACTAACTGGTTTGAAATCTCTGGAAAACAACAAACTTTTTAGCGTTAGAGTTTAACACATATTGCAATTACACGTTGGGGAATGCAATGTTCCTAGGCAGTTTAACCATTTCTAACATGTCTTTGCTCCGTATGCATCATCCCGGCTTATTTTACTTGCGACCTTTAGGTGTTTCTGAAACTTTCCTTTATTTGCTTTCTCTTTCTCTCTTTTTCTTTCTTTCTTTTCCTTTCTTTTATTCACTTTTTCTTTTAGTGGTGGTCGAATCTTATGTGGATTGCCTACGTATCATGTCCCCGCATGAATCAGACCGTGCGTAGTTCTACCACAAATAAAGACACCAATTTTTGGAAAATTTATTTCATTACTAAAACTTTTATTACAAACTACCCATTTGGAAAAGGAATACAAAATATAGACTCCGAAGTACTAACATAATTTGATGCCAAAAGGAAACACATGGACAGACTTTTGAAAATAGAAAAATATAGATTTGAACTAGGAGTACATTAACGCTTTGAATTTTGGTGCCCACGGGGCATCGTTCGGCCTTTCCGCGCGCTTTGGTACAAGGCCCCTTTGCAAGCTTTTCAATTCTTCCATGATTCGGTGGACGTAACCCATGACTAAAGCAAAAAAGGGTATCACGGGGTATTTCCTCACATGCTAGGCACCTCATGGTGACATAATGCCCAATCTCCTCAATTCTATCCCTTTCTATGAACAGTTGCTCTATTCATTGATTCTTTGCTCCCAGTACTTGAGCGTTGTCAGCGAGTTGATCTTGGAACCTCTCTATTTGTTCTTCCATTCGGGCCACTAAATCATAGCAGCGCTTCCTGTCCGTTCTGGCATCTCGGGCTTGTTTAAAGACCCGATCTTTGAGAGTGGAATTTGTTTCTCTTAATATTTCAATGCTCGCTCCATAATCCCTTCTCACTTGTCGTAAGTGCTTTGCTCGCGCTGTTGTACCTTTTGCCCATCTGGACCGAATTCTTGCTATGCAGGCATCTGATCTTGCCAAACCCTCTCGGCTTTCAATGACTTGGTTTCTCAACCCAGTTATCAGACCTTCGTCGGACCGGCTACATTGTTGGTTGTCGGCATCCATTCTGACTCGTTGGATTTGGGCTTTCAAGGCCTTATTTGCTTGAGTCAATCTGTTCTTTTTTCCTGTGTCAGCATCGACTTGCATGCTATTTTCATATTTCAAATCCTCAATTTGCTGTTTCAGCTTGCCAATTTCAACCCGATAGCCTTCTTATCTTGCCAGCCAGCCCCATTGTTTTTGCGAGTCATTCGTGAATTGCTGGACATGGGCTCTTTTAGCATGCCTTTGACGAATCCGGAACCTTTTCCCAAACCATGCATCATACTTCCGGTCCACCTCGCCTTTGGCTAAATCTTGCACCATAGTTTTGGGCTCAAGGAATCTGCATTCATGCCACAATTTGCGAATTGTATCTTCCGGGACTGTGGCATTCGGTCTTAGCTCGATGGTATGCTTGCTCAAATCTTCATCATGAGGGATAATCTGGAACCTTCACAATTGACGCAACACCCGATGGGGACCGTATGGTTGGATACTACGGACACCCATCAGAAGAACATAACATTCTTTGGTCGACATGTATATTGCTTCAGTAGCGGGAAACCACCCAAACGCCCATTCAATTTGGTCCGCCGTTAGTGATCTCAGTCGTATAAACCAATCTCTAGTACCCTCGGGGAACGCAACACCCATTACCCGCTTCTCAAACTTTTCAATGCAGTTTAAACTAGTCAGCCCAAAGTTCATATACCCCACTCGATGGCAGAGATGTTCCTGTATCCACAACTTAAGTAATAGATTGCAACCTTGGAAAAAAATTCCTCCCTCCTTACACACGGTCAATGCTCGATATATTTCTGATAAGATCAGGGGAACTATAGTGTTGTCAGCCCTTTTCATTGCGACACCAACCATTCCCACGAGACCTATCTCTATTTTCTTGTCGTCTCGTGGGCAAACCATGATTCCCAAGAATGCCGTTATGAATGCCAAGGTTAGTCTTGCTTCCCATTTACCTCTGTTTTCGGCGTGAGTCAGTCCCAAATTTGGCTCGTCAAAACCCCGCGGATTACCATAACGCTGATATAAGAACTGAAGAGCGCAGCATCCTTTTGATAAATCATTATTTTGCACAGTCCGGCTGATATTTAACAAGTCCAGAAATCGGTGTGGCGATACCAGCCTTGGTGACAACAGATACTGACTTCTCAGATTCCCATTCATACCCGCATAACCTGCTACTTCCTTCGGTGTGGGTGTAAGCTCAAAATCCACAAAGCGAAATACATTTCGGTCGGGTCCCAAAATGGTATCAAAGCCTCGATGACATCCGTCCTTTCCTTGACATTTAGTAGACTGATGAGACCCCCCAAGACTTTGAACACTATTTCTTTGTTGCTTTTTCCCAAATAGTCCCACCACATATGGAGCTGGAGAGGGACCTTGCTAAAGACGGTGAAGGGTTTGTTTTCACTTGTGCTCATTCTGCACATTTATTAAGGTGATTTAAACAAAAGCAAAAAAATTATTTGACTCAAAAAAATGATTTGACTATATTTTCAGAAAGAAATATCCGATTTTTCGAACACGGCCTTTCAGCACTTCGGGGATGAAGATTTTAAGGCTGTGAGGGTCAACCGATCAAAACTCTAAAGGATGATCAAAAGTGGTCGTTTATGTAAAGTCAGCCTTCCAGCGTCCCTTTCGAGAACATTTGGCTATTTTTGACAAAAACAAAATCACTTGATTTATTTAAGACTCTTTTCTTGTTTTTCCAAAATAGTAACCCGACATTGAGAACACGGCCTTACAGAGCCTCGGGGACGAGGATTCTAAGGCTGTGTGGGCTAATTGGTCAAAATTCAAAAAAATGACCAAAAGTGGTCGTTTATGCAAAGTCAGCCCTCCGGCGTCCCTTTCAGGAACATTTGGCTATTTTTGACAACAACGGCACCGCCCGACTTATAATAAAATTTTTGACATTTTCTAGGTATTTTTGCAAAAAGGGGAAGTTGGACCCGATGAGGGTTGCCTACATATCTCACATCCGGTGAGAATCAAACCGACGTAGTTCGGGCAAATAAAATAGACTATTTTTTTCCTAAATAAACTATTTTGAAAACAAGACAAACTAAAAATAAAGACATTTTTTTTGCTTTTTGAATAAAACAAACTATTTAAAATAAAAACTTTTTTTTTTCATTTTCTAAAAGAATTTGGCAGAATTTCGACACTATTCGGGTATTGGTATTTTCAAAACTAGTGATTAACACTCTTAACCCTCTACACTGCTATTTCTCTTCTTTTTTTCATTTTTTTTTCATTTTTCCCAATATTTAAAAGCCGGTCAGCATGCGAGTCCGAAGCATATAAATGCACATGTAGCAAGTAAGATGCATCATGATGGTCTTTCTTATTTTAGGTACACCTGTCCTAGACAGACCCAACCCCTGTGTTGAGTCTCCAAATCAAATGCACATGATGCTAACAAACGTTCCTACTAGGGATCCGTCATGTGGTTTTGTCATACTAGGTTTAACACCTGAGTGTATTGTTCTAAACCTGGCTTACCCGAGTGGACAACTCAAGCCGAGGAGGAGGCAGCGTATCGGGAATACAGAAGCTTCACCGGCTTAGCAACTTATCCGAACCTCGTTCTAAAAAAATGGGATTGACTCTAAACAGAAAAGAAGTCACACGAAGTGCACCCTTCTTCATAATTTAGAAGACTCAGAGAGAATATGGGCTTAGTAACAATTTATATACAATTCACAGAATAACAAAGCGGTAAAAGCAACATTTAGTACATTAGATGAAAAAAATGTAATAAATCAGATAATAAATAAAGCCAATATAACAATTATTCCAAGCTCAAATTTCTAACCCTGAACCAGTGGTTCTGGGTTAATCTCCCCAGCAGAGTCGCCAGAGCTGTCACACCTCCTTTTTCACCTACACCCCGGGGAGGGTATAATAAAGGGAGTTTTTTTCAATTTAAGTGACAATCGAAACGGGATTATTTTAATTAAAATACAGAGTCGTCACTTGGGATAATTAATGGTGTCCCAAGTCACCGGTTCAAATCCCGAATTGAGAAAAAGATTGACTCTGTATTACAGTCTGCGAACACAGAAATCCGGGTAAGGAATTCTGTTAACCTGGGAGAAGGTGTTAGGCATTCCCGAGTTCCGTGATTCTAGCACGGTCGCTCAACTGTTATAATTGGCCTATTATCTGATTTTAGTACATGTTTAAACCTATGTGCAAATTTTAACTTAAACCGCTTTTCTTTATTTGATTTTTTAAGGAAAATTCAACGTCATCTAAAACACGTCTTGAACTTCGTCACATAAATGCACCCGCGGTCCGTGCCGTATTTTATCAAACATTGTTGAGATTTAGATTTGGGTCACATAAATGCGCACCCGAGTTTAGGAAGATAAATTATTAAAATAACGCGCCTAAAGCAACTACGCACTTTCAAATTTGCGAGGGCCATGGAAAATTCAACTAATGGCACGCCTCGATTTCTAAAGGATTAAAATTAGTTATATGCGGGCTATGGATTATGAACAAAATATATTGTGGAAAACCATCTTCAATAGGAGAACTATTGTTGATACATCTACGGTATATTACTACTAAAGTAAACATTTGCTCCCATATGTGCAGAAAACAAGCATATCAAAATTGTTTGACATAGGTTCAGGTGAAACCAAAATAGAAGAGATCAAAAGATATTAAATTCTGTTTTGACAAAATATCGTGAGAATATTCATAGGATTTAATAATATGAAACATGGTCATTTCACAAGTAGATATACGATACAGCACATCATTCAAGCATCTTTAAAGTTAACCGCTAATATAATAAATAAAGGCACTAATTTGACAACTACATACAACACATCGTTAAAATACATCTAAAGGACACAATGATATAAATAGCAATACTTTTCAACTTTAGCTAACAATTTCTATAGCTTTTGTTGTTTACTTTCTAAATAATGAGTTTTAAATTCAAAGGGAAATCATGTACTTCTTCAGCAACCTTCAAATAAATCAAAAGCCCTTCAACTTAAACTCATGTTTCCAACTAACCAAAGATAATAAAATATTTTACGTCAAACAAATACAGGGATGCAAAATTGACAATAACCAAACTAGCTGAGAAGATCAATGATACAGTAGTATTATCAAAGTGCTAGAAAATAGGAGCTGGCCTTATCTTCCAAATTCAAACAAAACAACAGCGGCAAAGTCAAATAGGAACCGCAAGCAAAATTAAGACCTCGAACCGGAAACCTCAGAACTACGTTCTTCGACGACCTCGAAACTCGCCGGAACAGTTTTGGAAGTGGACTATTTGGGGCGTTTTATGGGGTGTTTTTCAGGTGGAGAAGATGAGCTCTAATGGCTCTTTCATGGTGGATGTTAAGCTCTAGATGTAGAATTTTTAGGAGGAAGAAGACCCTTTTTTCGTTGGCTATCCGTGTATATCCAGTGTATATCGAGAGTATCTCTAGTGTATATAGAATGTATACCGACTGTATATCGAGTGTATACCCCCTGTCTCCGTTAAGAAGAAGCCATTTTTTTTCCTCTCTATCTTTTGAACTTCTCCCCCCCCTTTCTCCAGCTATCTAATCTCTAAATAGGCATCAAATTAGTGCATCTTCCATTACAAATTATACTTTTAACTTCTTTAATTATCCACTAGTCAGTATTATTATTTAATTTTCATTAGTGTTAATTTTACCCTACCAATATAGAAGCTTCCTAATTAGTTAGGTAAGACTCTTTTTTCATTTTTTTAAATAAAACCTAAATTAATTTCTATCCCCAAATTATCTTAGACAATTAAATTAATTAACCCTAATAATTATTACAACTAATTAAAAACCAAGTTAAAAGAAAATTGCCAAAATTTGAAAATTAAAGAGTAAAATGTAACATGACTATCTTTTTATGATCTTTTTCTATTTTTTCAACAACAACTTACTTAATTAATCTAAAAATGTAAAATAAAATTCAAAATGCAGATGCAATATATATATATATTTCATAATCTAAAACACTACATAATGCATTTTAAAATAAGATAGAAATATTGCACAATACCAAAGCTAATCCTAATTAATTAAACTAAATATAAACTATTTTTGTGTTTTCGAAATTATATAAAGATAAAAATAAGGTACTATTTTTTTAAAATTGTTTTTTATGAAAAGTACATAAACTAAAATACTTGTTTGTAATTTTTATTTTTCTTGTAAGAAAATAAAATAAAAGAGTTAAAATGAGTTGAAATAGCTATATTAGGCCTAAATTAAATATTTACACGCTAAAATATGAAAAAATCTTGGGGAGGGTCAAAAACTACACGTCTACATAGTATTTTAGAGTATTTTATCGTTGTTGGGATAAAATAAATAATCCCGCCCAGGAATAATATCCACAGCAAATAATAATAACACAAGAGAGTAACAATGACACCAAATTTTAGCGGGATAAAATACAATATCCGAGTGTAGCAATATTACCACTATAATATTACAACTCAGTAGTGTCAAGAGACTACTACAACTTTGAAAGAAATAACACTCATTATATAAAACACTTCACTACAATATTACTACCACTCACTAGTTATCTCACAGACAACAATCTGTGGATTACTCTCTCTAACTTCTATTGTTTCTCTCTTATTTTGGTGTGTCTTAACTGACAGGGAATTATCTTTATTTATAGGCAAATTTTCCAACCACTTAGCAACACAAATTTGACTTATTGCATTGCAAATTGCAAATTGAAATCTTCAGCCGCCCGTATGCATTCAAGCAGCCTATTTTGTTCAATTTTTTCAATCTTCTTCTTTTGGTTGGTGAGGTGTGGACCTCACAAATCTCTCCCTTAATTTTAATTTTTCTTCTTTAGTCCAAGTCTTGTTCTCAATCTCTGAAAATCTTCAAACTTGAGAGGCTTTGTGAAGATATCTGCAACTTGATCATGAGACTTCACATATTTGAGCTCGACTTCCTTTTTGGTAATGCATTCTCTGATGAAGTGATATCTTGTATCTATATGCTTGCTTCGAACATGATACACTGGATTCTTCGCGAGTGTCTGTGCTGATTTGTTATCAATACAAATCTTTGTGGCTTCCATTTGTGGCAAATTGAGCTCCTTTAATAATCTCCTTAGCCAAATAGCATGACATGTACATGATGTTGCTGCTATATATTCGGCTTCACAAGTCGAGAGAGTAACTATGGACTATTTCTTTGAACTCCAAGAAATAACAGATTCACCCAACAAAAATACAAAACCAGTTGTACTTTTTCTATCATCAATATCTCCCGCATAATCACTATCACAAAATCCCACAAGGTTGAAATCATTAGAAGAAGAATAAAATAACCCAAAATTGATTGTACCTTATAGGTAACGAAGAATTCTTCTAGTAACCTTCAAGTGAGTAGAGGTAGGAGCCTCCATGAAGCGACTTACTACTCCAACTGCAAAAAGTATATCTGGTCTGGTACAAGTCAAGTACCTCAAACTTCCCACAAGACTTTTGAAAAATGTGGGATCCACTTTTTCTCCTTCATCAAACTTGGACAATTTTGTCCCACTCTCCATCGGTGTGTTCACGGGGTTGCAATCGAGCATGTTGAACTTCTTCAATATCTCCTTTGTATAGCTTTCTTGAGAGATAAAAATTTCATCCTCCATCTGCTTCACTTCTAGGCCCAAGTAGTATGACATGAGCCCTACATCTGTCATCTCGAACTCATTGGACATATCTTTCTTAAAAGCTTTAAACAAACTTGGGTTATTACCCGTGAAAATAAGATCATCAACATAAAGACAAACAAGTAAGATATCTCCATTAGTATGAACTTTAAGGTAAAGAGCATATTCATGGAGACAACGAGTAAACCCATTGTCTTGAAAATACTTGTCGATGCAACTATTCCATGCTCGTGGGGCTTGCTTTAATCCATATAAAGCTTTCTTCAACCGCAACACTTTATCTTCATGGTTTTTGACCACGAAGCCCAATGGTTGTTCAACATAGACTTCTTCTTCAAGATAGCCATTCAAGAAGGCTGACTTGACATCTAGTTGATGAATCTTCCACTTCATTTGTGCCGCCAAAGAGATCAGCAAACGAATTTTCTCCATGCGGGCAACAGGTGCATAGACTTCTTCATAGTCAATGCCTTGACCTTTCTTGTAGCCTTTAGCCATAAGTCGTGCCTTGTATTTCTCCACATCTCCATCAGCATTCTTCTTTATTTTCTATACCCATTTCACTCCAATTGCTCGATGACCCTTGGGAAGAGTTGTTAACTCCCAAGTGTTGTTCTTCTCTATTGACTTGATCTCCTCCTCCATGGCTTGTCTCCACCTTTTGTTTGTAACAGCTTCATCAAAGTTCATTGGTTCACTGTCAGCAAAGAGACAACATAAAAAATCAAAATTAGTAACTTCTTCTGAGTCCTCATAGAGCTCTTGAATGCTCCTTGTCCTTTGTGGCTGTTCATTTGAACCTTCTTGAGAAGAGGGAGATGCAACATTTGTTGGAGAAGGAGGTGGAGTTGTGTCCTGCACAGGTTCCACGGTCTCCGGTTCTTCTTCATCACCAAAGTATGGAAGAAAATCATATGAAGTTTCTTCCTCAGCTTCCCAATTCCATGCCAGTTCTTCATCAAATTCAACATCACGACTTACCACCACCTTAACGCTGCTTGGGTTGTATAGCTTGTAGCCTTTTGAACTCGTATCATAGCCAACAAACACATGCTTGACACTTTGATCGCCAAGCTTTGCTCTCCCTTGATGTGGCATATGAGCATAGGCTATGCTCTCAAAGATTCTTAAGTGCTTGACACTTGGATTTCTTCCACTCCATACTTCTTGAGGGGTTTGATCTCTAACATTTCTTGTTGGAGACCTGTTATTCAAATAAACTGCACAAGAAACAGCTTCGGCCCAAAATTCCTTAGGCATACTTTTAGCTTTCAACATACATCTAGCCATATTAAGAATCGTTCGATTCTTTCTCTCTGCAACACCATTTTGTTGAGGTGAATAAGGTACCGTTAGAGGGCGATGAATTCCATGAAGTTGACAGACGTCATTAAATTCGTTTGAGGTGAATTTCCCTCCTCTATCGGACCTTAGAGCTTTAATTTCATAGCCACTTTCTTTCTCTACAAGTACTTTGAAATTTTTAAAAGTAGCAAAAGCTTCAGATTTTTGGTTCAAGAAATAAACTCAAGTCTTTCTACTAAAGTCATTAATGAAAAGCAGAAAGTATTTTCTTTTACCAAAAGAAGGTGGATTGATTGGTCCACACACATCAGTGTGGACAAGCTGGAGCGGCTTGGTTGATCTTGACATGGCCTCCTTTGGAAAACTCCTCCTTGCATGTTTTCCAAGAAGACAAGCTTCACACAATTCATTTGGATGGTTGATTGATATTATCCCATGCACCATGTTCTTTTCTCCCATTGATTTGAGCGCTTCAAAATTTAAGTGCCCAAATCGCATGTGCCAACACCATGATTCATCTTGCACATTAGCCTTCAAACACTTTGCATCAATTGTTTTAAGATTCAGAGAAAACAATCTATTCTTTGCCATATGCACTTTAGCAATTAGAATTCCACTTGAATCTCTAAGCCAAAGATGCATATTTTTCATGTGGATGTCATATTCCTTTTCAAGAAATTGGCCCAAACTTAAAATATTACTTTTTAATTTTGGCACATAATAAACATCTTGAATTAACTTGTGACTACCATCTTTACAGGAGATCAGAATCGTACATATCCCTTCGATTTGAACCTTTGAGGTATCTCCAAAGGACACATTACCTCTCACTGTTTTATTGATCTCCACAAACTTCTCTTTGCACCCACACATATGATTGCTTGCTCCATTGTCCAAATACCACGAGCTGCAATCATCTCTGTCTTCTTCCTTGAGTGACATCAACAACGTTGACTCATTTTCTTCTTTCTTGTCGTCAACAAGGTTAGCCTTTTATTCAACATTGCTATGACATTCCCAAGGGTAATGGCCAAATTTATGACAATTAAAACATTCAATTTTTGATTTGTCATACCTTTGTCCATTATTTTCTTGGTAGTATCCATGTCCTCTTCCTCCTCTTTGTCCATGACCATGACCTCTGAATATTTGATGGATTTTAACTTCATTGTTGAAGTTGTTACCATTACTTCTTCCTCTTCCATGACCTCCTCGACCTCAGCCTCATCCTCGTCCGTTTCCTCGATAGCTTGTTTCACCTCCATAATCCTTGAAGGATGCCTGAGTTTTAAGAAGTTGCTCCAATGACACTTCTTGTCTCCTTTTGATCTTTTCTTCGTGGGCCTGTAAAGAACCTTCCAATTGCTCCACCATCATAGAGTCTAAATCTTTAGATTCCTCAATAGCACACACCACAAAATCAAATTTCGGTGTTAAAGTGCGAAGGATCTTTTCTACCACACGGACATCTTCTATGTCCTCTCTGTATCTTCTTAGTTGATTTACAACAGCCTTCACTTTTGAAAAATAATCCGAGATGCATTTGGATTCTTTCATTTTTAAAACTTCAAAATCAGCCCTTAGAGTTTGAAGTTTTACCTTTTTAACCTTGTCAACTCCTTGAAGAGAATTTTGTAAAATCTCCCAAGCTTCCTTTGAGGTGGTAGCATCTACCACCTTCTCAAGCATGGCATCATCCAAACATTGGTGGATGAGCGTGAGGGCTTGTTGATCCTTCTTCCTTGTCTTTGCCAAGACCTCTTTTTCATTTTGGGGCAGAGCTTCCTCATTATCGGGTTTTGCGTACCCTCTGTCTACGATTTCCCATACTTCCTGAGAGCCAAGGATGGCTTTCATACATAGACATCATTTCTCATAATTATCTTTTGTCAGACGGGGGTACTGAAAAGATAGTGGACCATTATTTGCCATGGCTCTAATACCACGTTGTTGGGATAAAATAAATAATCCTGCCCAGGAATAATATTCACAGCAAATAATAATAACACAAGAGAGTAACAATGACACCAAATATTTTAGCGGGATAAAATACAATATCCGAGTGTAGCAATATTACCACTATAATATTACAACTCAGTAGTGTCAAGAGACTACTACAACTTTGAAAGAAATAACACTCTTTATATAAAACACCTCACTACAATATTACTACCACTCACTAGTTATCTCACAGACAACAATCTGTGGATTACTCTCTCTAACTTCTATTGTTTCTCTCTTATTTTGGTGTGTCTTAACTGAGAGGGAATCATATTTATTTATAGGCAAATTTGCCAACCACTTAGCAACACAAATTTGACTTATTGCATTGCAAATTGAAATCTTCAGCCGCCCATATGCATTCAAGCAGCCTATTTTGTCCAATTTTTTCAATCTTCTTCTTTTGGTTGGTGAGGTGTGGACCTCACAAATTGGTATCAGAGAAGGAGGCATCTCTAAAATACTAAAATAATGCATTTTAAAATAAGATAAAAATATTTTACAATACCAAAACTAATCCTAATTAATTAAACTAAATATAAACTATTTTTGTGTTTTCAAAATTATATAAAGATAAAAATAAGGTAATATTTTTTTTAAATTGTTTTTTATGAAAAGTACATAAACTAAAATACTTGTTTGTAATTTTTATTTTTCTTATAAGAAAATAAAATAAAAGAGTTAAAATGAGTTGAAATAGCTATATTAGGCCTAAATTAAATATTTACACACTAAAATCTGAAAACATTTTGGGGAGGGTCAAAACCTACACGTCTACAGCTGCCCCTCTTTGACTGGAAACACGAAGAGTTTTCCGAAAAAGAACGACTAGACATGTTTTTACCCGACCCTTATTCGGAGAGACTAAAACTAAAGGAAAGGGAGAGATTGTGACCAAGCTCGGGTATCTGAGCTGCCTACATATCCTTGGCTATAAAGGAATCAGGTCAGGTGTAGTTCAGAAGTGAGTAAGGTGATGGAGTATACCGAGGTGAAGAGCCGATCGAGGTTCCGATCCGTCGAGGTTCCGGTCCGCGGTCCTGCTATTCCATCAAAATCAAAAACATGAAAAAGACTAATTAAGCCTATGAGCTACTAGTTATAAGATTTCTATCTATGAGTCTTCTGAAGCTTGATCTTGAGTCTTGGTTGGTGCTTCATGCGGACTCTGATCTGAATCTTGATGCTTGTTAGCTACAGGTATTGGTTCAATCTTCTTCAGCTTTTTCATATCAGGACGGGACATGCAGAGCTCGTGACTTCAATTATGTCTTGAACAGACCACATATTTTCTCCACTTCTGCACTTTGGATTCATTTTTTTTCTCTTTTTATTTTTCTCTTCTTTTTTTTATTGTGACTAGCTTTTGTTGATCATTGTTGTCTTCCTCTCGATTTCTGAACTTGAATTTATGCTGGGGATATTTGTAGTAACCCTCCTCATTATTAACTTCTGACTTGATCTTGAAATGTATTCCTCTGTTCTGCAGGCGGGCTCCTGACTTCAACTTGAATGTGTACTCCTTTGTTCTACAGGCGGGCTCCTGACTTCATCAACTTCAAATATAACAACCTCCGTTCTAACAGGCGGGCTCCTGACTTCTTCAACTTAAAATATAACAACCTCCGTTCTACAGGCGGGATCCTGACTTCATCAACTTCAAATATAACAACCTCCGTTCAAACAGGCGGGCCCCTGACTTCTTCAACTTAAAATATAACAACCTCCGTTATACAGGCGGGCTCCTGACTTCATCAACTTCAGATATAACAACCTCCGTTCTACAGGCGGTCTCCTGACTTCTTTATCTTAAAATATAACAACATCTGTTCTATAGGCGGGCTCCTGACTTCATCAACTTCAAATATAACAACCTCCGTTCTAACAGGCGGGCTCCTGACTTCTTCAACTTAAAATATAACAAACCCATGTTCTATAGGCGGGCTCCTGACTTCTTTATCTTAAAATATAACAACCTCCGTTCTAACAGGCGGGCTCCTGACTTCTTCAACTTAAAATATAACAACCTCCGTTCTACAGGCGGGCTCTTGACTTCTTCAACTTAAAATATAACAACCTCCGTTCTACAGACGGGCTATTGACTTCATCTTAAAATTATAACAACCTCCATTCTCCAGGTGGGCTCCTGACTTCTTCAACTTAAAATATAACAACCTCCGTTCTACAGGCGGGCTCCTGACTTCATCTTAAAATTATAACAACCTCCATTCTCTAGGCGGGATCCTGACTTCAGCTACTTAAAATATAACAACCTCCATTCTAACAGGCGGGCTCCTGACTTCTTCAACTTAAAATATAACAACCTCCGTTCTACAGGCGGGCTCCTGACTTCTTCAACTTAAAATATAACAACCTCCATTCTACAGGCGGGCTCCTGACTTCATCTTAAAATTATAACAACCTTCATTCTCTAGGCGGGCTCCTGACTTCTTCAACTTAAAATATAACAACCTCCGTTCTACAGGCGGGCTCCTGACTTCTTCAGTAATTACCTCCCTCAAACTGGTGTTTTCACTTCTCTGAAACCTGTCGGGACTAACACTACTGGGGAATTATCTTCCTTCTTTAAGACTAGTTACTTTCCTCCTTTTAACAATGGTGGGGATGATACTGATTCAAAGACCATTACCCTTAAAACTTGGGTTATCTTGCTTCTTCCAGGATTGCTTTCTTTAAAACTTGTATTGCCTTCTCCCGTAAACTGCTGGGGATTCCACTTCCTTCAAAACTTGTGTTATCTTCCATCTTCTCCAAGTGGGTATCTGATTTCAAGAAAATTTTCGCAATGAGAGAAAATTTTCTGCCCCATTTTGATAATCTTCTTTGTGGCCATGTCTCCCCGCTGTCAATAACATTTCCTTTCCCCTGCTTCAAATCAAAGAAAAATTTGTTAGTTTAAAACTTGATGAGTAGTCGTGCCACTCTTGTTGGGGATGGTTTTTCCCCTTTTCCCTTTCCCTGCTTTGCATTTTATTACAAAACTTGCTGGGGATGATATTATTTGCTGGGGATGATATTCCTGTTGGGGATGGTTTTTCTTTTCTCTTCCTTCCCCGCTCTGTGTTGTCCGACCATCGCGGAACTTGGTCGACAATCTGTCGGAGTTGTTCCTGCATCTCGCAAATCTGCTGGGGATCCTTTTGGAATTTGATCCATAACTTTTCAACTTCCTAATTTTCTCTTTTTCTCCAACTTCCCCTAGAAATTTGGTCCTCTTGGAATCTAGACTCATTCATCATTTGGTCTTGCGACAAACTTCTTTTTGCTTTGTCGCCTTATCTTTGGCCTGTCCTATTCGCATTTTGCTTTGCACCGTTTTGGCAACTGGTAGTAAGCTCTGAAAAATCTTTCTCAAAACAAACTGCTGGAGGAAAAATTCTTAAAACAAAAGAAATGAAAAGTGATGATGTCGTGCATTCCGGATTAATCAACCCAGCCTATTTGTATCATCAATTATTTTGGTGGCCTCATTTCGCTGGGGGATATGCAGGCGTCGAACTCTTTTTGCCAAATCAACACTTTTGCATTGCTTGATGCCTCGACAGATCCTTTCCGCCAATCTTATCTTGTCGCATCATAGTGCCCTTCGAGGGGTTTCCACTAATAAGACTCTCTCATTTCACTCAACTCCCGTCGCCTTCTGGTGCCTTTGAAGGTTTTCACCATAAGACTCTCTCATTTTGTTTCTCTCAGCTTTTGTCGCCTTACGGTGCCTGTGAAGGTTTTCACCATAAGACTCTCATTTTATTTTCTCTTTCTCAGCTGGGGATTGGAGTATTGCCGATAAGATTCTCTCTACTGGGGATTCCTTTGGCTATCAATTCCGTCGGCTCATAATCCTCTTTCAGTCGGGGATCAGTGTGTTATTCTCGGCTTTCATTTGCCTGCTCGACACCTCTCGGATACTGATCGGGAGGTCTTTTTGGACATCAAATATGGGTTTTTGTGTGGGGCTGAAAGGAAAAGGATATCAAAAGATTCAAAATAACTTTAATGGGTAAAACATTACAACTCTCAGAATCAAATCTTTTTCCACAATTTAAAATGTAACTTATGCCCCAGTTTTCTTGTTTAGGGGATTTTTTTATTTTTGTTATACTATGACCGAGCCGTGAGGCGCCTACGTATCCTCTTTGAGGAATCAGGTCGAACGTAGTTCATTCGATTCCTTTGTATTTCTTTTTCTTGTGGCTTTTCTTTTTGTTTTGTTATTATTTTTTCTTCCTTTTCTTTCTTTATTTTTTTTTCATTTTCATTAGTGATTCCAAGAGAGGGGTATGAAAGAATAAATAAGGCTCAAAGGGGGAAGCAAAGATTAAAGTGTTTGGATAGAAGAAAGAATTGCCTCCGTCATTTCATTCTCCGATAAATGCCAAGTACAAACAGACAAACATCAATTGCAATCAAAGGAATTACACATAATATCTCTTGACTGCGTCAGAATTGATAGTCATGTCGATGCATCTTCCCTCGACATCTGTCAGACATAAGGCACCGTTGGATAACACTCCGGTCACAATAAATGGCCCTTGCCAATTCGGGGCGAACTTGCCCTTTACTTCGGCCTGATGTGGCAAGATTCGTTTCAGCACCTGCTGTCCTACTTCAAATTTCCTGGGACGCACCTTCTTATTATATGCTCTTGCCATCCTCTTTTGATACATCTGGCCATGACATACTGTTGCCAATCTCTTTTCATAAATCAAGCTCAACTGCTTCAATCGGGCTTTGACCCATTCATCATTATCAATCTCAGCCTCAGCGATAATCTGAAGGGACAGAATTTCTACTTCTGTCGGTATCACTGCTTCAGTTCCGTATACCAACAAATAAGGAGTTGCACCTACTAAAGTGCGGACAGTAGTGTGATATCCCAACAATGCAAATGGCAACTTTTCGTGCCATTGTCTGGACCCTTCTACCATCTTACTTAATATCTTCTTTATGTTCTTGTTGGCTACCTCAACCGTGCCATTCGCCTTGGGACGATATGGGATGGAATTACGGTGTGTAATCTTGAACTGTTAACATACTTCTTTCATCAAACTATTGTTAAGACTAGCGCCATTGTCCGTGATGATCACTTTGGGGATCCCAAATCTACAGATGATATGGGAATGAACGAAATCCACCACTGCCTTCTTGGTTACCGACTTGAAAGTTTTAGCCTCAACCCACTTGGTGAAATAATCGATGGTGACCAGAATGAACCTATGACCGTTGGAAGCTGCCGGCTCAATCAGTCCAATGACATCCATGCCCCATGCAACAAATGGCCATGGTGCTGACATTGTATGAAATTCTGTTGGCGGAGAATGAATCAAATCTCCGTGTATCTGACACTGATGGCATTTTCGCACGAAATCGATACAATCACGCTCCATAGTGAGCCAATAATACCCAGCTCGAAGAATTTCTTCGCCAATACATATCCGCTCATATGTGGCCCACAAACTCCCGCATGTACCTCTGTCATCACTGTCGTGGCTTGACCAGCATCTATACATCTCAGGAATCCCAAATCTGGTGTTCTTTTGTATAACACTCCTCCACTGAGGAAAAATCCATTTGCCAATCGCCGAATGGCTCGCTTTTGATCTCCAGTGGCCTGCTCTGGGTATATCCCCATCCTGAGGTATTCCTTGACATCATAAAACCATGGCTCTCTATCCATTTCTTCCTTTATCATGTTGCAATAAGCATGCTGATCACGAACCTGGATATGCAACGGGTCAACATGAATTTTGTCTGGGTGGTGCAACATCGATGCTAAAGTGGCCAAAGCATCGGCAACCTCATTGTGAACTCTTGGGATGTGTCTGAACTCCACTAATCGAAATCGCTTGCTCAGATCATGCAAACATTGTCGATATGGTATAAGCTTCAAATCTCGTGTTTCCCATTCACCCTGGATTTGATGCACTAGGAGGTCCGAGTCTCCCAAGACCAAGACGTCTTGGACATCCATGTATGCAGCTAACCGTAAGCCCAAAATGCATGCCTCATATTCAGCCATGTTATTGGTACAATAGAAACGTAGTTGTGCCGTAATAGGATAATGATATCCTATTTCAGAAATAAGTACCGCTCCTATTCCAACTCCTTTCGCATTTACGGCTCCATCAAAGAAGAGCTTCCAACCTGGTTCCTTAGATAATTCCAACTCATCTATATGCATCACTTCTTCATCAGGATAATACGTCCTCAATGGCTTGTATTCTTCATCAACAGGATTCTCAGCCAAGTGATTGGCCAATGTTTGGGCTTTCATGGTCGTCCTCGTCACATAGACGATGTCGAATTTCGTGAGTAATATTTGCCATTTCGCTAACCTCCCTGTGGGCATAGGCTTCTAGAAAATATACTTCAGTGGATCCAAGCGTGAAATGAGATAAGTAGTATATGATGACAGATAATGTTTAAACTTCTGTGCCACCCAAGTTAGGGCGTAACACGTCTTCTCAAGTTGAGTGTACTTAACCTCATAGACCGTAAACTTCTTACTGAGATAATAGATGGCTTGCTTCTTCTTTCCTCTGATATCATGTTTCCCCAGTACGTAACCAAATGAATTCTCCAGTACCGTTAGATAGAGAATCAACGGTCTTCCTGGTACAGGTGGGACCAACACGGGTGGGTTTGATAGATACCCCTTGATTTGGTCGAAGGCTTCCTGACATTCTGCCGTCCATTCTACAGCAGCATCTTTCTTCAGTAGCCAAAAAATGGGTTCACAAGTCGCCGTGAGTTGAGCGATGAACCTGCTGATATAATTCAACCTTCCCAACAGACTCATTACTTCTGTTTTGTTCTTCGGTGGTGGCAATTCCTAGATGGATTTTATTTTTGACGGGTCCAACTCAATGCCTCGCCGACTGATGATGAATCCCAACAGCTTTCAAGATGGAACACCAAATGCACATTTGGCCGGGTTAAGCTTAATGTCGTACCTTCGAAGTCTTTGGAAAAACTTCCTTAGGTCTGCCACATGGTCTACATGACGCTTAGATTTTATGATCACATCATCTACGTACACCTGAATCTCTTTGTGTATCATATCATGAAACACCGTAGTCATTGCTCTCATGTACGTTGCCCCAGCGTTCTTCAAGCCAAAAGGCATTGCCCGGGAGCAATAAGTCCCCCACGGCGTAATAAATGCCGTCTTTTCCGCATCTTCTTCATCCATCAGAATCTGATGAAACCCAGCATATCAATCTACAAAAGACCCGATCTCACGTCCGGCACAATTATCGATCAAGATATGGATGTTGGGTAATGGAAAGTTGTCCTTGGGGCTTGCCTTGTTCAAATTGCAGTAATCGACACACACTCTGATCTTGCCATCTTTCTTCGGCACTGGCACCACATTAGCCAACCAATCAGGATATCGAGTGACCCGAATAACCTTTGCATGCAGCTGCTTGGTTACTTCTTCTTTAATCTTCACACTCATATCTATCTTGAACTTCCTCAATTTGTGCTTGACGGGAGGGCACGCCGGGTCAGTGGGCAATTTGTGAACCACTAGATCGGTGCTTAAGCTCGGCATGTCATCGTACGACCATGCAAAAACATCTTTGAATTCAATGAGTGCTTTGATTAGTTCCTTCTTGATGTTCGGCTCAATGTGGATGCTTATTTTGGTTTCCCTGACATCGTCTGCATCCCCTAAATTGACAGCTTCAGTGTCGTTCAAATTGGGCTTGGGTTTCTCTTCGAACTAGCTTAATTCTCTGTTTATCTCTTCAAAGGCTTCATCCTCATCGTATTCTGATTCATCATCATAATCGACCTCTTGTAAAATTAGTTCGGAATCAGATTGATTTTTTAGACTAGGTTGAAGATCCGTTGTGCATGCCATGTCATTAGAACCAGTATAAAGAGAACTGTTCAGAAAGAGAAAAGAAGAAAACAAAATTAAAACAAAATAAAGAGAGAAAACTTTCACTTTATTAAAATGCGGGATAATAGAGTTTCACGCTTTTGTCGAATACAAAAATAAAACAAAACTGGATTACAACTCTGGAATAATCTAGAAAACAAGAAAGAAAATCCAGAGCCTACTACCAAGACTCCCTCCGGATAGGAAGAGGAGTAGCTGTCCAATTGTTGATATTGGCCCTAGGCCCCACAAACTGTATATCTGCCCTACTGGAACCTTCTCCAGCTTCTATCATGTTGACATCGGCGAACAGCCTTTCAAAACCCTGATTCAAATCTCCATCTGACCCAATCAGAGGTCCGAGAATTTTGGGGACTGACAACCTTCTGATACCTGCTCTGACAAAGGATCTGGAAAGACGTGGAACTGGCTTGGGAAGAACCCAAACTTTCTTCTCCAACTTTCGGGCCCACCTTCATCTACTTCCATAGACTTAAATCCTAGCCCAAAAGTGTCCAAGTTCTTGGGCAAAGAAACTGGCTGGACCATACCTTGCAGATCAACCCCCAAACCTTTTCCTGGTACAAACATGTTGGTTAGCATTTCCAAGGCTACCATGAAGGTCGCAGCTGCGATCCTGGGAAGTGGAAGGTCCTCGCCTTCAGAAATTTTATCCACTGAAACCGCGTCGAAAACCTGGTACACCCATAGACCTTTGTCGTCATCAGTTTCTATGAATAGCACAACGGCATCACTCACAGTGCATGTACCGTCATCCCCATGCACCACTATCTCCTGCTTGTCCCATTCAAATTTCACCATCTGGTGCAATGTAGAAGGCACTGCTTTGGCGGCATGGATCCAGGATCGCCCCAATAGAAGATTTTATGATACTGCCACGTCTACCACTTGGAATTCCATGGTGAATTCTACTGGACCAATGGTCAATCCCAGTATGATACCACCCACCGTGTCGGTACCACCTCCATCGAAACCTCGGACGCAGACGTTGTTCCTGTGAATCCGGTCATGATCAACTTTCAGCTTGTTCAGAGTAGTTAAAGTACAGATGTTGGTGCTTGATCCATTATCAATCAATACTCAGGTGACCACCGAGTTAAAGTACAGATGTTGGTGCTTGATCCATTATCAATCAATACTCGGGTGACCACCGAGTCTTCGCATTTCACGGTCAAGTATAGGTCTTTGTTGTGTTATGTACCCCTTGCTGGCAATTCATTATCAAAAAACGTCACTCGGTTTACCTCGAATATTTTGTGCACTATCCTCTCCAAGTGATTTACAGAGATTTTATCCGGAACATAGGCCTCGTTCAGGATTTTCATCAGTGCCTGGCAATGATCGCTGGAATGGATTAGCAGTGATAGTAATGAAATCTGCGCTGGGGTCTTTCTTAACTGCTCCACAATGGAGTAGTATTGTGCCTTCATTTTCTTCAAAAACTCCTCAGCCTCTTCCTCTGTCACTGGCTTCTTTACCACCGCTGGGTTGGACCTTCTTAACTCTATGGGATCAAAACACCTTCCCGAACGAGTTAAGCCCTGGGCCTCACATACTTCTTCCACAACCTCCTTCCCTTTGTACATTACCATCGCTTTACTGTAGCTCCATGGCACGGTTTTCTCGCTGGTTATCGGCATCTGCATTACTGGCCTGATGACAACTAGCCCTATGCATGCTGGCCTACTTGGTACCCCTCGCACCGTTACTTTGACCAGCTCTGGATTCTTTGCAACAACAGGCGAACTCTTCCCCATCACCACTACTAGCTTGACGTCTACCTTTTCCAACTGTACCACCTCTTCTCCACCTATCGACTTTTATTTTGGACTGGCACGGATCATCATCACCGTCTATGAGGGTTTCTTTAGCTCTCATCCTTCGTGCACAAGTTCGATTATGTGGGTTTCGTGGTGTGCTGGCAACGGGTTCTGATTGATGTTGGGTGCCTCCGGTGTCTGAACCTCGATCTTGTTGGTGTCAATAAGATCTTGCACTGCACGTTTCAACTTCCAGCACTTCTCGGTATCATGTCCGGGAGCCCCCGAACAATACTCACAGCTTACCGAGTGGTCCATATTTTGGGGAAGGGGATTCGGCAATCTGGGCTCAACAGGACTCAACAAACCTAACGGCCTTAATTTGTGGAACAAAGCAGTATAGGTTTCTCCCAACTCAGTGAATGTTCTTTGTCTCTGGACCCTTTTATTTCTGAAAGCTTGATTCCCCAGGAAACCTGGCCCTGCGGGATTCCCGTAGGCCCTTGGTGGTGGATATATGTTTTATGGAGGCGGATATGTATTCTGTGGAGGTGGATAGGTATTTTGGGGAGACGGCGCGCGCCACTGTGGGTGAGCCGGAGGCTGGGTATATGTCTGGGCTTGATGGACGGAGAAATGTGGTTCTTGTGGTGGGTAGTAGGGCTGTGGGGGTAATTTGGAGTGTGTGGGTAATTTGGGTGATGGGGTCTGGCTTGGTAGCGGGGGAAAGGACCTCTTGATCTTGACCAATTACCTGCCTATATTGTTGCGACCTCTTCTCTTTTCTTCTTCCGGAACGCACCTCCTGTGCCGCTCTGAATGGCCTGAGTTGTTGCTTTGATTGCCGAATAGCTCAGGATTTTGTTGGACTTAAGTCCCTCTTGAATCATACCGCCCATTTTCACCACCTCGTTGAAAGATTTGCCAACTGACGTCACCAAGTGACCAAAGTAAGTTGGCTCTAGAGTCTGCAGAAAGTAGTCCACCATTTCCCGCTCTCTCATCGGAGGATCAACTCTTGCTGCTTGTTCCACCGGAACCCAAATTCTCTAAAGCTCTCTCCCGGCTTCTTCTCAAGTTTCAGCAATGTGAGACGGTCAGGGACGATCTCAAGGTTGTACTGGAAGTGACCTGTGAATGCTTGTGCTAGATCGTCCTAGGTTTACCACTTGCTCGGATCCTGTCTTGTGTACCATTCCAGTGCAGACCCACTTAGACTTTGACCAAAGTAAGCTATTAGCAGCTCATCTTTACCACCTTCTCCTCTCATATTGTTGTAAAACCCTCGCAGATGTGTCATTGGATCACTGTGCCCCTCGTATAGATCAAACTTTGGCATCTTGAACCCTGCCGGTAATTGAACATCAGGGAAAGGACATAGATATTTGTAAGCTACACTGACCTGATTGCCTAACCCATGTATATTCCTGAAGGACTGCTCCAGGCTTTTAAATTTTCGAAGCACTTCGTCCTGCTCCGGGCCCTTAGCTGGCTTTTCAGTCTCCACCGGGATTTTAAAGTGGGGATTATAAGTATATGGCTCGGGTGCTTTGAGGGTAGGTTCAGGGGGTAATATTGGTTATCCTGAGATTGAAACAACGGCCCACTAGATGATCTTTGTAACGTGGCTGGTGGGGGTGCCACGAATACAGGAACATTTGGTGGGGGAAGGTTCTGATTGGGTGGTGGAGCTTGGGGATCATAGGGATTTCTTCCCTGATAATAGTGGTGACTTAGGAAGCTTGTCGAAGGGCCGGGTGAAGGGTATTCCGGCGTGTGTCCTGGTGGGAGAGTAGGAGTAACGGGAGGTTTGGGCCCCTTTTGTACCCTAGCCAGGGCTAGCTGTATTTCGTTCATCTCCAGTCTCATTTTTTCCATTGCCTCTTTCAGCATCTGACTTTCCGTCCTTTCCTCTTCAACATTGTTTTCTGAGTTAGTCATGCTTTTCGGTATGGGCCCTTTGGATCTTGTTTGGTAATGGTAATCTGCTAGAACGTTCTAACAAACTAACTAGTTTGAAATCTCTGGAAAACAACAAACTTGTTAGCGTTAGAGTTTAACACATATTGCAATTGCACGTTGGGGAATGCAATGTTCCTAGGCAGTTTAACCATTTCTAACATGTCTTTGCTCCGTATGCATCATCCCGGCTTATTTTACTTGTGCCCTTTAGGTGTTTCTGAAACTTTCCTTTATTTGCTTTCTCTTTCTCTCTTTTTCTTTCTTTCTTTTCCTTTCTTTTATTCACTTTTTCTTTTAGCGGTGGTCGAATCTTATGTGGATTGCCTACGTCTCATCCCCGCATGAATCAGACCGTGAGTAGTTCTACCACAAATAAAGACACCAATTTTTGGAAAATTTATTTCATTACTAAAACTTCTATTACAAGCTACCCATTTGGAAAAGGAAAACAAAATACAGACTCCAAAGTACTAACATAATTTGATGCCAAAAGGAAACACATGGACAGACTTTTGAAAATAGAAAAATACAGATTTGAACTAGGAGTACATTAACGCTTTGAATTTTGGTGCCCACGGGGCATCGTTCGGCCTTTCCGCGCGCTTTGGTGCAAGGCCCCTTTGCAAGCTTTTCAATTCTTCCATGATTCGGTGGACGTAACCCATGACTGAAGCAAAAAAGGGTATCACGGGGTATTTCCTCACATGCTAGGAACCTCATGGTGACGTAATGCCCAATCTCCTCAATTCTACCCCTGATTCTATCCCTTTCCATGAACAGTTGCTCTATTCGTTGATTCTTTGCTCCCAGTACTTGAGCGTTGTCAGCGAGTTGATCTTGGAACCTCTCTATTTGTTCTTCCATTCGGGCCACTAAATCATAGCAACGCTTCTTGTCCGTTCTGGCATCTCGGGCTTGTTTAAAGACCCGATCTTTGAGAGTGGAATTTGTTTCTCTTAATATTTCAATGCTCGCTTCATAATCCCTTCTCATTTGTCGTAAGTGCTTTGCTCGCGCTGTTGTACCTTTTGCCCATCTGGCCCAAATTCTTGCTATGCATGCATCTGATCTTACCAAACCCTCTCGGCTTTCAATGACTTGGTTTCTCAACCCAGTTATCAGACCTTCGTCGGACCGGCTCCTTTGTTGGTTGTCGGCATCCATTCTGACTCGTTGGATTTGGGATTTCAAGGCCTTATTTGCTTGAGTCAATCTGTTCTTTTTTCCTATGTCAGCATCGACTTGCACGCTATTTTCATATTTCAGATCCTCAATTTGCTGTTTCAGCTTGCCAATTTCAACCCGATAGCCTTCTTATCTTGCCAGCCAACCCTATTGTTTTTGCGAGTCATTCGTGAATTGCTGGACATGGGCTCTTTTAGCAGGCCTTTGACGAATCCGGAACCTTTTCCCAAACCATGCATCATACTTCCGGTCCACCTCGCCTTTGGCTAAATCTCGCACCATAGTTTTGGGCTCAAGGAATCTGCATTCATGCCACAATTTGTGAATTGTATCTTCCGGGACTGTGGCAGTCGGTCTTAGCTCGATGGTATGCTTGCTCAAATCTTCATCATGAGGGATAATCTGGAACCTTCCCAATTGACGCAACACCCGATGGGGAGCGTATGGTTGGATACTACGGATACCCATCAGAAAACATAACATTCTTTGGCCGAAATGTATATTGCTTCAGTAGCGGGCAACCACCCAAACGCCCATTCAATTTGGTCCGTCGTTAGTGATCTCAGTCGTATAAACCAATCTCCAGTACCCTCGGGGATCGCAACACCCGTTACCCGCTTCTCAAACTTTTCAATGCAGTTTAAACCAGTCAGCCCGAAGTTCATATGCCCCACTCGATGGCAGAGATGTTCCTGTATCCACAACTGAAGTAATAGATTGCAACCTTGGAAAAAACTTCCTCCCTCCTTACACACGGTCAATGCTCGATATATTTCTGATAAGATCAGGGGAACTATAGTGCTGTCAGCCCTTTTCATTGCGATATCAACCATCCCCACGAGACCTATCTCTATTTTCTTGTCGTCTCGTGGGCAAACTATGATTCCCAAGAATGCCGTTATGAATGCCAAGGTTTGTCTTGCTTCCCATTTACCTCTGTTTCCGGCATGAGTCAGTCCCAAATTTGGCTCGTCAAAACCCCGCAGATTACCATAACACTGATATAAGAACTGAAGAGCGCAACATCCTTTTGATAAATCATTATTTTGCACAGTCCGGCTGATATTTAACAAGTCCAGAAATCGGTGTGGCGATACCAGCCTTGGTGACAACAGATACTGACTTCTCAGATTCCCATTCATACCCACATAACCTGCTACTTCCTCCAGTATGGGTGTAAGCTCAAAATCCGCAAAGCGAAATACATTTCGGGTCGGGTCCCAAAATGGTATCAAAGCCTCGATGACATCCGTCCTTGCCTTGACATTTAGTAGACTGATGAGACCCCCCAAGACTCTGAACACTATTTCTTTGCTGCTTTTTCCCAAATCGTCTCACCACATATGGAGCTGGAGAGGGACCTTGCTAAAGACGGTGAAGGGTTTGTTTTCACTTGTGCTTATCCTGCACATTTATTAAGGTGATTTAAACAAAAGCAAAAAATTATTTGACTCAAAAAAATGATTTGACTATATTTTCAGAAAGAAAGATCCGATTTTCCGAACACAGCCTTTCAGCACTTCGGGGATGAAGATTTTAAGGCTGTAAGGGTCAACCGATCAAAACTCTAAAGGATGATCAAAAATGGTCGTTTATGCAAAGTCAGCCTTCCGGCGTCCCTTTCGGGAACATTTGGCTATTTTTGACAAAAACAGCATCACTTGATTTATTTAAGATTCTTTTTTTGTTTTTTCAAAATAGTAACCCGACATTGAGAACACGACCTTACAGAGCCTCGGGGATGAGGATTCTAAGGCTGTGTGGGCTAATTGGTCAAAATTCAAAAAAAATGACCAAAAGTGGTCGTTTATGCAAAGTCAGCCCTCTGGCGTCCCTTTCAGGAACATTTGGCTATTTTTGAGAACAACGGCACCGCCCGGCTTATAATAAAATTTTTGACATTTTCTAGGTATTTTTGCAAAAAGGGGAAGTTGGACCCGATGAGGGTTGCCTACGTATCTCACATCCGGTGAGAATCAAACCGACGTAGTTCGGGCAAATAAAATAGACTATTTTTTTCCTAAATAAACTATTTTGAAAACAAGACAAACTAAAAATAAAGACTTTTTTTTTTTGCTTTTTGAATAAAACAAACTATTTAAAATAAAAACTTTTTTTTCATTTTCTAAAAAAAATTGGCAGAATTTCGACACTATTCGGGCATTGGTATTTTCAAAACTAGTGATTAACTCTCTTAACCCTCTAAACTGCTATTTCTCTTCTTTTTTTCATTTTTTTTCATTTTTTCCAATATTTAAAAGCCGGTCAGCATGCGAGTCCGAAGCATATAAATGCACATGTAGCAAGTAAGATGCATCATGATGGTCTTTTTTTTTTCAGGTACACCTGTCCTAGACAGACCCAACCCATGTGGTGAGTCTCCAAAGTCAAATGCACATGATGCAAACAAACGTTCCTACTAGGGATCTGGCATGTGGTTTTGTCATACTAGGTTTAAAACCTGAGTGTATTGTTCTAAACCTGGCTTACCCGAGCGGACAACTCGAGCCGAGGAGGAGGCAGCGTATAGGGAATACAGAAGCTTCACCGGATTAGCAACTTATCCGAACCTCGTTCTAAAAAAATGGGATTGACTCTAAACAGAAAAGAAGTCACACGAAGTGCACCCTTCTTCATGATTTAGAAGACTTAGAGAGAAGATGGGTTTCGTAACAATTTATATACAATTCACAGAATAACAAAACGGTAAAGCAACATTTAGTACATTAGATGAAAAAAATATAATAAAATCAGATAATAAATAAAGCCAATATAACAATTATTCCAAGCTCAAATTTCTAACCCTGAACCAGTGGTTCTGGGTTAATCTCCCCAGCAGAGTCGCCAGAGCTGTCACACCTCCTTTTTCACCTACACCCCGGGGAGGGTATAATAAAGGGAGTTTTTTCCAATTTAAGTGACAATCGAAACGGGATTATTTTAATTAAAATTCAGAGTCGCCACTTGGGATAATTAATGGTGTCCCAAGTCACCGGTTCAAATCCCGAATCGAGAAAAAGATTGACTCTGTATTACAATCTGCGAACACAGAAATCCGGGTAAGGAATTTTGTTAACCCGGGAGAAGGTATTAGGCATTCCCGAGTTCCGTGATTCTAGCACGGTCGCTCAACTATTATAATTGGCCTATTATCTGATTTTAGTACATATTTAAACCTATGTGCAAATTTTAACTTAAACCGCTTTTCTTTATTTGATTTTTTTTAAGAAAAATTCAACGTCATCTAAAACACGTCTTGAACCCCGTCACATAAATGCACCCGCGGTCTGTGCCGTATTTTATCCAACATTGTTGAGATTTAGATTTGGGTCACATAAATGCGCACCCGAGTTTAGGAAGATAAATTATTAAAATAACGCGCCTAAAGCAACTACACACTTTCAAATTTGCGAGGGCCATGGAAAATTCAACTAATGGCACACCTCGATTTCTAAAGGATTAAAATTAGTTATATGCAGGCTATGGATTATGAACAAAATATATTGTGGAAAACCATCTTCAATAGGAGAACTATTTTGGATACATCTGTGGTACATTACTGCTAAAGTAAACGTTTGGTCCCATATGTGTAGAAAACAAGCATATCAAAATTGTTTGACATAGGTTCAGGTGAAACCAAAATAGAAGAGATCAAAAGATATTAAATTCTTTATTGACAAAATATCGTGATAATATTCATAGGATTTAATAATATGAAATGGGGTCATTTCACAAGTAGATATACGATACAGCACATCATTCAGGCATCTTTAAAGTTAACCGTTAATATAATAAATAAAGGCACTAATTTGACAACTACATACAACACATCGTTAAAACACATCTAAAGGACACAATGATATAAATAGCAATACTTTTCAACTTTAGCTAACAATTTCCATAACTTTTGTTGTTTACTTTCTAAATAATGAGTTTTAAATTCAAAGGGTAATCATGTACTTCTTCATCAACCTTCAAATAAATCAAAAGGCCTTCAACTTAAACTCACGTTTCCAACTAACCAAAGATAATAAAATATTTTACGTCAAACAAATACAGGGATGCAAAAATAGACAATAAACAAACTAGCTGAGAAGATCAACACTGATACAGTAGTATTATCAAAGTGCTAGAAAATAGGAGCTGACCTTATCTTCCAAATTCAAACAAAACAACAGCGGCAAAGTCAAACAGGAACCGCAAGCAAAATCGAGACCTCGAACCGGAAACCTCAGAACTACGTTCTTCAACGACCTCGAAACTCGTCGGAACAGTTTTGGAAGTGGACTATTTGGGGCATTTTATGGGGTGTTTTTCAGGTGGAGGAGATGAGCTCTCATGGCTCTTTCATGGTGGATGTTAATCTCTAGATGTAGAATTTTTAGGAGGAAGAAGACCCTCTTTTCGTTGGATATCCGTGTATATCCAGTGTATATCGAGAGTATCTCTATTGTATATAAAATGTATACTGACTGTATATCGAGTGTATACCTCCTGTCTCCGTTAAGAAGAAGCCATTTTTTTTTCCTCTCTATCTTTTGAACTCCCCTCCCTCTTTCTCCAGCTCTCTAATCTCTAAATAGGCATCAAATTAGTGCATCTTCCATTACAAATTATACTTTTAACTTCTTTAATTATCCACTAGTTAGTGTTATTATTTAATTTTCATTAGTGTTAGTTTTACCCTACCAATATAGAAGCTTCCTAATTAGTTAGGTAAGACTCTTTTTTATTTTTTTTAAATAAAACCTAAATTAATTTCTATCCCCAAATTATCTTATACAATTAAATTAATTAACCCTAATAATTATTACAACTAATTAAAAACCAAATTAAAAGAAAATTGCCAAAATTTGAAAATTAAAGAATAAAATGTAAATGAATATTTTTTATGATCTTTTTCTATTTTTTCAACAACAACGTACTTAATTAATCTAAAAATGTAAAATAAAATCCAAAATACAGATGCAATATATATATATATATATATATATATATATATATATATATATATATATATATTCATAATCTAAAATACTACATAATGCATTTTAAAATAAGATAGAAATATTGCACAATACCAAAGCTAATCCTAATTAATTAATCTAAATATAAACTATTTTTGTGTTTTCGAAATTATATAAAGATAAAAATAAGGTAATATTTTTTTTAAATTGTTTTTTATGAAAAGTACATAGACTAAAATACTTGTTTGTAATTTTTATTTTTCTTGTAAGAAAATAAAATAAAAGAGTTAAAATGAGTTGAAATAGCTATATTAGGCCTAAATTAAATATTTACACGCTAAAATATGAAAAAATCTTGGGGAGGGTCAAAAACTACACGTCTACAGGGGCTACACCTAGCAATGAACAATTATATGAACCAAATTTGGGCCAACAACATCATATAACCCCTTGCCCCAAGCATGAACAACAATCTCCTCCAAAACATGCATGCCCAGTGGAATCTCCCACTCCCCTTCAACCAAAACCCCTACCTCCCTCAGAATATGGGACTAGACATCCCCTTCTGCCCCCCCCCCCCTGCCCCCCAGGAGCTAACAGTCCTGAACCCTCTCCTAATGGTGTGGGACCCCATAGTCCCCAACCAACAACCTCAAATGCCTATGAACGTGGGGAACATGGGGCAGGCACCACCACAACCTCCCATTCCCCAAGAGGCAGGAAACCATATGGGGGAAGAAATGGTTGATCCGGTAGATCTAATAGGAGAATCAATGGTGGAGTCAACAAACCTAGACGAAGTCAAAGTCTTTCTCTTTGAGGAGATGCGAGAGAAGAGGCTTATTCTAGCCTGCCCAAGTTCGCTCTTCAAATGCACAATGGACATTCGTTCAGCACAAGATCCCACAGCGGGAAAGAATGCAATGATCCTAGTCCCAAGCCTGAGAAGGAACCCAGTATTCCGGACAGGGAACCTGGTGAATAGCCACCAACAACAGCAACCTCTCCCTATGAATCGTGCTAAAAATATCATCATATGGAACATTAGGGGAGGAAATAACGATGAGTTCAAAATGAACTTCCGTGATTTGATCAATACTCATCATCTATGCATGGTCACTCTTCTGGAAACCAGAATGACCTCTCATAGCAACCTCATGCATGAATTTGGCTTCTCCGACATGATTGAAGTGCCCTCTGAAGGTCAATCAGAAGGACTGGCTGTGTTATGTGGTGAATGTGCACAACTTCGTTAGAAGAAACAATGAAATTCATGCACTAATTGAGGTACTTCCAATTCGTCACACTTGGCTTTTTTCATCTATATATGCTAGTACTAACATTAGTAAAAGAAACTCAATTTGGGATAATATTTGTGACATTTGGAATAAAATAAATTATTGTAATCTTATAGACATAGGATTTAAAGGGCCTAAATATACTTGGTCTAATAATAATAAATTAGTTTCAAGTCGTATTATAGAAAGATTAGATAAAATCTTTACAAACGACTCTTGGATCAACCTATTTCCCAAAGCTAATGTTGTCCACCTCCCAAAAACCCACTCTGATCATAACCCCATCAAACTAGAATTAATCCCTAAGTATAATTATAATCTTCCTCGACCTTTTAGGTTAGAAACATTTTGGACAAATCACCCAAAATTTGCTCCAATAGTTAAAAATTAGCTAGGATAACAACTCCTTTACAGAGGCAGCCATCTCCTTTAAAGATTGCTTAACTAAGTGGAATAGAATCACCTTTGGTAACCTCCCTAAAAAGAAGAAAAAATTATTAGCAAGGATTAATAGTATCCAAAACTCAAAAACCTATGGTCATAGTGAATTCTTGACCAATTTAGAGGCAAACCTAAAAATAGAGTTCAATAATTGTCTCCGGATAGAAGAAGACTACTGGAAACTTAGAGCAAGAATAAATTGGCTTAACGAAGGAGATAGTAACTCCAAATTCTTTCATATAACTGCTACTAACAAAAGACGGATTAATAAAATCGTTTCTTTTAAGGACTTTGAGGGAAATTGGATAGATGACCCGCTAAAAATTATGGAGCATACTACTTCCTTCTACCAAGGCATCTTCATGACAAATCATACATCTTCAGACTGGAAGGATATAAAAAAACGACACAGCATGTCACAATCCAATAGATCTATCTTCTTTAGATAGTCCTTTGAACTACAATAAAATTAGAGCAGCCTTATTTTCCTTCAAACCTAATAAATCACCTGGCCCAGATGTTTTACATCCATTATTCTTCCAAAAATGTTGGCAAGTGATCAATAAATTAGTGGAAACCCTTTATCAATACGTTTTTCAATTGGGACTATTACCAGCGGGTCTAAATGACACTTATTTATACCTGATTCCAAAATTTCCAAATGCCAACCATCTAAAGAACTTTCGTCCCATAGTCCTTTGTAACACTATTTATAAAGGAATCACTAAAATTATAGTCAATAGACTTAAACCCCACTTAGGAAAACTTATTAGTCCCTACTAATCGAGCTTCCTTAAGGGGAGAAAAACAAGTGATAATGCAATAATTATTTAAGAGATTTTATTAAGAATGAACAAACTCAAAAGCTCCAAATCAAACATTATCTTCAAAATAGACCTTGAAAAGGCTTTTGACCGCTTAGAATGGTCGTTTATTTATAGAACTCTTTGTCATTTCAAATTTCCACCTAAGATCCTCAAGCTTATTATGACATGTGTGACGACCAGTAAAATTTCAGTTCTATATGAATGGGAACAACCCTTGTTCATTCTTCGCTCCAAGTAGAGGTATAAGACAGGGTGACACATTATCCCCTTACATCTTTATACTCTGTATGAACATGTTCCCTACTCAAATTTTCTATATAGTTGACATCAATCTTTGGTCCCCATTGAAAATAGGGAGGGACAAATACCATATTTCCCACTTATTCTATGCAGATGACTTAACTTTAATGTGTAATACTGATAGATGCTCCCCTACAAATATCTTTTCATGTCTTACACACTTTTATTCCTTATCGGGACAAAAAATTAACCTATCAAAATTTAAAATTGTTGTTTCCAAATTCTATCCTACTCCTACCATAACTTATTTATCCAATCTATTTGGCATTAAAATTAGTAGGTTTTTTGGTAAGTACCTAGGTTTCCCAATCACAAATTCAAATCCTAAACCATCGGACTATCAATTTATTCTGGACAACTTAAATAACAGGCTAGCCCTTTGGAAATCAAATTTCTTAAATATGGTTGGTAGAGCAACCCTAGTTAATTCAGTTTTAAATAGCTTGCCAAATCACGTCATGCAATTTAATATGTTGCTTCCTAAAATCCTTAAGCATATCGATAAGATTCAAAGGAATTTTTTATGGGACACTACTGCTTGCAAGAAGAAATTTCACCTTATTAATTGGAAAACTGTCTGTACTCCAAAAGACCATGGTGGTTTAGGTATTCAAGCAGCCAGGGATAAAAATTTGGTAAATCTAGCTAGCCTAACATGGAGACTAGTCCATGAGGACAATATACCTTGGAAATTAACCCTATCTTCTCTATATAGGCATTTTTCAAATATTAAAAATTGTTCCTTTATTTGGAAAAGTATAGCTAAAGGTTGGGAGGTATGCTACAAGGGTATAAACTGGATTCCCAATACCAACTCCAACCTAAGAGTTTGGGACTCAAATTGGATTCATCACTTCACTAACCTTTGATCAATCTTAATAGGCCCCCTCACAAAAGAAGTTATAAACCTCACCAGAAGGGATATTTGGGTAAATAACAAATGGGACCTCCAGAAAATTCCCTTCACTCTTCCAGACACCCTAAAAAACAGTATCCTCTCTATTCACCCAACGTTGTACCTTAGGGACACAGCCAATTGGACCTTGACTAACGATGGTATATTCACTTCACGAAGTTGCTCTAACTTAGTGAACCCATCCAGCCCTCCATTAGAAAATTTTAACTGGATCTGGGCACTCAAATGCCCAAACAAGATAAAAAAAATTCCTTTGGAAATGTCTTCACAATAAACTTCCAACTCGTGCTTACCTAAATTATATAGGGATCAATACAGACCCTACGTGCCCAATGTGTAGAACTAGCACAGAAACTATGGAACATATTTTCACTACTTGACCCATTGTGAATGAAGCGTGCGTGAGATTACCAGCTCAAATGCTACTAACAACCACTGGTTAACTTTATTGCGAGACCTTCAACCACCAGTACTCCCCAAGTTGCTTAAATGTCCTGATCTTTTCCCCTTTGTTGTCTGGAATATTTGGATAAATCGTAATAATAACAATGTAAACAACACTTCTTTTAAATTCTCCATTCAAAGCTTAATTCAGCTGGCCACTGAATATAAATTGCTTACAGAAAAAATGATTCTATAACGAAAAAACACGCCATAAAGATCACATGGCATAAACCATTAATAGGTCAACTAAAGCTCAATATAGATGGGGCTTTCAATAGAGACCTTAACATAGCAGGTCTGGGAGGTTGTTTCAGAGACAGCCATGGACACTGGATAGTGGGATTTCAACACCATTGTCCAGCATCAACTCCACTACAAGGGGAACTGGAAGCTCTTAAAGAAGGGTTACAAATAGCTATATCTCAGTGTTTCACATCCCTGGTGATAGAAACGGACTCTATCGAGGTAATAAAATCACTATACAATGACAACGAAGCTAACTCTATGATTGTCAAATACTGCAGGTGGCTAATGCGCTAGCTGAGGGAGACAAAAATAATCCATAATTACAGGGACGGTAACCAAGTGGCGCATGGACTGGCTAAGGAAGCATTGCAGAACTCCTATGATCATCAACTTCTAATTAGGCCCCCTAGTTATATCATAAATAAGCTAGATGCAGATAGACTTGGGCATGTTTATCTAGTTAAGAAACTTGCTACTACTGTTTTGTGTAAGCTTGCCATACTAGGTAATATGAATATTCTCAGTACATCTACTACTGAGAATGATGTAATGAACTATGTGACTTAACTTTATATAAGAACTTATCTTTGCTTATCAAAAGAAAAGTGATATGACAAGGGAAAAGATCTTCAATATTTTTTTTTTAAGTATTCATTTGATTAATGGAAAAGGATTTAAAATAGCAACAATATAATAACTAAGGAGAAAAATACTTAATAAAAGCATTGAATATTTATTAGGTTTAGGGGTTCAAGTTCAGAATTTTGGACATGATATGAGAATACGATTAAACTGACATTCCATCCAAAATGTTTCTTTTTCCCCTCTTTTTTCTTTTTTGGTGAGTGAAAGTTCTCAAAGGCCAAACAAAAAGACCAATACCTTCAAAAAAAATTGGCTTCTAGAAAAGTAGTGTGTTTGATGTCTGCAACCTTTTTCTTGGACGTGGAAAAGAACTAATGATTTTTTCCTCTTGGTAATGAATATTTTTGGACTATCTCTTGATTTTTGCATGTCATTCTTTTTAAGGAGATCATGCTAAATTCTTTGCAATTCTTTTTTGTGAAGGACTAACAATGGACACCCTCAATTGATAATCTCTTTAGTCTCTTATAAAATCAAACCTATAGGAACCAACGGCGGATCCAGAATTTTTAAATTATGGGTGTTTAAATATTTTTTATTTGAAAATTACTGTTGAGACTGGGTGCTCAAGTAATATATTTGTATGAATTACGAATTCTTCTATATAAATAATAGTGCATGGCTCCAAAAGTAATGGGTGCTTAAGCACCCATAACCTATAATATGCATCCGCCACTGATAGGAACCAATCTTTTGTTTTAATTTTTCAAGTTTAACGTTAAAATTTTGCCTAATATTTTATGATTTTGAATTAACCTATTGAAATCTTCAAATCACTCAATAAATGTTTTTTGACAATATGAACCAAAGTGGTATACTGTACCACATGGCTAATATTTTGTTAATATGAAATAACCCTCACCCATCTAAAAAAAAATGTTAGTAAAAAATGATCCCTATGAAGCTAAAGGTTTTTAAGACTCGTAAGAAATACTATAACATAAACTACTAGTACGAAAATGAGGCTGCACTAACTCTACTTGAGTTTCTATTATACGACTGAGCAAATTAATTTCCTGCTAATATTATCACGTTAACCTTAAATATGCGATAATTTTAACTTTCAGATGACTTAGTCCATGCTTGAGAGGCTGGAGTGTCACTCACTTATTTATTCAATTTGAAACTTTTAATATAAAAATTTTCTTAATAAATAGACCTTGTGGCCTTACTAAAACTATGTTGGTAAAGGCAGGAATATATGATAATGAAGGAGGGAATCTCAGCCTTATGATCATGAGGCCAAGAGATGATGCATGGTACAATTAGATAAAGAGGATCAACCAAATGATATTATCAAAGTTAAGCACTAAGAATTTTCTTATCAAAATGCCGACGTGATACAAACATGCAACACTACATAAGCTCAATTAAACGACAATTGGAATGGATAACCAAAGTATTTTGCTTCTCGTTTTCGAGCATTTACTCCTGAAGTTCATTTAGCAAACTCTTGCTAGCCTATCTAATTTCTCTCTCTTCCAAAAGTTTTTGCAGTAAATAGTTTTCTGACCCGGGGGTCTATTGGAAACAGCCTTTCTATTCTCACAAGGTAGGGATACGGTATGCGTATGTTATTGTTGTTGTAATTTTCTAAATCCCAAACTAAACCAAGTTAAAAATGCAACTTGTTTCTTTTTCCATGGTTCTTAATTAATTCCACAAAAAAGTATTTTTATAATCAAGTCACATAAAAACTAGTGATTTGACTAATATTAATTAACAGTAGCTAAAAGTTTAAATTATGTGACATAGTTAAAAAATTACATTATCATATCACATTTACCTGTTGTGCAATAGGTAACTTGTTTTGTTTTTAAAATTACTAAGTTCCACTCTTTATTAAGACTGCATGTGGATATCTATTTATTTATTTTTTTGAAAACAGGAAGTATTTTATATAATACTATTAAGGATTAGTTAAAGGGGGGTCCTTGACGGACTATGATCTTGATTAACCTGGAGAAAGCTAGTTACTTGGCAACTATCTACTAAGTTAAGACTTGCACGGGAATGTAGTAGAGTTGAGTTGGATGATACATCAACATTGATACTAATAGTAGTTATAGTAGTAGTGGCAGAAATATCAAAAAGAACAAAATCCTTCAGCGATTCTGGCATTTGTGAGAACGTTGGCTGAAAAGTTGGCATTGGCTTGGGTTGAGTTGGATATCTATTAGGTGACCTAATAGTATAAACAGAATTTTACACAGGCACTGTAAATAAGTTAAGCTTCAATTCATATGGTAAATAACCTATATAACAAATTAAATTCACTGATGATTTAGAAAATCATTACAACACAGAAGTTCATTTTAGCAAGGGAAAAAGTCCAAATATACCGGGAGAAATTCAAAAATAGCCAGATTTACAAGTGGTCATTCAAAAATAGTCATAGTTTCAAAAGTAATCGAAATTTAGCCACTTTTGATGTAAAGATAAATCTGAACGAAAACACTGTTCAAATCCGAAAAATACTCCGGCATAATATACTAGAATTCCAATATAATATACTGGACTTCAAGCATAATATATCGGTCCAGCATAATATGCTAGAAGTTCATACACAGGTGCTCCAATCTCCAGTATATTATGCTGGAACTTTCCGCGTGTCGGAGTTCCAGCATAATATGTTGAAAGTTCATACACAGGTGCACCGATCTCCAATATATTATGCTAGAACTTTCCGTGTTGCAGCAAAATAATAGCTATTTTATAATAACATTACAAACGCTGGCTATTTTTTAATGACCAGTTCGTCCGAAAACTGGCTAGCCCGTGCTATTTTTACAAATATACCTGAACTTTGCAAAATGGTCTAAATATTTCCTTCGATAGCACTAATCATTTCTTATCACCATTCACCAACATGCCTTATAAGCCTATTTGGCCAAAAAAAAAATTGCCTAAAATGTTTTTTTCAAAAAGTTAAAGTATTTGGCTAAGTTTTTTAAAGGGAAAAAAGCACTTTTAAGTAGAAGCAGAAAAAGTAGGTTCTTCCCAAAAGCACTTATTGAAAAATTCACTTAGAAGCGCTTTATAAAAGCTTGTCAAATACAAATTGTTGTTTCTCACCAAAAGTACTTAACGAAAAACACTTTTTTTTAAAAAAATACTTTTCAAAATAAGCTGATTGGAGAAGCTTAACCAAACGGGCTATTAGTTCTATCATTCATCTAATACAAAAATGGATCACTTGTTGTTTGAAAAGCATAAGCATAGGCAATCAGTGCCAGCCATTGCCAACTCAAAGTAGTGAGAAGCTCAATTACAATCACTTGACAAAACAAAGAAACCAGAACCAAAGAATCATTACAATCAAATGGTGGCAAGTAAAAAAACACTGCCTTGCTATCAAGATAGATAGAGATAAAGAAGAGAATAGAAGGTGGTGAAAAAAAAGCCACACAACAATCAAGACTATATGATATTCACTACTATAAAACCTATAGATACATCAGAGTCAGTATAATTACAACTTCTCCCGCGGAAAATTTATAGTTTCTTACGATCCAAGAGCTGCTCTATCATCCGGTCCAGCTAGCATGATCTACAAATTAAAATTAAACAAGTCGTTTCTGATAAAGATAACAAGAACAGCAGCTTTTCGCTAGTTGTTTAATGATAAGTCTATACTTACATTGCAGTCATAGGCAAACCTTCGGGCCAGCATAATAGCTGCATTTCTTTCTCTCTCCGTTTCAAACGCTAATACAAAGGAGAGCCCTGTCTTTACTTGCCAAAATGTTGCCTGAGCTGCAGCATTGCCCCCGCCTCTGACTCCACATAACTGTGGTAAAAAGGCAATGTTACAAATGAGTTAGGGAAGGAGAGTTGGCAGTTGTTTAGATGCTCGTGTATAAATCGCCTATTGTTTATGATAAAAGTTTGTGGGCAGTCCTATGTTTTGCTAGTTATACAACATGATGGTATTGTTCTTTCTGTTATTCTATGAGCTCTCGCAACACTATCTCTAATTTACATAATAAAATCAATGTTTTTGCCATATTTCCAAGAGCTCAAAAAAGCTTCAAAACACTTCGTTCATCTTCTGCCCCAACTTGAGAAAACTCCAAGTATTTCAAAGTTCTGATCTTAGTTCGATCAAATACCTAATAAAAGAAATGGCTATGGAGTAGGCATCATGAATACCTGCATTGAAGCGGAATAGTATTCTTTTGCTACACTTGTCTTCCCTTTACGAAGTTTCATTCTCATCCTTCCAATGTGTAATACATGGATACTCTCTGATGTATGATCCGTTCCATTCATCTGGACCACAACTACCTACAAAACATACAATAAAGATATGCATTAAAGGAGTTGGAAAAAGACAAATGCAGCTACAATGTCAATAGACCAAGATAGAATCCTTCTTATTCTTATTCACATTCTCAGGTTTATGTTCTTTTAGAAAATGGAAAATATGTTGTTCAATTATATTATCGTCTTATTTAGAAACTTAAACTATTAAAGGATAACCACTTTTATTTTTTTAATATGGCCAAATACACTCCATTTGTATGCAAATACATTTTGTTATTGGGTGGTGGTGAACCTTGAACATATTAACATCTGTCTACTTTGATACCATGTTCAAATGAGCAAAACGAGAGGAGACAGTTAGAGAAGGCAAATAGTGGAATACCCCTTTGGCAGTATTTGCACAACCAAGGGACAACTATATAACTCAACATACTCACGCAGTGTAACTTAGTTTTGGTGTTCATGCATGGATTTTAATGTGGACTTACAAACATGAGAACAGACTACCAAAAGTTAGCTTTGATATAGTATTGAATTGTGTAACCGCCTCTTCTAGAAGTTAAGCTATTAGAGATTTGGCATTTTTATTTATTTAATTATGTTAACGTGCAAAATGTGATGTGTCTGTAGGGAGTGCACAACTACAGGGCAGAAAGATTATTTAAATTGGTGAATAGAGAGAGAGCATGCTGAGACGTCATGGTGAAGACGACGCAGCCACGCGGAAACAATTAGAAGATATATAAAAAAAATAGATGGTAAATTAATGAATAAATAACTCAAGTTTGATTTATTCCTAATAAAGGTGCAAAATTAAATTGAAGGACTCATACATTGAATTCAATGTCATGCCTCCGCACCAGAGCTTCAACATAGTTCCCCAAGCCTGCAGCTGTTAACGGAAAGGTGTGTCAATCATTATGAAGGTATGGAAATGCAGAAGTAATTTCAGCTAAACCAATATCTAAGTCAGGCCAGCAGCTACTAGAATTGAACAGCACACGGAAAGCACTACATATTAGGAATCGAGACAAACCTGGATCAATAGCACTAGCAGTTGTCATCAATGTTGTCTGGTCTCCAAATGTTATCTCGGCTTGCAAAACTCGTCCAACGTCAAATGGTTCTGGAGCATAAACCGGTTTGGTGGCCCCTGAACTCAGATAGTTGAACACGTCAGAAATGGACAAAAGTTAATACTACACATTAAATTGGAATGCAAGAGCAAGTGTCACTTTAAAAAATGAGGAAGCTTAGCTAAAACATGAATATAAGATGCTTACAGAAGAAAACCATAATAAAGGCAGTAAGACAATTTCAACATGTACAAGCTCTCTAGTGGGAAGATGGCTATTTGAAAAGCTGTGTAAAGGATCATTCAGAGAGAAACCCGTGACGAAAATACCCTTTATCTTAATGCATTAAGTATCTGGAGAACATTAATCAAGCAGCATAGACAAAGAGGGCAATGTAAACTAACTCTCATATACCTGAAATAGGTTCTTTTTTCCCGCCTTCACAAGCCAAGCGATACCACTGAATTGAACATTCTGAAAGTTCTGGAGCAGCCAGAGAACAGGGCTGTATTTGCAAAAACGAGCCCAGGGCTTCCGTGCCATCTAATTCATATAACTGTGATACAGTTTCCTCACCCATCTTCCTTGCCAGCTGCCAAACAAGATGGTATATCAGAACTATTTTACTCTGATATTACAACTTTGCCCTTATAGCATAACTTGAACTCTTACCAAACCCGTGTTACACAAAAATTTATATCACAAACAATAAATAAAAAAAGAAATTCAAATAGCATTATCTTGACTTCTTTCAATTGACATTGTTCTCATCAATATCTTTGACTTCCAGTGTTTCTTAAAGATGTACTTCTTTCCTTTCAGTCAATATCAGTATATTAAACTGAGGATAGTTCCTAAAACCAACAAATCATTTATTTTCTGTAATTTACACAAGTGCCACAAGCGAAATACGCTATTCGCCATACTCACATTATCCATAAAGACCAGGAAGTATCAAAAAAGATACATGCATATACCTCTTTCTGAAGCTGTACTGAATACTTGGATTTCTCTGCAAGCTGCATTCGTAATGCTTGAAGCTCATGCTCCATGTCCATGACCTGTTAGCAGAAGCATCATGTATTAGATATGTCGAAAGTCGAGAATTTATTTAGCCATATGTTAGAATGTTCTAGGTCACAGGTGTTTAGGTTAATAGTAATACTCTTTCCAACTCTGTCATAATTATGAATCTTGTTGTGGTAATTTTCGTTATTCAATAACTGTACTTATTTCATAAGGTAAGTTTAACATGTCAAAACTTGCTGTATTTTAGTAGACTAAAGCTAAACTCCTATATACGGAGCTTCTTCTATATTTTCTACAATAAAACCTCATCCATGTATTTGTGAATGAGAAAAAACTACCAACTCCCACATAAGCAATCTAAGGAAGTTTCCAGTACAGAACTATTAAAAGAATACGCTTTTGCTTCCTATGGCACTGGAAAACTTGTTTTTTAGCGCCATTGATTTCTGAAAGCAGCAGGTCTTCAATTCTTCCAATGTGGCCATTTTAGTGAATTATTAGCAAAACTACCTAATTCTTTCGAATGTGATGGCAATCCTGAATTTTAACTTTTTCTCGGATAAAAAGAAACTAGAAAAATTGAGAGAGGGTAAGGAGAGGGATTAGCTGGCCGGAGCAGTAAGAGGTTCCCATGAACCAGGAGAGAGTGTGGCTTGTGGGAAGTGCGAACAGTGGTGGTTTCTTTCTTCAAGTAAAATAAGTTCATGCTTTCTCAAATGAATAAATAAGCTTCACGTTGAAAGTACGACATTTCTCCCAACTAGAACTATCATTTGGAAGTCTTATACTATTATCTTTGGCTGGTTTCTTTTGAATTTGGATAAAACGAAGGCTAAGCTCCAGATTGCAGAAACTAAATATGAATGCTGCATCATCATGGTTACCAAAAGCACAAAAAGATCTTTTTTTGAAAAGTTTAAGGGTCCCGTAATAGGTCGCTTCCTGATACTAAGAATTCTCCTTCACATAACATCTATCGGCCAGCACATGTCGCATAACCAGATATATGACCAAGAGTATATAAAAGAATAGAGAAAATAAAGAAACATGGAGGGAATCTTAAATGGAATTAATGCAACATCACGGTAGAAAAAGCCAATACGCAGATACCTTACTAGGCTGATGTAGCATTTTGATTCGCCTTGCCTCTTGAACTTCCTTCATCAATTCTTCCATGTCCTAATATCCAGCAAATTGTATTAGGTTTGCATGATCAAGAAACGAAAAGTTGTGGGCTCAAAACAAGCTGCTAATATTAAAGATTTAAATAAACCAAAATAAATGAGGAATAGAACAGTGTGCAAATAAGTCACAGTTATTGTATCAAAAAATTTTGCATAAAAATATTTCTGCCAGTACATACAAGGAAAAAAAACCAGAGCTTTCACTTTTGGACCAAGTGACCAACAAACTTAATAGAGTAAAAGCAGCAGGCGGAAGAGAGAAGATCCAATAAGTAAGAAACAACGCGTATAGGATAGCGCTTTCCACATATAATTGATATACAGTTAACAGAACCATCCAAGGCTTATAAGAAGTTGAGCAAAACATGAAGAAAATATGGGCTAAAGGGAGAACAGCACTGCGCGCAGGGTCCTCAAAGCATGTCAATATTTGGAAAAAGTTTAATTGAAGACAGAGAACAAAAGACATCAACTTACAGGATATGAAAAGCAGTAATAATTTCACCACATTAAAAAGTTAATATAAAGCAAAATTGGGCAATCAGAATGCTGGAAAAAACCTGCTTTCCTGAGGCCCCGGACATTCGTTCATACTCCTGAAGAGCCTCTTCCACTCTCTGAACAGCTGCTCTTGCATTCTCAATTTCAGCCCTTGCATAAGCTCTTTCTTCCTCAACAAGTTTCTTAGCATCTTCAGAAGCCTTTTCAATAATTGCAACTAAGATCAGAATAAAAAAATGAGAGTACAACAACACCAGACCCAGTGTAATCCCACAAGGGGGTCTAGGGAGGGTAGTATGGGCATCCTTACCCCTACCTAGTGAAGGTAGAGAGGTTTTTCCGATAGACCCTCGACTCAGGGAAAATAAAAAATGAGAGTAGCAAAGAAAAATAGTGAAAAAGAAACTGAAAAGAGAGAAATCTGTGATGTATAGCACGAATTGGGATGAAGGTGTAAACTGATTGATTAGATAGAGAAAGAGAAAGTGGTAAGACTCCGATGCTACAGATTGAATTTGCGGGACTGCTCGAGAAATTAACAACTTGAACTGATTACTTAACTCCATTAGTTTAGCCTCAATATTACACTCTAACCTCATTAAAGACAAAGATAGTCTCCAGTTTTCCTTAAAAATTGCTTCTAGATTATGACTTTTTAAGTTATTTGTGTAATCTATATGAAGCACATTAAAGAACTGACTATTTGGTAATTCATCTGAAATCAGTAAAAACGACAGAAATGATTTCCTAATGACGCAAGACTATTGTCAAACAGAAATAGCTACTTTCTAAAGAAAACCCTCTTATTAATTACAACAACAACAACACAGTAAAATTCCACAACTAGGGTCTGGGAGGGTAGTGTGCGCGTAGACCTTACCCCTACCCGAGGGAGTAGAGAGGTTGTTTTCGATACAAAACCCTCGGCTCAAGAAGATGAAAAGAAACAGCTCTTATTAATTACACCATTTACCATAAAACTATCTACCCAACAGACAGAATAAGCATCCTACAATCCAGGAAGCATAGTAGACTCGATAAAGTTTTATTCAAAGTCCATAATAGGAAATGAAAACTCACGACCATTTCTCAACACATACTATGTTTTACCTGCTTCAGAAAAGTTGCAAGCTTTTTAACTTCGGTCTTTTCCTGAATCAGCTCTCCTTCTCTCTGACTTAATTGTACTGCTAAAGCTTCAACCTATGAAAAAATTCAAGATGACAAAGATATACAGCTAAAAAGGAGGGTCAGGAGAAATTTTCAACAGTAACTACTGTCAAATACAGGAAATTTTTCACACATATTTTATTTAATGAGATTTATGTAGCATAAAAGCATAAGAAAATGCATCTTGATATTTCAGCTCAAAACCGAAAGTCATCAGCAAACTGAGGATGCTGAAAGTCAAAATGGAAGTGTGGACAGTCATCACTTCTTACTGAGTAATGACAGTTTTCATTTTTTATTTTTGATAGGTAGTAATGACAGTCTTCATTACATATATACTCTATTTGTACATAATATTATCTCTAAAAATTCTACAAATCACAAGCTATTCTAGCACCGACATGCAAGCATTAATAAGCAGCGTACTCTTTATCCAATGTTACAACTTACATTATGAAGTAGGTTTCAGATTCTCTCCTAGCAGGAATATTTATCTTGCAAAGAAGCATATCACTCAAAAAGGGCATACGGAACTAGTCAAAGAAAGCCTGTAAAGGACACAAAACTAACCATCGCAATAGCTTCCTCCACATCATCCTTGTTTTTCCCCGCCACACGTCCTCTCAAATCTTCAAGTGCATCTCTGAGCTTCTTTAACAGCACATGCTTCTCCAGTGAAGCTGCATCTTTGAGTCTTGCCTGAACGCCACGTATAAGATACTTATAAGACACTTCTATATGACAAACTCAACATTACCAACGGGGAGTAGGCCAAAAAAGGAACATATTCCATGTTTTTTTCTTATTTCTTTTTTTGTTCGATTGTCACATGAATAACTGGCCGATAAGGAAACTCCTGAGTTATAACTATGGAATTATCCATTCAAGAATAGTGGAAATGCAAACTCATAATTTAGGCCGTACCTCATCAGACAACTTGGCGGCAGCAGCCAGACCCTTTTCAAATTTACTAGCTAGATCGCGAACGGAGAGTCGTTTTTGCTGCTCTAGTAACTGGGCAGTTTCTCGAGCAACCACCTCTTTCATTGTAAGTGCCGTAGAATCCTCCTTCACCTCCACAATCTGATTGTTAGCTCCTATTTTGTAATTTGGAAAGCGGCTAGAAGGGAAGATCACATCTGCTGATACAGGAGGAACAGCATCCCTTTGCATCGTATTGCCAAAATCACGAGTTACCCTTGTCATAACTCCAAATTATCTACACAAGTCCTTAACCAATCAACCATAATCTACCAAAAGCAGTGATATATGCTCTATCTAACTTAAAACTCACACAACAAAAAACAATCTGCACTGTTCAACCATAATTTTTACAGCTAAAATTCATGGAGGTTACTATCCACCAACCAAAAATTAACCACATTACCAAATTAATCCAAATTTAGAGAGTAAAAATCAAGTCCTTGGACCTAAAACTAGCAACTAACAGCATAAAGATTACAACTTTACAGAAGTTCATGGCTAAAACAACCCAACAACAACAACAACAAGCCCGCTGAATTCCCACAGGGTAAGATGTATGCAGCCTTACCCCTACCCTGGAAGGGCAGAGAGGTTGTTTCCGATACACCCTCGGCTAAAACAGCCAAATCCCTGAAAATTACCTACATTACCAAATTAATCCAAATTTAAAGAGTAAAAATCAAGACTTTGGACATAAACGTAGAAACTAACAGCCTAAAGATAACAACTTTACAGCAGTACATGGTTAAAACAACACAATCCATGAAAATAATTCATCAAAACATCAAAACCTAAAAAGTAACATTCACAAGTTCATACCCAAGTCAACTTTTAATTAACATAGGATTCCAAAAATAGAAGGAAAATTTTTTCCATGGCTAGAAAAATATTCCAAATCACAAACATGGAAAGTTTTCAAGAACACCAACAACTTGATACCCTAAACTCTATATTTATTCACCAGAAAAGAGAGAAACACAACCACCAACACAAAAACAAAAACAAACAAAAAAAGTACAGTAACAAACAGATAACAAAAGTAAAGTTTCAAGATTGTATATACTCACAGATCATACAAGTATGGTGTAAGCAAAGTTATATCAGTTAAATAAAAAAATTGGGTCCTTTAAAAAAGTTGAAAAAATGGATTCTTGAATTGGTTAGTAGTATATAGCATGAAGGCTAGTCTTGATGATGTTTTTCAGACAGAAAATGTGAGGAGAGAGAGAGAGAGTTAAAGAGTTTATATGCTTTTTAAAAAGTTAAGGGGAAAAAGCAACCCCAACCCCACATTACCCAGGCCCCTATGCCAATGGTGGGGGGTGGGTGGGGTTAGGCCTGAATGGCTCTGTCTCCTAGGCTAATATAGTAAGTATAGTATCTTTCAATATGTAGTACTGTATTTGTTTGGTAGCTACTTCAAATGGGTGCTAATTTGAAGTACTATTTAAAGTATTTTTGTTGTTATGTTTATTGATATCAATTTTTTGGTAGGTTTTGTCCATGGCTTGAAAATATGATTAATATTTTTACAGAAATAGGCAGTAGTCAAAGGGTATTTTCAGATTATATTTTATGTACCATGAATAAGTTTACAGTACCTAGTATTTTATTGGCTTCTTTGGCTTTCTACAAGTCAATAAAATATCATTAAATACTTTTTAGGTATGTTAACATTTCGCAAGAAAGTTATAAATTGTAGTATGTTACATAATCAAATCTTTCAAAAACTTGATTGATTCATTTTCTTAAATCACTTTTTTTTTTGCTTATAGAATTTTGCCCTATATATTACTTAAATTTTTGAAATTGTTTCTTTTGTTTAGATAATTAAAAAAACTTTAATCTTTTTAATTTATCTATATAGATTTTAGGAATCCATACGTCCGACTAATCCGGATTCGCACCATAGAAAGCTCATTCTGATGGGGTTTTACTGCGTCTTATAAAACAAGAGTTATTACAAGGACATGAGCTTACATGTACTTTAGAAGTTTATTCTATTAGTTCCACATTTTAAATATTAGACATCTTATTATTCCATCGGATCATTTGATGAAAAATTTAGCTTCACCTATTAATTGCTTCGTACATTTAAAACTTGTTATAATTTCTTTGAATATTAACAAATTATATTATTAATGACTAATGTTAGAATATGATAGCAAATTACAAAATATAGTACAAATGACTTGTCACTCAAATTAATAAATATAATACAAGGAATATACTAAGTAAAAGAATATGCTAGTTATATACTAATTCAATTTAAGAAAATGTATAATAGAAGAGTATATGACTTTCCAATATATTGAAACGTTATCAAAAAGGCCTTGAGATCAATTATTTAATTAGGGATGTATATGGTTGAACCCACAAATTAATGATGAATTAAAAAACAAGAGTTAGCAAATGAAGATTCCAAAAGTCTAAAATCAGCCAAAACTTATATGGAAACAAATTAAGAATTGGACCCTAAAATTAATTGGCAGCTATTACAAAAATTCAAATTTAAATGTTGGACCATAAATTTTTACCAAAAAAGTTACAATTATGGTTAAAATTAAAGAGCTGGACCATAAAATTGATTGACAATTCTTACAAAGACAACAAAATCTCCTTCTTGATTGTGGGATCTTTTACTAAATTAAATAGGTCAAGCAATTATGGTTAAGCCTTATAGCTTAGTTGTAATACTTCCTATTATCCCTCAAATTCTATATCAAAAATCATATATGTATTATAAAGATTTATCATAAATTAATTAGTTTATTATTGAATTTTGCGTCAAATTATTGCATTCTTTTTTTGTCTGAACTTAGGATTGATAATATGAGCAAATTCACCTAAGTGGATTAGAAAATAGAAAGAAAATAACTAGTAAGCAAAATAAATACTTTGTTGGTTGAAAACTTCTACTACATACTATTTTTCGGTAAGAAAAGTAATCTTTTAAATACATTAAAATTATTCAATATGTGGCATTTCGATATATTAAGTTATGAATTCTTTTTTGGTTAAATGATTGTCTTATACATAGTCAAAAAAATAGGTATAAATTCAAACATGTACCAAGTGTACTAACGAACTCGAGCTTCAATTTTTAAGGTATTTTTAACTATTTTTTCACGTTAATAAACCTAACAATCCTTAACTTTTTAATAATACTTCGAATAATTATCGAGCATGATAATAGAAATTTTACTTGTAGCTTTATATTTATCTATACTTTAAAAATTTGATCTTTTATCCTACTCTTTAAAAGTATATCAAAACAAATTATTCTTTTACTTTTATTTATTTATTTTTAAAATTTTGTTAGTTGTGTGATTCCAAAGTTAGAGTTGTCAATTTGTTAGTTACCAAAAGAAAAAAGGAAGAAGGAAGAATTTGTTAGGCAGTTGAACGTACTTAATTAAAGTAATTATGCTTAAATCTTAAATCACCTGTCAAATGGGCTCCACCTCTGGTAAATACCAATTTCCTAAAATACCCATAATATGATTCTTATTTACTGAAATATACCAACTGGACGGCTAACATAGGGGCTCCCCAGAATTTGCCACGTGTCCGCCGACGAAGGGGAACATACGAAAGACCGCACGCGAATTGTTTTTCTCGTGAATTTTAGTAAACCATATTATTGTACTATTTGTTGTCTGAATCACATTTAATAAAGTTTTTCATATTTTATTTATTACAAAATATTTAATAACTTATTTAATTGAAGTGATTAATTAATTGGAGGTTGAAAATTTGAAAGCAATCTTGAATGGGCGGTTTTCAAATTTGACTTCAAAAAGAGTTGCTTTTGTTTAATAATTCTTCACCACAAGTCATCTCAAACCTTTTTATACTTTATTTGAAAAGTTAGGCAAGTAAAGAGGATCGAAAAAATATAAATTAAAGTCAAGAATATCATCTAATTTATTATTATTATCAAGAACGGAGCCACGATGTTGATTGCTGGTTCGACCGAATCCAGTAATTTTTGTTTAAATTTTCAATTTGTATTAAAAAATTCAATGAATACAGTCAGACCTCTTTATAACAGCATCCTTATATAATAGCATTTACTATAAAAGCCGAGTTTTTCTCGGAACTGAATATTATATTATGTTATAATATATGTCCTTTATAACAACACTTCACTATAGCAACAAAAAAAATTCGGACCAAACGAGGTTGTTATAGAGTGATTTGACTGTATGTACAAATTATTAATTTAGAATACAATAAGTTAAAAGGATTATAATCCTAAATCTATAAAGTTCAATTCCTAGCTCCGTCTCTAATTTTTATAATATTTGTTTGGCCATCTAATTGAAAGGGTTAGCTGCCTTTAATTTATGCAATAGAAAATTCTTCAGAATATGCTCGAAGAATTGCTCAATATTTGTTTAGTTGGAGTATTTAATCGGGATTCGGAATTACTAAGTCTTTAAACTATAGTAGGTAGTTAGAAAATAGTTTAATTAATAAATGTACTCCCTCCCATATTTTTTAATTGATATTTAAGAGTTTGACACACTCATGAAAAAAGTCACTTGATAATATTAATTAGGTTAATTATTCCACTAAAAACCCTTTATCCCTCTTCAAACATTTCTTTCCTCAAATTTTATTTGATTTACTGCAGATTAATTGTAATTTAAGAATCTTTAAATATTCGTTTGTTTGTATATTCATTCTCTTTATGATGTTTGTTGTTCTCCTTACTATTTCTAGAGCAATCAATATAACTTGAGCTAAAATCCAAATCAATTCATTTAAATGTTAACATCTTTCGTCTTATTTTACAAATATATTAACTGTTTATTGTCAGATTTATATGGTAACAGTTTCTTTACAAAATTAATTATAATACTTGAAATATCTTTAAGTATTTGATGTTTATCTTCTACTTTTTAATCACGACTCTAAATCTTATCTTTAAACTTTGAGAATACATTCGATACTCTTGTTTGCAGAAGGAATGTATTGGTACTTCCAATATCTCTTTTGATAAAAACTTATTCTTTGAATAAGATTCTCTGTATAATTTTCTTGGTATGTGAATAATCAGCTCTAACATTGAACACAAATAGATGCTTTGGCATGGAAATTCGATATTGATCTTATTGGTTGAACGTGATTGCATTAGTATTTATGTTTCAAATGCATATATTATATAGGTATTTTACACAAGTAGCCATTTATTTTCATTGTTTACTTTTTTCTAATAATTAAAGGAGAACTTTGGCGTAATTAATGTATTTTTATTTAGATTTTATTTTTATATAAAAAAATTATTAATTTTAAAATTGTAACTAATTTCTAATTAGCAGTTAGAAATTAACTGTTATAAATTAGGCTAATTTTGAATTACTAAGATAAAAGAAAACAGTTGAAAGGGAAGCGGGCCACGAGGACGAGCCACCGTGAATAGCCCAATTCTAGTAGGGATACACAAATATAGGCCCATAGGCCCTGGATGTGTTTGGGTACCTTGTCCTTCAGTGGCCCAACCGCATATCTATAATATGACCTTTTAAGAGGAGACTTTAAATTCTAGCCTTATTAGTTTAGTTGATTGAATTTCTCCTTTAGAAATAGTTTGATGAGTTTTCCTTCTTTTTTTTTTGCAGGTAAGTTAGGTCGTTGAGATAATATGAGACAATATTAAAATAACTACACTAATTTGAACTTCACAACTCTATAAGGCAGTCTAATACGTAAAGCATTTCGCATTCACGTAGGATTTGAAGAAGGGTTGCACCTTCCAAGGATGTAATGTAGATAGCTTACACTAATTCAAGCATTAATGATTGTTTTCACTGCTCGAATCTGTAACTTATAGCCTATAAGTTATAGGTCACGCATAAATAACTCTGTCGTTGCTTCTAGGCTCCACTTTAAGTTGACTTCACAACTCTATAAGTATATTATTATTAAAACCATTATCTATGTTAATTTTTATCATAAATATAAACTAATAAAAAATTAGTTTAAGCTCAACGTCAAGTTTGAAAGATTTACAATCATGACATAAATTAATAATTAAATTAGTTAAAAATCAATATAATTGGATTTACTAAATTCCCATCAACCTTTTAAACTTGATTACAAAATTGCATCAGATCAGAATACCAGATGTTATGCTGAGCTCAAAAAACAGACTTAGGGGACTACAATTATAATTATGACAAAATCTTGGGGTGCAAGTTGTCCAAGTAAAACTTCCCATGATCTTCAGTATTCACACTCTTCTTCTCCCTTCTTCCACTCTCAAGATCCAACATGAAAACTTTCTGTGTTATAAAATCCACAAAAACCTCAAAAAAGTGATGATATAATTCATCAAAATTACAATCATATGGCACAACCCAAGAAAACCCTAAAAAATTTTATCCCACTTTTCATACTGCTCACTCTTTCTGCTCTTTTCCTCTTCTCTTTTCACCCATCAAACTTAAATTCCACCAAATCTTTCTCTTTTAATCCTTACAACAACCCCCAAACTCACCAAAACTTCACTTTCATCATCAAAGTTCTCACCTTTAATCGCTTTGAGTCCCTTTCAAGATGCCTAAATTCACTTTCCAAAGCAAAATATGATAACCATGTTGTTCATTTACATATATACATTGATCATTTTCAAGATTCCTCAAAAGGGTATGTGGTAATTGACGAAAGATTGAATCTTTCTAAAAGAATTCTTGATTTTGTTGATGGGTTTAATTGGGAATTTGGTGAAAAGTTGGTGCATTATAGGACTTCAAATGCTGGACTTCAAGCTCAGTGGTTGGAAGCTTGGTGGCCTAGTTCAGATGATGAATTTGCATTTGTTGTAGAGGATGATCTTGAGTTGTCACCTCTTTATTTTAGGTTCTTGAAAAGTTTGATTGAGAATTATTATTATAATGAGTCCAATTTTAGTCCTATGATTTATGGAGCTTCATTGCAGCGGCCAAGGTTTGTTGCAGGTACTTAAGTTTGTTATGTTTCTTTTGACTGCTATTGCTGCTTTGTATTTTGTGGTTGGGTAACATTAGGGATCTAAGTTTTGTAAAAGAAATGGTTTTTGATGGTATGGTTGTAATTGAGTAAGCTGTAATTATATTTCTGTGAACTTATAATGTTGGATAGATTGTTATTACTGATAGTGGTAAGAGCACATCTTGTGATGCGTGAGTTAGGTGCAAAGCGTGCTATTTAAGTGGACAAGGGTAGAGGGGCGGGCTCATTATCCACCGAGTTTCGAACCATGCACCACTGGCCTTCGGATATCTTGTTATCCCAAAAATAGACTGATAGTTTAGTAGCTATGTTTTATTTAGATGTAGGTATTTAAACAGTTAGTTCCTTCTTAAGATTTTCAGATAACTGCACCAGTGCTAGGTGTCAGAGTACTTATGTATTTATGCTTTGATGTTGACAACTGGATTGTTTTTACTTTTCTCTAACTCATTTTTCGTTTTCCTTTTATTGTTCAGCCATATTGTAAGCCCATTAGGTGTTATATTGGTTTAATGTGGTATTATGAATGTTGCCATCTGATGATTAGGAGGCATTAGAATTACTACATTTAGCTGATTCCCTGCCGAAATTGCAAATGCATTTCGCCTTTCCAGATATAAAAAGAAAAAAATTGAATTTAGCAATCCAAATTATTATCATTCTCCTTTCCAATAGAGCGTGCCTTTGGTCTCTAATTCCAATCTAAGTGTCTTAGTAATTTAATCATTTTAAGTCAGCCATGTTATGCTTAACTTCAGCGTTATGATGTTATTATCAAACTTTTAAAGTATATTGATGTATATGCTAAAGAAGTCTACTCTTAGCGAGATACATTTTATGTCAGGGAGCAAAATGCAAACCTGTCACTATTCGTGATTCAAAGCAATATATTATTAGGAACATTGGAAGGGATCATCTGTGGATACATGATAGTGAAATAAATCTTTCTGGTATAAGTTTTTTCCTTGGATAAATGCACTTTGTTTTAGTGGAAAGAAATGAAATAGGGGTTGTCTGCAGCTTTCATCTTGTGAATCATAACTATGTATCACATGTAAATATGTACCGCAGCTTCTTCTTGGGTAACATTCATTGTGTCTATTACTGGCATAGAAGTATGACGGGATCCGGTTTCTCTCCAAATGGCTGCAGAGAAGTTGGGATGTATATAATTGTAGGAGTTATTTCTTTGTATATTTATAATTTCCTATTGCTTCAGAAGATAAAGCTTATGAAGTCCCGTCCTGCTATCCCTAATTTCCTATTGCTTCAGAAGATAATGCTTATAAAATCCCGTCCTGCTATCTCTCCTTGGCATTCACTATAAGAAAGACAAAATTAACGAAGAAAGAATGTAATTTAAGAATTTAACTCCTATAACTTCCATTTTAAGACAGATCTTACTATGTTCAAGTGAGCATTTTCAGATGAAGAGTGCTGAAGTCCAACATATTCACTATAGACTACTCCCTCCGGTCCAAAATAAGTGATTTTTTGGTTTTTTTCTTGTGGTCCAAAATAAGTGATTTTTCCAGATTTCAAGAGTGAATTAATTATTTTTTTCCTACATTGCCCTTGGAGTAATTAATGTTGGAGTATGTGTTAGGAGTGTTTATGTGAAGAGATAGTGAAGGTTAATATGGTCAATTTCATTGCTAATTAATGTTAAAAGGTGAATTTCTTAATATGTGTGAAAACAACCAAAAAATCACTTATTTTGGACCGGAGGGAGTATTAGTTCCTTCTCAGTCTTTCATATTAGGAGAAAACTTAACCATCCATGCCCTTAATTGTCAAAACCAGATTTGTATCCCTTGAGCTATTTAATATCTTTTGATAACACTCCCATGGAGATAAATATCTTGGATCGTAATATAATCATCAAAGTTCACCCTCATAGCCTTTTGAGCTACCCCGCGAGCATTGTTATGTGATTCTACGTCCATAAAACCAGGGGATTCTTGAATGTTTGTATGTTAAACACTCATGTTGAAAACTTAGGATAAATGTGTGCTTTTTTACATTTCTGAGTGTGCTTTTATCAATTTGGGATTTGACATTACAGAAGACAGAACTCATAGATCTATTGCAAGTCACATGCAATTAGCCTTTGAGCACTTCTACTATTCCACATTTTTGTTGCATAGCAGTCTGCTCCCCAAATAGCATAAAATTCCATAACCTTCCTGTATGCTTCCTAAAATTTATATTATCCTATAATCTGCTCACGTTAAGCTTTTCCTTTCGATTTTTAACTGATAAGGTTTTTTTTTCTGTCCCCATTTTGAAGAATACATGTCCATCATTGTTGTTTGAAGGTTTATGTGTTGCTTAGCATAGTGGAGTACTTCTATCCTCTTGGAATTTTCTCATTCTTAACATCCTTTGTAACAATCTCTACATTTCTCTGCTGCTTGAATTCAAGTGATCTAAATAGGTTTTGACTAACAGGTAAACATGGAAACAAGATGCAGATTGATGATGGAACTCAACTTTTCTTGTACCAGTTGGTCGGCACTTGGGGTCAACTTCTGTTTCCAAGACCTTGGAAAGAATTCCGCATATGGTATGACATACACAAGGCCAAAGGATTGAAGCCAGTTCTAGACGGGATGGTAGTGTAGCGTGAATTTTCTCTTCTCTTCGCATATATAAGTAAAATTAATGGTAAACCTATTAAAATTAACTAGCACTCTTAGGTAACATGTAATTTTGTTTTGTAGGTGACAACAGGATGGTACAAAAAGATGGGAGAAAGAATCTGGACACCTTGGTTCATTAAATTTATCCATGCACGTGGTTACTTTAATATTTATACCAACCTTTTGCATGAGCGAGCTTTTAGTGTGTCGCATCGCGATGCTGGTGTTAACTATGGGAAGTCAGTTGGGCCAGATTCTTCTTTAGTGGATGAAAAGTCTTTTGATCTTAATCTTTTGAAGCTGCAATCTTTGCGCAGCCTGAAGTGGTATGATTTCTGTTTCAAGGAAGTTTTCCCTGGTAGAGTCGTGCACAGTTCTGATGATTTGGTGCCTGTTCTTCAGTCAGTTCAGAAATTGAAGACTATAATATATGTGAACCTACAACAGGTGTCAGAGTCAATTATTAGGAATCTTCTCTGCCACTTTGATAGATTGAATATCCAAAACTATGTAATATTGGGTCCACAGACGGATTTGCTTCTGGATCTTGCGAGAAGGGGCTATCCGGTGATTGACACAGACCAATTTTTTGACAGTATTAGGTTACAAAACTCAATCAACTTTGATAAATCGCATGAAAAATTGGGTAAAGATATTGTTGTGAAGGCCCATGTAATAAGAAAGTCATTGGAACTTAAATACAGCACATGGGTTGTGGATAGTGACGTGATTCCTCTCAGCAGTGATTCATTTCTTGATTCCTATGATCCGGCGGGAAATGACTTTTTCTTGGGGAAGAACTTTAAACTAGTCTTCATTAGAAATTCATCATCTGCTTTAAAGATTTGGGTTGACAATGTTCTGGACAAAATTGTTGCCTCGATTGCCAATTTGAAGACAAGAGGTTCAATTGCCACCGAGAGAAATTTTGTAAATTTAGTCGAGAAGTTATTGGAACAAAAGAGAACTACATTTAACAGGGTTGATGAAACTGATTTTAGTTTGAACATCAGTTATATGGATTCTAACCAAACCTCTTCAAGGAATGGAAAGAAGTTTGCCTTTTGGTCACCTGAGATAGGTTCAGAGACGATACAAAAACGACTTGAACAGTTTGCTATGTGGGTTGTGGATAGCGAATTATCTTGTAATGCAGTTGTTTGTCATCCATCATAGCGCGTTCTTCAGTGTATCTACTGTTAAAGCTTACGATTTCTGCCTATTGTTTGATGGATCGTACATGTTGGTATTGAAGACAAAAAGAGTGGAGGAGAACAGAAAGGGCAAACTGAACTGCTACGTGTTTGAAGAATTCGTTCAACTGAAGGCATTCGTTCGGAGTCAACATGATGCAGTAATGACATTGTGATTGATTCTTAGGCCATATTTGGCTGCTCATTTTTGCTGATGATCATCTTCGCTAAATCTGGAGATCGATCGAGTATTTGCCGCTAGCTCTAGAAACCTTGTTGCTACAATTTGCTAAGGTGGCACCCAGAGCATTTCAAGTCTTTCATTTTGCTTTTCCGTGAGGGATGTCACCTAATTGTATGTCTTGAATTAGCTACAATTCTTTCATATTGCCACTCAGAACTTTGGTTATTTTCAGAAATATATGTTGATGTTTGGCACTCAATGTCTCTTTGCTTGTCAACCTTCTGTAACTGAGTCTCTTTTTGTGCATTTTGCCTGTGAATCAATGTCATTGCTTGGCATAAAAAAGAAACCAACCTCAAACACTGTCATTGCTTTGCAAGGAAATGAAAACATAGAAACACTAGAGCGCCTATTGTGTGTGTGTGTGTGTTTTCCTTCTTTCTTTTCCCTTTCTAAGTTTTTCTAAAAACTTGGCATGTATATTTATATTTGCTACAACTATTTTTTTATTTGCATACGAGAAATTAACAGTTGGTTCATTTGTCTAGGGGAAGATCATGAGCTAGAGGAGGAAAAGTACTCGCGCCTGGTGCGCACCCAGCCAACAAGTGCATGGCATGTGTCTTTTGCATATGATGTACATTGCTTAATTTTACTTGACCATGGTAAATTAGCATAGTTTGGTGGATGCTCCTAACAAATGAAATTGTATTACATTCTATGATCTTTAATCCAAGCTTACAAATTTGGTGCCAAAAACATTTTGTCTATTAAAGAAATTTGATAAAGAAGAAAAAATATTTACTAACCTTTTGGGCCCATTTCTAGCCCAAGCCAATCCCTATGGGTCAAGCCAGGCTTGGACTTGAAATCTGGCCCATAAATGGGTTGGGCCAAATACTATCAGCCCAAAATTAACGCGATGAGGCCCGACCCCCTAAACATCCTTATTTGTAGGTTCATGAAAGCTCATGTGACAATGTATTTGCTATAACTCTTCAATTTTCAATAATTCAATATTTAGTATCCAATCTCAATCAGTTAGGGGCGGAGCTAACCTTACGCTTACGGGTTCGGTCGAACCCAGTAGCTTTTGAGCAGATTCTGTATTTATCTTGTGAAATTCACGAAATATATACAAATTATTATTTTAGAACCCAGTAACTTAAAAGAGCTAGAATCCCGAACTCATAAGTTTAAAATCATGGCTCCGCCTCTGCAATCAGTCAGTCAACTACACATGGAACTAACTTTGTTATTGTAGTTATATGAATCCTGTCATTCAAACAGAACGGATTTCATTCCAATACTAAATGAGTCGTCTTTTAAGACACATTAATTATGACTTCTTGCATGCCATTCATTCGGTGAAATAGACCGAGATAGAAGAGAATGTAAGAGATAAGTCTGAATTATTTTTGGAATAAATAAATAAATTAGAAATAGCTATATTTACACATGGTAATTGAAAAATAGCCACAGTTTCAAAAATAATTGAAATTTAGCCACTTTACATGTAAAGATAAAATTTAAACAAAGACATGTACTCTTAAAATTCCGAAAAATATTCCAGCATAATGTCGAATTTTTTACATATGAGTTTCCAACATAATATGCTGGAATTTTATAATGTGCGGGAGTTCCATCGTAATATGGTGGAAGTTTATATGCAGGAGTTTCATAATCCCGTATATTATGCTGGAACTTTTCGTGCGCTGGAGTTCCAACCTTATGTGCTGGAATTTATACGAAGAAAATATGAATGTTGAATATGAAGTAGGAAATAAAAAAAAAATAGGATTTTTACATACCTATACACTATTGAAAATTTTATTACCCTAAATGTCCATGTTTAGTTAACTACCCGGCATAAACAAGTTTTGTTTACAAAATATATACAATCCACCTTAAAAGGCTCACAATCCATTATTTGTGACTTCAATCAAGGGATTTAGTTACGCAATTTTTCTTTTTTCTCTCCTATATCCCCTCTTTTCTCCGAAGTCTCTCTTTCTCCCCATATCTCGAGTAAACGGAGTGCTTTGAATAATAACGAATTTTCCAAAAGCATTTGAAACTTGGGCAGGATGCTTCTCCCTGGAAGTACGAGTAGCTACACATTCCTCCAGAAATGCCTGGTTATTGGTTACAAGTAAAAAGCTTCCTCAATAAGTTAAGTAGCGAAATATATAGAATATTGAGGAGCAGTCCTATTCCTTTGTGTCACACATGTCAATATAAGATAATATAAAAAGCTTAATTACTTGCATATTAAATTAGTAACAAGAAAGGGAATTATGGTACTTGTAAGAATTGAGAAGTGCAATGACAAAGAGTATTCTGGTCAAGGAAGTCAGTATGTGAACGAACACCAAATCATGTTCCCCTCCCACCACTCGATTACTGTCTTTTCGACAATTCTTAGGTTCTTACCCAGTGGAAGCTGTGGTTTGGTTGTTGCTGAATTTGGAATAACAAGAAGTTTGTACAATTTTTATACAAATTTTATACAATATGTTTTTTGTATATTTTGTATCTGATTTATATATAGTAAAAATAAATTTTATACAACTAATTATATATTATACAACTTATCTACAATTTTCATATATTATTTCTATTCAATTATATACAACTACAATATCATACAACTTAAATATAATTTTTATACAATATTATTCAACTTTCATACAATAATTAAAAAAATAAAAATATAAACAACATAATACAATTTTTCTATAATTTTACTACAATTGTACTCCAATTTCTTAAGTATAATGTATGTCACGTCGTCTTCTTCTTCCAATTCAGCCAAAATCAAGTCTAATCTTCACCAAAACAACCTCAAAATTGAGATATAAACTCCAAACCATATCCCCAATTATTTGCAACAACACCAAATCCAAACAAATAATAATTTTTGAAAACCCAAATTCAAATTCAAAGCTTCAAAGCTTTTTAATGTCTGTCAATGGTGGAATTGTTGTTCTCGTTTTATTTGTTTTACATTAATGAAATTAGGAACTGGGAGATAGAGAGAGACGTAGAGAGAATTCCCAATTGTTTGCAACAACACCCAATTCAAACAAATAATGTTTTTTGAAAACCCAAATCTAAATTCAAAGCTTCAAAGCTTTTTAATGGCTATCAATGATGGAATTGTTGCTCTCTTTTCTTTTGCTCTGCATTACTGGAATTAGGGAATGAAAGATAAAGAGAGGTGTAGAGAGAGAGAGAGAGCACGGGGGAGAGAGAATATGGATGAGAAATAATTGATTGCTAATATAAAGGTATACTCATTTAATTCCTAAAATGTATATAATTGGTAAATTTGTATATAGGAGGTAATTAAATTGAAACTTGAATATGGAGGGTAATAAAGTTTCCAATAGTGTATAAATATATAACAATCCCTAAAAAATACTAGAAAATTGAAGGACCTAAGGTAGGGGTGGGTCAACAATATAAGTAAAAATTGCACGGGGCGCCCTATTTGGTCGCCCCCATTTAACCTATACCCATTTTTTAAATTTTTTTAACTTGTACCCACTTTTTAAATAATTTCAGTCTCCTTTCTTCTCCTTCTCCTTCTCCTTCTCCTTCTCCTTCTCCTTCTCCTTCTCCTTCTCCTTCTTCTTCTTCTTCTTCTTCTTCTGCTGCTGCTGCTGTTGGTGCTGCTATGAAACTTCAGTTCATGGGATGATTGCCATAAGTATGTTTATCAGATTATTTAAAAATAAATTATAAATAATTACGTAAGTTAGTAGACAATAATTTGTGAATATTTTCACGTACGGGAAGTTTAAGGTCACACTTAGTGATTCTTTTCATGATAATTCTGTTTTTTTCACGTTTATTGTTTCCAAAATTTATGACTTAGATAAATCTGATTATTTACCTAGTATGTTAGAAAGTTTTTTCAAAAACTTCAACTTATATAGTGTTGAAGTTTTTACAAATGAATTAAATAACTTCAATATTTTGAAAAAACTTTATGACAAAACTAATGAATCCAAGATAAAAAAACTTCAGCAAAGCAAACGATATCACATGATACAGCTAACGATACAGCTAACAATATCACATGAATGAAACCATGGTATAGCACCGACACTATCACTTTCATGCCAGCAGATAAGATTCTAATTATATCATTCACAAAATATGATTGCTTTGGAATTTGGCCTTGGACTCGACGAGAATAGAGTTATTAGGGAATTCAAAAATAGTTAGATTTATAAGTTATCGTTCAAAAATAGTCACAATTTCAAAAGTAATCAAAATTTAATTATTTTTTATATAAAGATAAATTTGAACAAAAACATTGTTTAAAATCCGAAAAAATACTTCAGCATAATATACTGGAGTTCCAGTATAATATACCGGTCTAGCATAATATACTGGAGTTTGGAGCACCGGTGTTCCAGTCTCCAGTATATTATACTGGAGCCAACAAAGTATACCGGTGCAGCATAATATGCTGGAAGTTCATACACAAGTGCACCGAACTCCAGTATATTATGCTAGACCGGTCTCTGTTGTAGCAAAATAGTGGTTATTTTTCAATGACTTGGCAAACACTGGCTATTTTTGAATGACCAGTCAGAAAATTGGCTAGACCGTGCTATTTTGTCGAGTTCTCCTCGGTAAGCTCACCTTATTAATATTTTTTTTGTATATTTATATATATATTATATAATATATAAAAAGTATATATTTTATACATTATCAGTAGTATATATTATTTGCATATTGGCTAGTAAATATAATTATTTTTAGTTGATCGGCTAAATATGTAATTTCCCCTAGTTGTTAAGATGAGATTTGGTGGGATGGATATAATTTCTTTACGTTTAATAGATCAATTTTTTTTTTTTGGTAAAAAGTATTTTCTTTTTTAATAAATCTTATGTGGTGTGAATTACAGGAAATCAAAAAGGAAAAGCTCATCTTTAATTAGTTTTTAATTTGAAGTTCAAATAAATATAGGATAAAACAAAATACACTCAACGCTAATTTTCCACAATAACAATATACCCAGTATTATCACACATCGTGGAATCTGAAAAAGGTAATGTGTATACAGACTTTACCTCTACGTTGTGAGGATAAAAATATTATTTCCAATAGACGAGGAAACAACATTGATTTTCCATGTCGCTTATTTGAAGATCAGCATTCCAATAGTGAAATTTATGCTTTTTCCTTTTGTTTGTGCTTTTTTCTTCTTCTTTTAATGTAGGTAGTGCTAATAAAAGGTTCTAGTAATTTGAAATTTCTAAATAGATTAAAATTCTTACCATATTTTAGGACAAAATAATATATTAAATGTTAAAATAATGAAAGTGTAGGTCATATAATTTTTATTTTTTGAGGGAATTTAAATGTTAGAAAATAGTAAAATACTTTTATTTTAGCAAAGCACGAGAATTCAGTGTACTTGACCGTCAACAAGAAGTAATCTTGACTGAGATATTTTTTGGGACTATAAAGATAATGTTTTTTTGAGTAATAATAAGTGAATAACAAAGGAGAAGAGGACACGTGACCCCTGAAGCACATGGAATGCTAAATTCTCTGCAAATGTATAAACAATAGTAAAATACCATTTATTTTGAAATTTATCTGCAATTCTGCCATTACATTTTATTCTTTGAATTAACACTTCAACTTCTACTTCTGTCTTTTGTTAACAGAAAAATATAAAATAATTCTGCAAAAAACAGAACGGTAGATTCTTTGCCGACCAACATGTACTTTCTATCCTCCTTTTTGTGTTTTCTACCCGATATTCGATATCTGTATTGGGATCCAATTAAATTCTAATTTGCATCGAAAAATTTCACATTAAAAGGTAAATCGCTCCATAACCAAAATGACCCCATATCCAGAGTTGTAACACAAAACCTTTGGTTAACGATGAACATTACTTACCACTCCACGGTAACTCTGGTCGAAGATTTATTCTCCTCTCTCAGTACCTAAAACATAGTCATCTTTTAAAAAGGTTAAAAGCATATACCCTTCTTCATATTATGGTTTGATCATATCTTGCATTAACCACTGGAATCGTCGTTTTATAGGTACTAAATTATGATGAATAAATGTGTTAAAAAAGAATGAAATAGGTGGCCGCCTAGACATAAGAATAGTAAAATTTCAACAAAAAAAAAAAAGTGAAAATGATATTGAAAATTGAGTTGTGTTTAGACATGAATATAATTTTGGGTTGTTTTTGAAGTTTTGTGAGTGATCTGAGTGAAAATTTTGAAAAACAATTTTTTTGGAGTTTTTCAAATTTTCGAAAAATTCTAAAATTCATTTTCAAGTGAAACTGAAAATTTTATAACCAAACATTAATTTCGAAAACAATTAAAAAAAATCTAAAAAAAAGTGAAAAAATTCTTATCTCCAAATGGGCTCTTAAAATCATGTAAAATAAAATTATTTCCAAAACTCGATCTAAATGTATCCTATTACACAATGGAATTTGTCGTCCATGTTCCTCAATCCTAATTTTTCATAGCCAAGTTTCTGAATATTATGAACACCAATAGACCAAAGTAGAATTCTTAAAAATCTCTTATTACTATAAAATATAAATTGTTAGTCTAAAGGCGCATTCGTAAAGTTTCATTATTTCCTTATATATTTGACAAAAACTAATCAACATACGCTAATATTACAATGAACTTGAGAATTGACATCAAACCAAACTCTACTTGCCCCCAACATTTAATTTGTTTGTCCATCTTTAATAACTACTACTGTTGGATATCGGGATGACAAAGGGACGAGGCGGGCCGGGATGGGTTGAAAACATGAAAAATGCTACGCATGTTCGAATTTAAATTTTTGCGAGTTAGGTATCAACCCGTCCCGTACCCGCCTCGCCCCACTGTCATCCCTATTTGGATATACTGTTCCAATTAGCTATAAATATCCATTAACACAGTACAAGGTCTAAAGTGAAATTCATGGAAAATGACGTGTACTAAAGAGGACTCTGTTTCACGTATTTATTAGTAGTAGTTAGGAAAAGAATCTTAGTTCATTTATTTGTTGTCTGAATTTATCAATTTTTTAACTTAATTAAAATTTAAATACGGAAAACGCACATCATATATAATAACTAGTTGCTGCTTTTGAAATGAAAAGTTTGTGTTCGACGACACTATTAGATTAGATACTTAATAGAAAACGAGACATCAACATTAAATGAGATGAATTAGTTACACTTTGATATTACTTTCATGTGAGTAATATCAGGTGTCATGCGGAAGCTAGTAAACCAAATTTTTGAACGACAATAAATCAGACAATAAAAGAAAAATATACCAAAAGAAGCATAAATATTTAACGTGGTTCGTCCAATCGACCTACGTCCATGGACGGAGATGAGCAATCCACTATAAGAAAAAAGAGTATAAAATATCGAGAGAACAACCTCATGAAGACGCAAACATAAGTGACACACTAACACTTGTCCCGTAAAGTTCTCCTCCTAAACACGACTCTCAAACCCCATATGACTACATTGTGAATGTTGCTAAACACAACTCTCAAATACATAGACTACCTTCAGAAAGGGAAATTGCCATCATATCCCAAAAAATCAAGGGTCCTACGAACTAAGGCGGCCAGTTTTAGCTTTGTTGGAGGAAAACTATATCGAAGATCGTTGTTTGAACCGTTAGCGAGGTGATTGGGTCCTCGGGAGACTGATTACGTGATGAGGAAAGTCTATGAGGTACTTGCCAAAACTATTTAGGAGCATAATCGTTAGTTCGAAAATTGATCAGGGATGGTTATTACAGGAACGAGATGGAAAAGGATGCAAAAGACTTTGTTCAAAAGTGCAACGAATGTCAAAGGCACGCCCCGATGATCTACCAACTGGGGGAAATGCTTCACTTGATCCTTTTCCCTTAGCCATTAATGAAATGAAGAATGTATATGTAGGTTCTTTGCGGTGGGCACTCGGTAGGGCCCATTACATCTTACTTAAGACCGATTACTTCTCCAAGTAGGTTGAAGCACAGGCGTTCGAGAAAGTTAGGGAAATGAAGGTCATTGACTTCATCTGGGATCATATAATATGCTAGTTTAGGATACTGGCCGAGATCACGTGTGACAATGGGAGATAGTTCATCAGCGGCAAGGTTAATTAGTTCTTCGAATACCACAAAATCAAAAAGATCCTATCGACCCCTTACCACCCGAGTGCGAACGGTCAGGCAGAGTCATATTACAGAACCTGAAAAAGAGATTGACCGACTCAAAATGAAAGCGAAAAGAAATTTTGCTCGAGGTCCTATGGGTATATCGAACAACTTTGAAGACGAGCACCGGTGAAACACTATTCTCTCTAGTCTACGGTGCAGAAGCTTTAATTCGGGTAGAGGTAGGAGAACCGAGTTTAAGGTTCTAATATGCTACGGAGACATCAAACGACGAGGCCTTAGCCATAAGCTTAAATTTTAGCAGACGAAAGGTGAGAAGCTGCCCTAGTCCGGTTAGCATCTCAAAAGCAACAAATAGGAAGATATTACAACCGAAGGGCAAACCTTCGACACTTTCAAGCTGGGGACTTGGTATTGAGGAAAGTCACACTGCATACCAAGAACCCTAATGACGGGAAACTAGTCTCGAACTGGGAGGACCGTAAAGAGTCAGTGGTATAACTAGAAAAGGCTCATATTAGATAAAGTGTGGAAGTAGTGTACAACTACCCTGCAACTGCAATGTGGCACACTTAAAGCGGTACTACTGGTAAGGTATGAACACATAAACTTCTTTGTGGTTTATTACGCTTTGAACTAACCCATGCAGGTACTCAATCAAAGTCAAATCTAAGGATTAAGTTTGAAAATCACGTGTTGCACTCTTTTTCCCTTAGACCGGGTTCTTCCCGAAATGGATTTTATGGAAAGTTTTTTAACGAGGCAATAGTAAGCGTGCTACCCTCGTTTTGAAGACTAGTCTAAAATCAGGGGTTGCAGATCATCCGTATCAGATCGATAGTATTCGAGCCCTCAAAATTCAGTCTCGAATACTAGGGGCTATAACACCCTAAAACAAGAACCGAAGTCCTAAGTTCGGAAATTTAGAGGCACTCCTATTCGATATTGAAAACCAAGGATTGAATATTAGGATTAATTGTAAGGGTCAAATGGTCAAACGAACTATGTCCGCATAACTCATGACAGATGAGTTTAACTTTTATATACTGATAGTGTAAATAATATTTTTATTATCGAGCCAATCATTCTTAAAAAGTGAGACTAGAAATTAAACCTAGAAAATACGTGAAATTGTAACAAATTAAAAATATACCGGTAATATAAAAGAAATTTTATATTATCCATATATATAAGATAATTCAATGACAGAAACTGGTAGAACAAGACCTTTTTTTTTGGTTTCCTATTCGGTATTCGATATCTGTATTAGGACTCGGTTAAATTCGGATTCACATGAGGAAGTCCTATATTGGGGTAAAACGCTTCCTAACAAAGATGAATACATACTCAGGGACTCGAATTCGAAACCTCTATTTAAGGATGACGGAGTACTTACAACTCAACCACAACGAGGTAGAACAAGACTTTAAACATAAATAATGTCTGTAATTGGAAAAATCAACACAATCAAAAAGAAAATACAGCTCAAATAAAAAGATGACCATTTTAGTAAATTTAAGAAGAACAAGGTCTTCTTTATAAAAACAAAACAAAAGGCTAGTGCCACTGTGCCAGCACTTTTCTTGCTAATACATCTTTGCCTTTATTCTTCTTTCTTCTTCTGTTTCTTTTGGACAACAAAAAATATCTTCCAAACAAAGAATGGAACAGAATTTCAACAGTAAACTTCAATGGTTTCTTCTTCTACTTCTTTTCTTCACTTCCTTTTCAAGATCAGCTGATGCTTATAAGAATTACACAGTAGGTGATTCTTTGGGTTGGTTTGATAATCTTGAAAAACCTACTGTTAATTATGGAAAATGGGTTGCTGGCAAAAATTTCAGCCTCGGTGATTTTCTCAGTAAGTTTTCCTGATCAATACCTTGTAAATTCTGTTGGGGTTATGGTTTACTGCTTAAAGCAATTCTCCGTTAGATTTTAACTTATGTATACTGACAGTGTAAAAAAAACGATCACTGTGATTTAACATGTTGTAGCATGTATTTTGTTAGCCAGATTACTGATTTTACTTATTATAGATGATTTGGTTAAAATTTCTTCACTGTATTTCTGATATGGTTGTTTATATGATAACTGTAAATTTTCTTCTTTCTCTGGGGGGTTGAATCTTAATTAAGATAACTCCGTATCTAAATGTGTGATAAAACTAAAAGTACATGGGCCGATAAAAAACGGTGCACAAAGTACCCGCATTCACGCAACTTCAGAGAAAGGGCCACAAGCTAAAGGGTGAGATGTAGACAGTGTAACCTAATACTAGCATTACTGGCTGCTTATACTACTCGAACTCATGACCTATAAATGAGACAATTTTTTATCGTTGCTCCAAAGCCCCTTCAATCTTGATTGGAAATGGATTATGGATCTTGGGATTTTTGCTTCTGCTAGATATTACATATACAAGAAATTTGTATCATGTATGTGAATAGATTTATATGGGTGGTTGATTGATATGCTGGCTGATTTTAGGTCTGTTCTTTTTATCTTATTCTTCAGTTTCATAATTACTTTCACGTTTAGCGCTATAGTTTCCAAATTGAATTTTGACAATATTTTCAGGAGCAAAAAAATAAGTTACTATTGCTTGTTGTGGTTCAGTTAATCACTTCTACTGAATTTCCTGGGGAAAAAATCCCATCTAAACAAAAGAACCAAAACAGTATGATTCTAGTACTACTATCGGGGGAGCGGGGCAGAACCTGAGCTACTGTTCGACCGAACCCAATAATTTTTGCCCTATTCATGTATTTTGTGATAAGAAATTTATTAAGCATGTGCAAACGTTAAATTTAGAACACAAACTTTAACACTTGAAGTCGTCGTTCTAAAATACAGAAAGTATAAGGTTGAGATATTGGCCCCGCCTCAATACTCTCGTATGTATATAAAGAATGGTCAGAGAAATTATCAAAGGGTAAATGAATTACAGCTATTGTACCAAGTGCATTAATCTTTGTACTTACTTTTTTTGGAGTTACTAATCTCTTACTTGATTTTTGGTGACTTTTGGAATTTTATAATCATAAATAGCTGTATCTTTTAGCATTGTTTTAACGCAAATGAGCTATGCTATGCTGCTTTGATAAGTTAGTTGTCGAAATGTGTGTTATGATAAGGTATTGTACAAGTAACATGATAGTAGTGACCATATCCATATGCTTGCACATGTTCCTTAAATGAAGCCATTTCATCATTCTATGTCATAACACACACCCCCCCCCCCCACACACACACCGATTTTTATGTGGGTATTTGAGCAGCTTACGCGCACCTCAATTATTTTATCTGATACATACTACATTCTAGCAGCACAGTTACCACTGTGTCATATGTTCCTAGTAGGCAGTGGCGGAGCCATTTTTGCCGAAAAATTACACCGTTTAGCTATATATATACAAACAATCAAACCCCACTTTCTATTAGCATCCATTCTTTATAATGACATTTCACTGTAATGGCCAAGTTTATTTTGGAACCGATTTTCATGTTAGTCTTATTATTACATGTTCTCTGTAGCAACATTTGCTATAGCAACCAAAAAATATCGGAATAAATGGCGTTGTTATAAAGAGGTTGATTGTATATACTATATGTTAAATTCTCTTGATTTTTCGTATATTTGCTTCTTCATATTTTGACTTCTCATAATGAAAATCTTGGCTCTAGCCAGGGGCGAAGTTGCATGTCTTAAAAGGTGGTCAATTGACCATCCTTTGCCGGAAAATTACACTATATATATAAGTAAAATATTAGGCTATATAGAGGCATATTACATATATGAAATACTCTTTATCGAAGATTAATTCTTTTCACTTCTTTCAAATTTGAACACCTTTGAAGAAATTCCTAACTTCGCCACTGACTCTAGCATTGTATATCCTCGTATGCTTTTGAATATCATAGTTAAAAGATTTCTTCTTCTAATTCTTTTTTTTTTTTGTTTAATAATGCAGTTTTTAACACAGACAATAACCATTCAGTCATTCAAACCTACAACTTTTCCACATACAAAAGTTGTGATTACGACAATGCCTTAAACAACGATACTATACAATGGTCATCAACAGATCCATCATCAACTTCAGTTTATCCCGTTTCAATTGCAGTACCACTTTTAAAAGTTGGTACAACTTATTTTTTCTCTGGAGATTATGACGGCGAACAATGCGAAAACGGTCAGAATTTTAAAATAAATGTGACACATGGTCAAGGACTACCTCGGAGCCTCAGGGATCCGTCTGATGATGATTCAGAGGCTCCGATGAGTCCGATTTCCGGCGACGATGAATCGGTGCCGGATACAATTGTTCCTGCTTCATTTGATCATCCACATGAAGTGAGTGATGATAGTCCTGAACCTTCAAATTCTATTTCACTATTAGCATTTTCTAAGTTTTTTGGTACTAAATTAAATTGGATATTTGTTGTGGTTGGTTTAGTTTTTAGTATTTGTTGATTATAGTAATTTTAGCTTCTTCTTTTTTTGTTGTATTTACCCTTCAATTTATACCTATAGTACATAGAGTAGCATATTGGAGGCTTTGGTTTTATACTGTTGATTGTATAATATCACCGTTTATTTCTTTCAATTGTTAGCTCTCTGTTCTTTCTCTCTCTCTTTTTTCTTTTCAATTTACTACATTTTGGAGTTTTTTGGTTTGTGACAAAATTGTGAATGTATTCTAATTCAAAGATTATTTATATAGTGAATAATATGTATGAATTTGTTATATAATGAATGATAATGTAGAAATGTTATATTGGGACTGTTTATTAATACATGTATTCTTATATTCTATCTCGTATAAAATAATCACACATTTCTGCGTAACTAATGCAAGTGTTAGCAACATGGCATTTAATAAGGCCAATGGGACGATCCAGTGATTTTTTTTCTTGTACAACTAACCAAATATTCGAACTTATACGAAATTTTAGTAGAAATAATACCAGGTAGTCACTTTAAAGGGTTGCAATTTAGGAATTATCCAGTGCGTCCTGAATTTTAGTTTTTCAGTTTAATTTTTCAGGACAAAAATGTCCTAAATTGTCCAAAAGTTAAACTTTTTAATTTAAAATTTCATGTCAAAATAAATGCTGGCATCTCTAAATAGCATCCTTAAAAATGGTTATATGTGCACTTGCCTTTGAAAGTTTTTGTGATGATTATTTTGACTAATAAGGTAAAATACGACCCCTTGTAATTTATACGACCCCTTGTGATTATTTTGAAAAAAAGGAATACAGAAAGAATTATTACATAGTTTTATTTTGATTGTTGTCTGTTTTTCTTTTTGTGTATTTATAGTTTATTTACTACATTTGTGAAGTGAAGTTAGTTAATTATTGATAATTGGTTCAATGATTGCCAAAATAGTCAAAGGAGAACAAATGCATGTGAAAAGGTTGGGTAATAAGTCCCACCTGAATAAATGGTTCAATGATTGCCAAGCTAATATATCTTGGCTTTTGTTGGAAATTTTTAATTGATTAAATAACGACCTTAGTTTTAAAAAGATGAAAAATAGAAAAAGATTTAGTTTTTAAAGTATGATGGTCAAAACATACTATTCTTAAATTTTGTGTAAATAATTCTTATTCCCAATCAACTAACTTTATGAAGAAAATAAAAAATCATTTTCTTTAAACTTTGTACATGTTGAATGTGACACAGTGAATCAAACTTGTTGGTCTCGTTGTATGTTAGCATAGTGAAGATGAACCAAAATTATGGTACTTATAATCTGGCAGAAAAATGAAGCTAGAATGAAAATATGAGAGATCAAGATTCAAATTCGAGATTAAAAACTAAAGGGATTTTGTTCAGGATACTGCATAAGTTCAAGTTCAACGAAGTCGTGCATGTAATCATATCAAAAATAAATTGAAGTTTTTTGTGGTATTTTAAATAAAATAATAATATACTTTTATTGGTCGGAATCAAATGTGTCTGAATAGAGCGAAATGAATATAGACGACTAATGTAGCACACTAGTTTGGGATTGTAGCACCAACCAACAAGTTTGGGATTGAAGCTTAGTTGACTCACATCATGTTTGACAAAGATTCTAAAATCATTTTTTTCCTTTTCAAAAAGTGTTTTAAGTGAGAAGTTATTTGTGCTTGGCTAATTAATTTAAAAATTACTTCTAAGCAAGAATTAGTATTTGTCCAAACTTTTAAAAAGTATTTCCAAGTGTATTTTCTCTAAAAAGCTTTTCAAAAAAGTGCTTTTGGGGAGAAGTGTCACGCCCCAAACCTGGGGAGGCGTGGTTGGCACCTGGTACCGTACTGGCCCGAGCGAACCACTCTGTAACTCATTTTTTTCTTTCTTAACTATCATGGGTCATCATGACCACAACTCGTAATGTATAACTATAAATGGGAAAACACTGTATCAATAGAACCATCTTTCTTAAAACATGAATACATATGGGTCGTCAAAGCCCCTGACATACTGTACAAAATGAACCTTTGTCTACAAAGACTTTAAGATTATTTGACATCAAATGGGACAGGGTGTTGGCCTATCCATAAGTCTGTAGCAAAATTCTAACACGATGACTTATAGACTCAGATGCACTCCGAATGAGTTGGAGTCTTACCGATCCTTCGCTGAATGCTGACCTTGTCTACTATGAGAGCTCGTCAAACTGATTGTCTATACCTGTAGGCATGTATGCATCGTCTCCAACAAAAGGACGTCAGTACGAATGATGTACTGAGTATGTAAGACAGAACTGAAATATAACAGTAAGTCAACATTAATTAAGGACATATATGATTCAACCTGAATCTCTGAAGTGTGTGTGTGTGTGTGTATATATATGTATATATATATAATGTTTCTCTTTAAGACTATTATTCATATCTTATGATGCATGATTGCCCAACTGATTAGTGGTAACTGCCCGACCGGCCGTAGCCCGGAGGTAAATGCATGATTGCCCGACCAGACGTAGCTCGGTGGTAAATAAAGATGCATGTCTGCCCAACGGGTCGTAGCACGGTTGTAAATGAAGATGCATATCTGCCTAACCAGCCGTAGCACGATGGTAAGTGAATATGCACGACTGCCCAACCGGACGTAGCACGGTGGTAAAGGCATGCACATGCATATATCACTATATTATAAATATTAACATTTTTATCAAACACCTCAATAGAGACTTAGAAACATACTTAGACATGCTTGAATATCAGTTTACATGAGTGAATTGTCACACCTCCTTTTTCCGTCTCCGCGAGGGGTGAAGGAGTTTTTTCCAATTAAAGGACAATCGAAACGGGATTTGTTTATTTACTTCAGAGTCGCCACTTGGGAGATTTAGGGTGTCCCAAGTCACCAATTTTAATCCCGAATCGAGGAAAAGAATGACTCCATATTACAGTCTGCGTACCAGAAATTCGGATAAGGAATTCTGTTAACCCGGGAGAAGGTGTTAGGCATTCCCGAGTTCCGTGGTTCTAGCACGGTCGCTCAACTGTTATATTCGGCTTGATTATCTGATTTTATACAAATATGAACTTATGTGCAAATTTTATCTTTTTACCGCTTTCATAATTGTTATTATTATTTTTACAAGAATGTGAACATCGTTTAAAAACATGTCTTTGGATTGCGTCACATAAAATGCACCCGCGATCCGGAACGTATTTTTATTCAATGTTTTAGGATTTGGATTTGGGTCGCATAAATGCGCACCCATGTTTAAGAATGTATTATTATTAAATCGTGCCTAAAGCGATTAGCGTATTATTATTTATGGGTAAGACTGTGGAATTCACTAAACAGTCCATCCCGAATTCTAAATACTCAATTAAATATTTATTGAGGGCCCCGCAATTAGTGCATTTTATTGGGCGAGGCTCATCTCATTTTATTTTTAAAAGGACAGTCCTAAAATGCCTACATTTTTTATTGAAATTTGTCTCTACAAAATAAAGGAGAAATATCTTAATTTATTTACATGTTATTACCTAGTTACATTATACTAGGCATGTTCTCATAAAAGGAACAAAAAAAACGAAATTAAAACTTCAAAATTTCATTCTTCATATGTATTCATGCTTCCACATTATTAGCTTGCAATAGCTAGTATTACAGTTGTGTACATGGTATTGGAAACAAAAGAAGATGAAGATGAGAATCAGCAGCAGTAATAACAATACAGCACAACAACAACAGTCCAACAATAGTAACAACCCAGGAACAGAGTTTGCAAACCGGTGGAGTAGTAATCCCAAAACAAAAGCTTCAAGCTTCGATGAAACAACAACAATTAATGCTGATTTCAAACTATGAAAGAAAACAAAAGATTTTTTTTTTGTTTTTTATTTGAAAGTTTTAATATTTTTCGGAATTTTTCTTTCTCTCTTAAATATTCAGCTCTTTTTTTTTCTCTCTCTTATCCTCTCTATTCTTCTCTCTGTCCGTCCTCCTCTAATCAATATTCTCTTAAAATCTGATCCCGTTTCTCTATTTATATCTCATCCCAAACCCTTTAATCAATTAATAACAATCACTTTCTCATACCAAACTCATTATCTTCCCACTCATCCCCATTTTAATCCCACTACATTAAACAAATATATCAACCCCACCCCATTACATCTTGTCCCCCATGCTTATCATAAACAATTACCATATTCCCCTCCAATACATTATGTCTTGTCCCCCATTTATATTAAACAATTATATCACCCACACCCCATTACATTTTGTCCCCCATGCTTAACATAAAGAATTACAAAAATGTTTAATTACCAAACTACCCCTCCGACCTTATTGCAATTACCATCTTACCCCTGAACGTACTGCAATTTACCAAACTACCCCCATCAGCTATAACCAATCAATTAATCAAACTCAACCAAAATATAGCCAATATGACCAATTTTCTACACAAATTCAAACAACAAATCTCATGAACACGATTTCTGAACCAATTCAACAACAAATCACATGAACACAAATTGAACAACATCAAATTAATGTGCATAAATTAACCATATTGGGAACCAATCCTGGTTAACTTAGACCAAAAATTGATGAGCAAGGAAACAACAATATTAACAACACAATACATGATTCAAACTAAATCAACAAATCAAAAACCAAAACATAAACTCACATTAAATTACTGGATGAACTTCAAACAAAGAATAAACATGCATTAGATCCATATTAAATAACAAACATGACGGATTCAAATGATTTAAACTAAATCTAACAATATTAAAATTAAACTAACAATTTCTTCTACAAAAATACAAAATAAAAGCATATGAAATAAACTGAAAAACTAATTAATCAAAGTTCCATTTGAATCTGAAAATTAAATCAACAAAACATATGAACAAACTAAAAAAATATTTCAACGATGAACAAACAAAACAAGAATTGAATCATTTATCGATTTTGGATCCGAAAAATATCAAAAAAAAATATGGACAAAATGAAACTTAAAAACAATCCACTAACCGGATCAAAATGACGAACAGTGACTGACCAACGACGAACTCGTATGGTCTGTTTTGACGACCCCAACCAAAACTCGAACAAACGACGACGAAGACGAATCTTAGAAGCAACTGAAGCAGCGATGAAGCAAATGTGAAGCAACAGCAAACGGGTCAGTAAAGAAGACGCAACAACTGGGGTCTGTTTGGATGTAGCGAAAAAAAGAAACAGTAGCAGCTGGAGATTTTCGATGGAGAAGATGAAGGCAGAAACAGCAGCAGCGGGAAACATGTTTGGTGAAGGTCGACGAGCTGTTCGTCGTCGATGGAGCAGTGGAAACTCAGCAACAATGGAGGACAAAAAGCAGCAGCAATGGCGAAGAGAAGGACGCAGAAGCAGCGACATGGACGACGCAGAAGCAGCTGGGTCCGTTTGGAGAACGAGGTCGGTTTTTCAAACCAACTGCTCGAACATGCTAGATGCAGCAGGAGCAGCAGAAGCAAAAAAAACGACGAGGGAGCTGAAGCAGCGATGGCTATGGTGGGTGGTCGTTTGGTCGGAGAAAATAAAGCAGAAGCAATGTCCGCCATGGACGAGCTTGATGAAGAAGATGAGACAGCAGCCATGGCTGCTCGGAGATGACGACGAGGTGTGTATGTGTGTGCGTGGTGACAATGGAGGCTGGGCAACCATGGGAGGGGTGTGAGGAGTTCGGAGAAGAAGAAGAAAAATGATAGGGGGGATGAGTTTAGTGTTTTAGGGTTTGGGTTTTTTTGTTTTTTTTTTTTGTTTTTGGTTTGTAAAAATGAAAAATGAAAATGAAGAGGGGTTGGGTATTGGGGTTATGGGGTGGACCGGGTCGACCCGGTTTGAAGTGGACCGGGTCATGAGAAGGTTGGACAATTTTTTGGGCCTGTGGCTTACAATTGAAGAAGTGGCCCAATCCGATTTTTCTTTGTATTTTTGCCCTCTTTTCTTCTTTTATTTTTCTAAAACTAAATTATAAAAATACTTAAACTATCATATAGAACTAAATTACTTTATAAAAGTGCAAATTAACTCCCAATAACAATTAACACACAATTAAGTAATAATTAAGCATGAAATTGTACAATTGGACATTAAATGCTAAAAATGCAAAAGATGCCTATTTTTGTAATTTTTAATTTTTGTAAAACAAACTTAATTACTAACAATTGTAGAATTAAATCCTAATGCAAAATGCGACATATTTTTGTATTTTTTTATTAATTTAACAAATAAACGTGCACAGACAAATATGCAAATAATTACACAAAAATACCACAAAAATTCAAAATTGCACACCAAGGAAAAATCATTTTATTTTGAATTTTTTGGGAGTAATTCTCATATAGGGCAAAAATCACGTGCTTACAGCTGCCCCTCTTTGTCCGAAGACATGAAGGGTTTTCGTGCAAAGATAAAGTGAGCGATTTTTGCCCATCCGAGTACTCCGTATGAAGCATTTTTTTTTGAAAAAGATTTGACCGAACCTTTGCTTCAGAGGTTTCCTACATATCCTGGGCTAAACAGGAATCAGGTCAATGTAGTTCAGGAAGTTTTGGTAGCTGGGACTACCACGGGACTGCAATGTTACTGTTGTTGCATGCTACTTTTACTGTTTGCTGACCTCCTTATTACACCATGCTTAAAAGAAAAATCAAGAAGTTAGGTTAGACTACGGATTACACGATCTTATCTGTCTTCCCTTTGCTCTGGTTGCCTCACTCTTATCGTCTTGTGTTTTCCCTGGTGCCTTTCTTTCGAAAACTACTGGGGATGACACTTGCCTTTTGCCTTTTGAGTATAAGTTTTATTATTCCGTTCTGTCTGCTGGGGACGCTGTTTCTGCATTAAAGCTTGTTATGCTGAGGATTTTTGTTGTAACCCTTCTCATTACTGCTTTCTGCTTGATCTTGACATGTATTCCTCTGTTCTGCAGGCGGGCTCCTGACTTCAATCTTAACTTTTGAAAGATGACACAATCTCAATTCTCCAGGCGGGATCCTGACTTCAACAATATAACAACCTCCGTCTGCAGGCAGGATTCCGACTTCAGCAACAACTTAAATGTAACACCTCCATTCTCCAGGCGGGCTCCTGACTTCAACAAATCCTTAAAAATAACACCTCCATTCTCCAGGCGGGCTCCTGACTTCTTCAATCCTTTAAAAATAATACCTACATTCTCCAGGCGGGCTCCTGACTTCTTCAATCCTTAAAATAACACCTTCATTCTCCAGGCGGACTCCTGACTTCTTCAATCCTTAAAAATAACACCTCCATTCTCCAGGCGGGCTCCTATCTTCAACAGCTTTAAAAATATAACAACCTCCGTTCTCCAGGCGGGCTCCTGACTTCTTCAACTTAAAATTTAACAACCTCCGTTCTACAGGCGGGCTCCTAACTTCTTCAACTTAAAATATATCAACCTCCGTTCTCCAGGCGGGCTCCTGACTTCAATAACTTCTTAAATTTTATCACCTCCATTCTCCAGGCGGGCTCCTGACTTCTTCAACCTCTTCAAAATTTTATCACCTCCATTCTCCAGGCGGGCTCCTGACTTCAACAACTCCTTAAAAATAACACCTCCATTCTCGAGGTGGGTTCCTGACTTTTCAACTAAAAAAAATATAACAACCTCTGTTCTCCAGGCGGGCTCCTGACTTCTTCAACTTTCTCAAAAATTTAACACCTCCATTCTCCAGGCGGGCTTCTGACTTCTTCAACTTAAAATATATCAACCTCCGTTCTCCAGGCGGGCTCCTAACTTCAACAACTTCTTAAATTCTATCACCTCTATTCTCCAGGCGGGCTCCTGACTTCTTCAACTGCTTCCTTCAAAATTGGTGTTTTGTTCCTTTGAAAATTGCTGGGGATAACACCGATATTTTATTTCATCAATGTGTCATTTTCCTTCCTTAAAGACTATTTCCTTTAAAGCTGGTGCTTTCACCTCCCTGAAACCTGTCGGGAATAACACTGCTGGGGAATTATCTTTCTCCTTTTAACAATGGTAGGGATGATACTGATTATCTTGCTTCTTCCAAGATTGTTTTTCTCTTAAAACTTGTATCTCCCTTCTCGTATACTGCTGGGGATTTTTTTCTTCCTTCAACACTTGTGTTATTTTTTCTCTTTCCCAAATGACTATCTGATTTTAAGAAAATTTTCGTAATGAGAGAAAATTTTCTGCCCCACTTTGATGATCTTCTCTGTGACCCTGTCTTCCTGCGGTCAATAATATTTCTTTTCCCTGTTTCAAATCAAAGAAAAATTTATTAGTTTAAAATGGGGGCGAGTGGTCGTGCCACTTCCGCTGAGGATGGTTTTTCCCTTTTCTTTTCTTTTCATTGCTATAAAACTTGCTAGGGAGAATATTGATTCCTGGGGCTGATATTTCTGCTGGGGATGGTTGTCGTTCCTCTTCCTTCCCCGCTCCGTGTCGTCCGACCATTGTGGAGCTTGGTCAAGAATCTGTCAGAGTTGTCCCTGTATCTCACAAATCTGCTGAGGATCATCTTGGAATTTGATCCATAACTTCCCTTGGAAATTTGGGCCTCTTAGGATCTAGACCCATTCATCATTTGGTCTTGCGACAAACTTCCTTTCGTTTTGTCGCCTTATCTTTGGCTTGTCCTTTTCGCATTTCGCCTTGCACCATTTTGGCAATTGGTAGTAAACTCTGAAAATCCTTTTCAAAAATAAACTACTGGGGAAATGAAATCTTTTAAACTAAGAAATGAAAGATTGACAACTTTAAAGATAGAGAAGAAACCTTTCTGAACAAACGCTGGGGAAAAAGAAAAGAACAGAACTTATCTGAATGATATAACCAATTCCAACGATCATGTCGTGCATTCCGGATTGATCAACCCAGTCTATTTGTATCAATCAATTTTTCGGATGGCCTCATCTCGTTGGGGATAAATAAATACTCAACTTTTGACAAAGGTGGACCTTCTCCGCCAATCTCGCCTTGTCGCCTCATAGTGCCCTTCGAGGGGTTTTCACTAATAAGACTCTCTCATTTCTCTTAACTCCCGTCGCCTCATGGTGCCTGTGAAGGTTTTCACCAATAAGACTCTCTCATTTTATTTTATTTTTTAGTTGGGGACTGGAGCATTTGTCGATATGACGCTCTTTGTTGGGGATTCTTTCGGCTATCAGTTCATTTCCAGTTTATGATCCTCTTCTCTGCTGGGGATCAGAGTGTTGTTCCCGACTTCCACATGCATGAACTTGGCACTTCTCGGATACTGATCGGGAGGTCTTTTTTGGACATCAATAGGGATTTTTGTGTGGGGTTAAAAGAAAAGACTATCAAAAAGCTCAGAATAATTTTGACGGGTAAAACATTACAACTCTTGGAATCAAACTTTCTTTCCCAAAATTATAAACACAACTTCTGCCCCAGTTTTTCTTGCTTAGGGATTCTTATTTTTTGTTACACTATGACCGAGCCGTGAGGCGCCTACGTATCCTTCTTTGAGGAATCATGTCAAACGAAGTTCCCATTTCCTTTGTTTTTCTTGTGATTTTTATTTTGTCTTTATTATTGTTTTTCTCTCTTTTTATCTTTTATTTTTAATTACTGACTCCAAAAGAGGGATATGAAAGAATAAATAAGGCTCAAAAGGGTAAGCAAAGGTTAAGGTGTTTGGATAGAAGAAAGAATTGCCTCCGTCATTTCATTCTCCGATAAATGCCAACCACAAACAAATGTCAATTACAATTAAAAGGAATCATACATAATATCTCTTAACTGCGTCGGAATTGATAGCCATGTCGACGCATTTTCCTTCGACATCTGTTAAACATAAAGCGCCATTGGACAATACTCTGGTTACAATGAATGGTCCTTGCCAATTCGGGGCGAACTTGCCCTTTGCTTCTGCTTGGTGTGGCAGGATTCGTTTCAACACTTGTTGCCCCACTTCAAATTTTCTGGGGCGCACCCTCTTGTTGTAGACTCTTGCCATTCTCCTTTGATATAACTGGCCATGACACACAGCTGCCAATCTCTTTTCATCAATCAAGCTCAACTGATCCAAACGGGTTTTGACCCACTTATCATAATCAATCTCAGCCTCGGCGACAATCCGAAGGGATGGAATTTCCACTTCCGCAGGTATTACTGCTTCAATTCCATTTACCAACAAATAAGGGGTTGCACCTACTGAGGTCCGGATGGTAGTGCAATAACCCAACAATGCAAATGGTAATTTTTCATGCCATTGCCTGGATCCTTCTACCATCTTCCTCAGTATCTTCTTGATGTTCTTGTTGGCTGCTTCAACAGCTCAATTTGCCTTGGGACGATAAGGTGTAGAATTACGGTGTGTAATCTTAAACTGTTCACATACTTCTCTCATCAAATTGCTGTTAAGATTAGCACCATTGTCCCTGATTATCACTTTCGGGATCCCAAATCTACAGATGATATGGGAATGGACAAAATCCACTACTGCCTTCTTGGTTACTGACTTGAAAGGTTTGGCTTCAACCCACTTAGTAAAATAGTCGATGGCCACCAGAATGAACCTGTGACCGTTCGAAGCTGTCGGCTCAATAGGCCCAATGACATCCATGCCCCATGACACAAATGGCCATGGTGCTGACATTGTGTGCAATTCCGTTGGTGGAGAATGAATCAGCTCTCCGTGTATCTGACACTGATGGCATTTTCGTACGAAACTGATACAATCATGCTCCATAGTGAGTCAATAATACCCTGCTCGAAGAATCTTCTTCGCCAATACATATCCGCTCATATGTGGCCCACAAACTCCAGCATGTACCTCTGTCATAACTGTCGTGGCTTGACTGGCATCTATACATCTCAGCAATCCCAAATCTAGGGTTCTTTTGTACAACACTCCTCCACTGAGGAAGAAACTATTTGATAATCGCCGAATGGCTTTTTTTTTGGTCTCCGGTGGCCTGCTCTGGGTATATCCCCATCCTGAGGTACTCTTTGACGTCATAAAACCATGGCTCGCCATCCACTTCTTCCTCTATCATGTTGCAATAGGCATGCTGATCACGAACCTGGATGTGCAACGGGTCAACATGAATTTTGTCTGGGTAATGCAACATTGATGCTAAAGTGGCCAATGCATCGGCAACCTCATTGTGAACTCTTGGGATGTGTCTGAACTCCACTGATCAAAATCGCTTGCTCAGATCGTGTAAACATTGTCGATATGGTATGAGCTTCAAATCCCGTGTTTCCCATTCACCCTGAATTTGATGCACCAGGAGGTCTGAGTCCCCCAAGACCAAGACGTCCTGGACATCCATGTCTGCCGCTAATCGCAAACCCAAAAATGCATGCCTCATACTCAGCCATGTTGTTGGTACAATAGAAATGCAGTTGAGCTGTAACAGGGTAATGATGTCCTGTTTCAGAAATAAGCACTGCTCCTATTCCAACTCCCTTCGCATTTGCGGCTCCATCAAAGAAAAGCTTCCAACCTAGTTCCTCAGGTAAGTTCAACTCATCTATATTCATTACTTCCTTGTCGGGAAAATACGTCCTCAATGGCTCGTATTCCTCGTCAACAGGATTCTCAGCCAAGTGATCTGCCAACGCTTGGGCCTTCATGGTTGTCCTCGTCACGTAGACGATGTCAAACTCCGTGAGTAATATTTGCCATTTTGCTAACCTTCCTGTGGGCATAGGCTTCTGGAAAATATACTTTAATGGATCCAACCGAGAAATGAGATAAGTAGTATATGAGGATAAATAATGTTTCAACTTCTGGGCCACCCAGGTTAGGGCGCAACATGTCTTCTCGAGTTGAGTGTACTTAACCTCATATACTGTAAACTTCTTGCTGAGATAATAGATGGCTTGCTCTTTTCTTCCTGTAATGTCGTGTTGCCCCAACATGCAACCAAAAGAATTCTCCAAGACCGTTAGATAAAGAATTAACGGTCTTCCCCGCTCAGGGGGTACCAATACAGGTGGATTTGATAAATATTCTTTGATCTGGTCGAATGCCTCCTGACATTCCGCCGTCCATCCTATTACAGCATCCTTCTTTAACAACCGAAAAATGGGTTCACAGGTTGCTGTGAGTTGAGCAATAAATCTGCTTATGTAATTCAATCTTCCCAACAGACTCATTACTTCAGTCTTGTTCTTCGGCGGTGGCAACTCTTGGATAGATTTAATTTTTGATGGATCCAATTCAATACCTAGCCGACTGACAATGAATCCCAAAAGCTTCCCAGATGGAACACCAAATGCACATTTAGCCGGGTTGAGCTTAATATTATACCTTCGAAGTCTTTGAAAGAACTTCCTTAGGTCTGCTACGTGGTCTTCCTGATGCTTGGACTTTATGATTACATCGTCTACGTACACTTCAATTTCTTTGTGGATCATGTCATGAAACACAGTGGTCATTGCTCTCATGTACGTTGCCCCAGCATTCTTCAAACCAAATGGCATTACCCGGTAACAATAAGTTCCTCATGGCATAATGAAGGCTGTCTTTTCCGCATCTTCCTCATCCATCAGAATCTGATGATACCCAGCATAGCAATCCACAAAATATCCGATCTTACGTCCGGCACAATTGTCGATCAAGATATGGATGTTGGGTAAAGGAAAGTTGTCTTTAGGGCTTGCCCTATTCAGATTGCGGTAATCGACACACACCCTGATCTTTCCATCTTTCTTTGGTACCGGCACCACATTAGCCAACCAATCAGGATATCGAGTGACACGAATAACCTTTGCTTGCAGCTGCTTGGTTACTTCTTCTTTAATCTTCACACTCATATCCGTTTTGAACTTCCTCAATTTTTGCTTGACGGGAGGGCATGCCGGGTCAGTGGGCAGTATATGAACCACTAAATTTGTGCTTAATCCCGACATGTCATCATATGACCATGCAAAAACATCTTTGAATTCAATAAGTGTTTTGATCAATTCCTCCCTGATATTTGGTGCAATGTGGATGCTTATTTTAGTTTCTCTGATATCACCGGCATCCCCTAAATTGATGGCTTTTGTGTCATTTAAGTTGGGTTTGTATTTTTCTTCAAACTAGTTCAACTCCCTGTTTATCTCCTCGAATGTTTCATCCTCATCGTATTCCGATTCATTATCATAATCGACCTCTTGTATGGTTAGCTCGGAATCAGATTGATTTTTTAGACTAGGTTGAAGATCCGTTGTGCATGCCATGTCATTAGAACCAGTATGAAAAGAACTGTTCAGAAAAAGAAACGAAAGAAACAAAAATTAAAATAATAGAAAATAATAAAGAAGAAACTTTTCGTTTTATTTATGAGATAATAAGGTTTCACACTGTATTCGATATAATAAAAAGAAATCTGGATTATAACCCTGGAATAATCCAGAAAACAGAAAAGGAAAATCAGAATCAACTACCAAGACTCCCTCCAAGTAGGAAGAGGAGTAGCCGTCCAATTGTTGACCTTGACTTTGGGACCCACAAACTGTATGTCTGCCTTACTGGAGCCCTCTCCAGCTTCTATCATGTTGACGTCGGCAAACACTCTTCCAAAGCATTCATTCAAATCTCCGTTTGGCCCCATCAGAGGTCCAAGAACTTCCGGGACTGGCAACTTTCTGTATCCTGCTCTAACAAATGATCTGGACAGGCGTGGGACTGGTTTAGGAAGGACCCAAACTCTTTTCTTCAATTTGCGAGCTCGCTTTACATCCGCTGCGGTAGGCTTGAATCCTAACCTAAAAGTTTTCAGGTTCTTGGGCAAAGAATCTGGTTGGATCATTCCCTGCAAATCAACCCCCAGCCCTTTCCCTGGTACAAACCCATTATTCAATATTTCTGCTGCTATCATGAAGGCTGCAGCTGTGATTCTGGGAAGTGGAAGGCTCTCGCCCTCAAGAATTTTGTCTACCGAGACTGCATCAAAAACCAGATAAACCCATAGACCCTTATCATCGTCGGTTTCTATGAAGGGCACAATAGCATCACTGATGGCGTGTGTGCCATCATCCCCGTGTATCACAATCTCTTGTCTATCCCATTCAAATTTGACCACTTGATGCAGTGTAGAAAGTACTACCTTAGCTGCATGGATCCATGGTCGCCCCAACAAAAGATTGTACGACACTGCCACATCTATTACTTGAAATTCCATGGTGAACTCGACTGGACCAATGGTTAGTTCCAGTACGATATCACCTACTGTGTTAATGCCGCCTCCATCAAAACCTCGGACACAGACACTGTTCTGGTGAATCCTATCATCAGCAACCTTTAGCTTGTTGAGAGTGGCCAAAGGACAGATATTGGCACTTGACCCGTTATCAATTAATGCTCGAGTGACCACCGATTCTTCGCATTTTACCGTCAGATAGAGTGCTTTGTTGTGCTCAGTTCCCTCTACCGGTAACTCATCGTCAAAGAATGTCACTCGGTTTACTTCAAAGATCTTGTGCGCTACCTTCTCCAAGTTGTTCACTGAGAGTTTGTCCGGGACATAGGCCTCGTTCAGAATCTTCATTAAGGCCTGACAGTGATCGCTTGAATGGATTAACAAGGATAGCAATGAAATCTGGGCTGGGGTCTTTCTCAATTGCTCTATAATTGAGTAATCCTGCGCCTTCATCTTCTTCAAAAATTCCTCTGACTCTTCCTCTGTTACAAGTTTCTTTTTTGTTTCAGGATTGACTTTTCTCAACTCTGCGGGAGCAAAACACCTTCCCGATCGAGTTAGCCCTTGTGCCTCGCATACGTCTTCTACAACCTCATTCCCCTTATGTGTCACCTTCACTTGACTGTAGCTCCACGGCACAGCCTTCTCACTTGTTATTGGCAACTGTATGACCGGCTTGATAACAACTGGTCCCACATGGACCTCTTTTACTACCAACCTGGGTTTGTTTGCTACTCTCTGCCACACTGTTCTGACTGACTTTGGCCTCTCCGCAGTAATAGATGACTCTTTCCCTGCTATCACAAAGGGCTTGTCATATACCTTTCCCGACTGTACCACTGCCTTTCCACTGTTTGACTCTTCATTAGTACTGGCGCGAATCATCATTACCGTTTGTGAGGGTGTTTTTGGTTTACCTCCCTCGTGCACTAATTCGATCATGTGGGCTTCATGGTGCACCGGTAATGGATTTTCATTGATGTTGGGGGCCCCTGGTGCCTGAACCTCGATCCTATTTGTGTCAATAAGATTTTGTATGGCAGTCTTTAACTTCCAACATTTCTCCGTATCGTGCCCGGGAGCACCCGAACAATATTCGCAGCTCACTGAATGGTCCAGATTTCTGGGAAGGGGATTTGGCAATTTGGTTTCAACAGGACTTAGTAGGCCTATCTGCTTCAACTTGTGAAACAGAGTAGTATATGTTTCTCCCAACGGAGTGAATGTTCTTGGCTTCTGCATCCTTTCATTTCTGAAAGCCTGATTTCCGCGGAAGTTTGGCCCTGAAGGATTCCTGTAGGCCCTCGGTGGTGGATATGTGCTTTGTGGAGGTGGATATGTATGTTGGGGAGCCAGTACATGCCATTGCGGACGAACCGTAGGCTGGGTATAAGTTTGGGCGTGATGTATGGAAAAATGTTGTTCTTGTGGTGGGTAGTAGGGTTGTGGAGGGTTGTATGGATTGTGTGGGTAGTTTAGATGATGGGGTTTGGGTTGGTAATGAGGGGAAGGGCCTTTAGATCTGGACCAATTGCCCGCCTCTACTGTTGTGACCCCCTCTCTCCTTTTCTTTCCGAGCGCACCTCCCGTGCCGCTCTGAATGGCCTGAGTTGCTGCCTTAATCGCCGAGTAACTCAGGATCTTATTAGACTTAAGTCCCTCTTCTATCATGCTTCCCATTTTCACCACTTCATTGAAGGATTTTCTAACTGACGTCACCAAGTGACCGAAGTAAGTCGGCTCTAGAGTTTGTAGAAAGTAATCTACCATTTCTCCTTCTCTCATTGGAGGATCAACTCTGGCTGCCTGCTCTCTCCATCGGAACCCAAATTCCCTGAAGCTCTCTCCGGGTTTCTTCTCAAACTCTAGCAATGTGAGACGGTCTGGGACTATCTCAAGGTTGTATTGGAAGTGTCCTGCGAAAGCCTGTGCCAAGTCATCCCAGGTGTACCACCTGCTCGGATCTTGTCTTGTATACCACTCCAGTGCCGACCCGCTCAAACTCTGGCCAAAGTAAGCTATCAGCAGCTCATCTTTTCCCCCTTCTCCCCTCATTTTGCTACAAAAACCCCGTAGATGTGTCATAGGATCGCCATGCCCTTCGTATAAATCGAACTTGGGCATTTTGAACCCTGCTGGTAATTGAACGTCAGGGAAAGGGCATAGATCCTTGTAGGCCACGCTGACCTGGTTGCCTAACCCGTGTATGTTCCTAAAGGACTGCTCCAGGCTTTTAAATTTCCGCATCACCTTGTCCTGCTCTGGGCTCTTAGCCGGCTTTTCAATCTCCGCCGGGACCTCAAAGTGGGGATTATAGGTATGTGGCTCGGGTGCTTTGAATGTGAGTTCAGGGGGTAATATTGTGTGTCGTGAGCCTGAAACAGTGGCTCACTGGATGATCTGTGCAATGGGGTTGGGGGAGGTACCACAAAGACGGGAACATTTGGTGGAGGAGGGTTTTGAGTGGGTGGTGGAGCTTGGGGATCATAAGCCTCTCTTACCTGATAATAGTGATGGCTTGGGAAACTTGTTGAAGGACCGGGAGAGGGGTATTCTGACGTGTGTCCTGGTTGGAGAGTAGGAGTAACAGGTAGTTCCTGCCCCTTTTGGGCTCTAGCCAAGGTTATCTGCATTTCATTCATTTCCAGCCTCATTTTTTCCATTTTTTCCATCGCCTCCTTCAGCATCTGATGTGCCGTCTTTTCCGACTCAACACTGTTGTCTGATCCAGTCATGCTTTCTGGTATATGACCTTTCGATCTTGTTTGATAATGGTACGGTGCCAGTACGCTCTAACAACTAACTAGTATTGATTGAAAAAACAACAAACTTGTCAGTGTTAGAGTCTTAACAGATATTGTAATTGCACGTTGGGGGGATGCAATGCTCTTAGGTAGTTAATCATTTCTAACATGTTTTTGCTCTGACCGCATGCATCATCCCGACTTATTTTTGTTCTGACATATATATATATATTTATTCCATTTTTTTCTCTTTTTTTCTTTTTTCATAATTACGGTCGAATCCTATGGAGATTGCCTACGTATCGTGACCCCGCACAAATCAGACCAAGCTTAGTTCGTGCCATAAGTAAAATAAAGACCCAATTTTATTTTATTTTTATTTATTTTTTTTACTACTCAAAATAATGCTATTACAAGCCATCACAAAAAAAACAAACGAAAATACAGACTTCATATTTTTTTCTTTTTGAGAATGTTTGAAAAGAACATATGGGTAGACAACAGACTCGAAAAACAAACAAGTGCAAGATTGAACCAGGGATATATTAAAGCTTTGAATTTTGGTGCCCGCGAGGCATCGTTCGGCCTTTCCGTGGGCTTGGGGGCCAGGCTTCTTTGCAAGCTTTTTAGTTCCTCCATGATCCGGTGACATAATCCATGACTGAGGAAAAAAGGATATTACGGGGCATCTCTTCACATGTTAGGCACTTCGTGGTGATATAGCGCCCTATCTCATTGATCCTACCCCTGATTCTATCCCTCTCTATGCACAACTATTCTATCCGTTGATTCTTTAGTCCCAATATTCGAGTATTGTCAATGAGCTGATCTTGGAACATCTCCATTTGTTCTTCCATCCGGGCTATTGACTCATAGCAGCGTTCTCTATCTATTCTAGCATCCCGGGTTTGTTTATGGACTCGATTATTGAGAATGGAGTTTATCTCTCTCAATGTCGCAACACTCATTTCGTAGTCCCTTTTTACTTGCCATAGGTGCTCTCTGCGTGCTGCTGTAACTTTGGCCCACCTGACCCGCATTCTTGTTATACAAGCCTTGGATCTCTCCAAGTCTTCGCGGCTTTTGTTGACCTGACTCCTCAACTCTGCTATCAACCTTTCACTGGACCGAATTTTCTGTTGGTCGCCGGCATTCCTTCTGTTTTGGGGGATTCGGGCTCTCAAGGCCTTGTTCTCTTGAATCAACTTGCTTTTCTCTCCTGTATCAGCATCAATTTGCAAGCTGCTTTGGTATTTTAGCCCCTCAATTTGTTGTTTTAACTTGCCAATCTCGACCCGATATTCCTTCTCTTTTGCTAGCCAACCCCATTGTGCTTGCGATGATTCTGCAAAGTCTTGGACGTGAGCTCTCTTAGTTGGTCTCTGGTGCTCAAGCTCTCTTCTGTACCATGTGAGGTATTTTGGCGATACTTCGCCTTTGGCCCGGTCTTGTACACGAGTATCTACTTTCAAGGTTTGACATTCATTCCAGATTCTCCGAACGACTGCTTCAGGGAACTGCCCACCAGGCCCGATTTCGATTACCTGGCCACTGAGATCCTCTTCCTTTGGGACTATTTGGTATCGCCCCAACTGTCTCAACACTCTGTATGGTGCGTAAGGCTGGATACTTTGGAGGCCCATCAACAACAAATGAGATTCGGTGGCTGACATGTGTACGACTTCATCTATGGGTAGCCACCCAAATGCCCATTCTATCTGGTTTGCTGAGACTGAATGCAACAAAGTGACCCATTCGGCGACCCCTTCTGGCAGGCTAAACCCATTGACCCTTGTGGAAAACTCTTCTATATAAGTCTTTTGTAACGACTCATATTTCAGGAACTGAGGGCGATGACATAGGTGTTCTATCATCCACATTTGCAGTAATACATTGCAACCCTCAAAGAAACCTCCTCCGGATTTGCAAACAGTGAGAGCGCGGAAGATGTTATAATCATTGGCGCCAGAGTGCTGTTGTTCTGCTTGAGCAAAGTGCTGACGACCCCAGCGACTTGTATGTTGATTTTCACGTCTTTTCTAGGGAATACCAGAAGGCCCAAAAAGGCTACCATGAAAGCAATAAACCTATGTTCTTCCCATTTCACCTGATTTTCCCCGCTGCAGATCTTTCCCTCAGGATTGTTGAACCCTCCAAAATGACCGTATATGTCGTACAAGAAAGCAAAACTACAAAAACCTTCAGATAATTCTGGGTTGTGTATAACTCTGCGGATCTTCACGGTGTCTAAATATTTGTGTATGGTCACGGTCCTTGGTGCAATAAGATACTGCTTTCTCATAGGGACTTTGGGACTCCCGATGTACCCTGCCAGTTCTTCCAGTGTTGGTGTGAGCTCAAAGTCTGAGAAATGAAATACATTGTGTGTTGGGTCACAGAATGAGATTAGTGCCCTTATAATGTCCCCTCTCAGAACAATGTCCAGTAGCCCAACTAAGTTTCCTAAGTACATCTTGACTGTATCTCGCCCTGATTCTTCTAAGTCGTTCCACCACATGCGTAAGCCTAAAGGGATCCCATTTACCATGGCCTCAGATGAATTCCTACTCGTGCTCATTCTGCACATTTATTAAGGGATTTAGACAAAGCAAAATCTTTATTTGACTCATAACTAATTTTCCTATTTTTCCTAGTTTTGAGGAAAAGAAAAATTGATTCTTTAAATACGGCTTTTTTATTTATTTTTGGCATTTTGTAGATAAATAAACAAATAAAAAATCATTTTAAAAACAAAACTTTTTTCATGGTAATACAAACTATTGTTTGTTTTTTCTAAAATAGGCAATTAATTCTCTACACCGTTACTTCGTCCAGGTAAAACCAACTATTTTTTTTTCCTAAAATAGACAATTAATTCTCTACACTGTTACTTCGTCCCTTTTTTTCAATTTTCAATATCTTTGATTTTCCAAAGCCGGTCAGCATGCAAGTCTAAAGCAAATAAATGCATAAAGCAAACAGGATGCAGCAGGATGGTCTTTACATTTCAGGTTGCTAGTCCTAGACGGACCCAACCCCTGTGTTGAGTCCCCTAAGTCAGATGCAACGTGATGCAAATAAGCGTTTTCCTACTAGGGATCCGACATGAAGTCATGTTTTACTAAGTTTCAAACTGGGCTTTGTTCTAGACCTGGCTTACCCGAGCGGACAACTCGAGTCGAAGAGGGGGCTACGTACCGGGGACCCGCGGGGTCATCCGGCTTTGTAACTTATCCGAGCCTCTTTCTTATTTCAGGTATTGACACTAACAGGATAGGGAGTCTCGACCAGCAAGCTTCTCCCTGGAGGTAAGAAAAGAAGGGTTTCGGCACAGTTTATATACAGTTCACATAATATCAAAGCGGTAAAGGCAATTAATTAGCACATTTAAGCCAAAATATGTAAATAAAATTAAATAAATAAATAAAGCCAAATAATAACAATTGTTCTAAGCTCGAATTCTTGAACCCTAAACCAGAGATTCTGGGTTCGTTTCCCCAGCAGAGTCGCCAGAGCTGTCACACCTCCTGTTTCCGTCCCCGCGAGGGGTGAAGGAGTTTTTTCCAATTAAACGACAATCGAAACGGGATTTGTTTATTTACTTCAGAGTCGCCACTTGGGAGATTTAGGGTGTCCCAAGTCACCAATTTTAATCCCGAATCGAGGAAAAGAATGACTCCATATTACAGTCTGCGTACCAGAAATCCGGATAAGGAATTCTGTTAACCCGGGAGAAGGTGTTAGGCATTCCCGAGTTCCGTGGTTCTAGCACGGTCGCTCAACTGTCATATTTGGCTTGATTATCTGACATAATACGTATTATAAACTTATGTGCAAATTTTATCCTTTAGCCGCTTTTATTATTTTTTATTTATTGTTATTATTTTACGGAGAATTGCAACATTGTGAAAACGTATTTCAAACCACGTCGCAATCAATGCACCCGTGGTTATCGACACATTTCGACTCCGTTGAGATTTGGATTTGGGTTACATAAATGCACACCCATATTTAAGAAAATAATTTTGTTAAAGACGCGCCTAGAGCGACTAGCGTATTGTTGATCTGGGAAAGGCCGTAAAATTTCACTGGACAGCCAACTCCGATGTTATAAATAATTAATACATACATTTGTGAGGGCCCCGCAATTTATACATTTTACTAAGCGAGGCTCATCTCATTTATTTTAAATGGACAAATCTTAAAGTGACTACATTTTTCTATTAAAATTAGTCTCTAAAATGAAGAAAGAAAATCCTAATTAATTACATTTTTTATTTTATTATTATTTTAAGAAAACATGGATTCTATTGCTAGATTAATACAAATATTGATGAAAAGGAATTTTACTCAAAAAATTCGAAATTATAAATAAAATAAAAATTCAACAACTAATATTCAAAAGAATCAAATATAGCTAGATTAAAACTCAACATCGTTATATAAAAAAAACTATTGAGATTAATTATTCACAACCATTCGAAACTAGATTTAACCATAATTACTAAAACTTATTAGTTCTTCTAATCTTGATTGAACTCAAATCATGCCTTAATGCCTAATTTACGAAATTTAATTTAAATTCATGTCTTAGCTAAAATTAGCTACTTGTTCATTATTAACCTACTGTTGATAATCTTGAGGCTTCCATAACTAGTGAATTAACCCGTTTTGCCAAACCGATTCATTAAAGACTAACTTATGTTATTTTTCTTATTCCAATTATTATTCAGTAATACATGAAATAGCTTAAATACAATCGATAAAAGGAACAAAAAAAAACGAAATTAAAACTTCAAAATTTCATTCTTCATATGTATTCATGCTTCCACATTATTAGCTTGCAATAGCTAGTATTACAGTCGTGTACCTGGTATTGGAAACAAAAGAAGATGAAGATGAGAATCAGCAGCAGTAATAACAATACAGCACATCAACAACAGTCCAGCAATAGTAACAACCCAGGAACAGAGTTTGCAAACCGATGGAGTAGTAATCCCAAAACAAAAGCTTCAAGCTTCGATGAAACAACAACAATTAATGCTGATTTCAAACTATGAAAGAAAACAGAAGATTTTTTTTTTAGTTTTTTATTTGAAAGTTTTAATATTTTTCGGAATTTTTCTTTCTCTCTTAAATATTCAGCTCTTTTTTTCCTCTCTCTTATCCTCTCTATTCTTCTCTCTGTCCGTCCTCCTCTAATCTATATTCTCTTAAAATCTGATCCCGTTTCTCTATTTATATCTCATCCCAAACCCTTTAATCAATTAATAACAATCACTTTCTCCTACCAAACACATTATCTTCCCACTCATCCCCATTTTAATCTCACTACATTAAACAAATATATCAACCCCACCCCATTACATCTTGTCCCCCATGCCTAACATAAACAATTACCATATTCCCCTCCACTACATTATGTCTTGTCCCCCATTTATATTAAACAATTATATCACCCACACCCCATTACATTTTGTCCCCCATGCTTAACATAAAGAATTACAAAAATGTTTAATTACCAAACTACCCCTCCGACCTTATTGCAATTACCATCTTACCCCTGAACGTACTGCAATTTACCAAACTACCCCCATCAGCTATAACCAATCAATTAATCAAACTCAACCAAAATATAGCCAATATGACCAATTTTCTACACAAATTCAGACAACAAATCTCATGAACACGATTTCTGAACCAATTCAACAACAAATCACATGAATACAAATTGAACAACATCAAATTAATGTGCATAAATTAACCATATTGGGAACCAATCCTGGTTAACTTAGACCAAAAATTGATAAGCAAGGAAACAACAATATTAACAACACAATACATGATTCAAACTAAATCAACAAATCAAAAACTAAAACATAAACTCACATTAAATTACTGGATGAACTCAAACAAAGAATAAACATGCTTTAGATCCATATTAAATAACAAACATGACGGATTCAAATGATTTAAACTAAATCTAATAATATTAAAATTAAACTAACAATTTCTTCTACTAAAATACAAAATAAAAGCACATGAAATAAACTGAAAAACTAATTAATCAAAGTTCCATTTGAATCTGAAAATTAAATCAACAAAACATATGAGCAAACTAAAAAAATATTTCAACGATGAACAAACAAAACAAGAATTGAATCATTTATCGATTTTGGATCCAAAAAATATCAAACAAAAATATGGACAAAATGAAACTTAAAAACAATCCACTAACCGGATCGAAATGACGAACAATGACTGACCAACGACGAACTCGTATGGACTGTTTTGACGACCCCAACCAAAACTCGAACAAACGACGACGAAGACGAATCTAAGAAGCAACTGAAGTAGCGATGAAGCAAATGTGAAGCAGCAGCAAACGGGTCAGTGAAGAAGACGCAGCAACTGGGGTCTGTTTGGATGTAGCGAAAAAAAGAAACAGTAGCAACTGGAGATTTTCGATGGAGAAGATGAAGGCAGAAACAGCAGCAGCGGGAAGCATGTTTGGTGAAGGTCGACGAGCTGTTCGTCGTCGATGGAGCAGTGGAAATGCAGCAAAAATGGAGGACAAAAAACAGCAGCAATGGCGAAGAGAAAAGGACGCAGCAGCAGCGACATGGACGACGCAGAAGCAGCTGGGTCCATTTGGAGAACGGGGTCGGTTTTTCGAACCAACTGCTCGAACATGCTAGATGCAACAGGAGCAGTAGAAGCAAAAAAAACGACGAGGGAGCTGAAGCAGCGATGGCTATGGTGGGTGGTCGTTTGGTCGGAGAAAATAAAGCAGAAGCAATGTCCGCCATGGACGAGCTTGATGAAGAAGATGAGACAGCAGCCATGGTTGCTCGGAGACGACGACGAGGTGTGTATGTGTGTGAGTGGTGACAATGGAGGCTGGGCAGCCATGGGAGGGGTGTGAGGAGTTCGGAAAAGAAGAAGAAAAATGATGGGGGGTGGGGGGGGGGGGGCGGATGAGTTTAGTGTTTTAGGGTTTGGTTTTTTTTTTTTGGTTTGTAAAAATGAAAAATGAAAAATGAAAATGAAGAGGGGCTGGGTATTGGGGTTATGGGGCGGACCGGGTCGACCCGGTTTGAAGTGGACCGGGTCATGAGAAGGTTGGACAATTTTTTGGGCCTGTGGCTTACAATTGAAGAAGTGGCTCAATCCGATTTTTCTTTGTATTTTTGCCCTCTTTTTTTCTTTTATTTTTCTAAAACTAAATTATAAAAATACGTAAACTATCATATAGAACTAAATTAATTTATAAAAGCGCAAATTAACTCCCAATAACAATTAATACACAATTAAGTAATAATTAAACATGAAATTGTACAATTGGACATTAAATGCTAAAAATGCAAAAGATGTCTATTTTTGTAATTTTCAATTTTTGTAAAACAAACTTAATTACTAACAATTATAGAATTAAATCCTAATGCAAAATGTGATATATTTTTGTATTTTTTTATTAATTTAACAAATAAACGTGCACAGACAAATATGCAAATAATTACACAAAAATTCAAAAAAATTGCACACCAAGGAAAAATCATTTTATTTTGAATTTTTTGGGAGTAATTCTCATATAGGGCAAAAATCACGTGCTTACATGAATAACATAGACATTCTTAACTGCCAAGACTAGAACCACTTATGAAATAGCGTTACATTTACGTATCGTTACTTGGATCATGCCAAAAGAAAGAATGATTATCCTTAACATATCTGTATGATCTCTTCCTTATTACTCAACCAAGCTCAACACAACTTCTTTCATCTACAACAAGTGAAATGATATTGCCATTAACATATAATGTCGTACCATCGAATTTTGGCTAGTCGTATGTGTCACACCCTTTTTTTTTACAAACCTCACTAACCCTCTTAAAAATATAAAAAGATTTTGCAAGTTCAAAAGGGTTTTCAATTATGAAAAATGACAAGAATTTGTGTTCAAAAGGAAATAACTCAGAGTCGCCACCTGACATTAGTTTCGGTGCGTCAGGTCACCGTTTTGTAAAAATGATTTTTTCCTTTTTAAACACTTTGGACTCCCAAAATTAAGTCCGCACCAGAGATTAAGGTAAGGGGGTTCATTTGACTCGGGAGAAGGTGTTAGACATTCCCCAAGTCCCGTGAAAATCACGGTCGCCTACATGATCAAGTTGGCTTTTAGAATATTCAAATTGAGGTAAAAATAAACACGGAAAAGCAAATAAACACACACGAGGCGTGAGGTCGTCCTCACCTAATAAAAGAAAAAGAAAAATGAAAGTAAAATAAAAATACTACAAGTTTCTACTTTTGGCCTCCATTTACATGTACGACGGGGCATTCCCCGAAATAATATATATACAAATCCTTCGGGGCATTCTCTGTCACGCCCTAAAACTGAGGAGCACGACCAGCGCTTTACCGAGTAAACCCGACTAAGCAAGCCTGTTAGGTTTCATTCTACCCAAACTAATTCATGAATAAATAGGAGATGAAATCCATTAATCACACTTAGTAAGTATTTCATTAACAACTTCCGTTTCATTTCCATTAGCAGCTTAAATCGTAATCATCAAAATATTACAAGTTTTATAAATCTTTGACAAACATCAATATTTCTACTTTAATTCCAATACCCGACACTACCTACAACCTGTCTATGGAGCCTATAAACACAACTGAAGAGTAATGTAATATGGAAATGTCGGTAACAAGGCTATGGCTATACCTCAAAATACAAAGTATATCATAAACAGATGAAACAGGACCCCGAAACGAAGTGGGGCTCACCAAGTCAGCTGAAAGGATGATGCGGCGCTAGCTGCGACTAACACTACCTGCTATAGAAACACCAACATCCATTTAAAGACGTAGCGCCCCCGGCAAAAGGGACGTTAGTGTCATCTAATAGCACTAGTATGTATAACTAAACACCATCTAGTTAGAAAGAACTTTCATACAAAAATAAGGAAATCACAAGTACAACTCAAAAGCTTTAAACGATCACAACATTATCAATATAAAAGAATCATACAATTTTCATATCATATTTCCATAGCCTTTAGTTTGGGGCATTTCATACTGTTCAACATTGTTCACATTACCACCGCTATCTTGAGCGGAGTCCGATCTCGACCCAATCGGCTAGGTTGCCTCATTTGAGACATTCACTTCAATCACAAACACATTACCACCATGAGCGTAGCATGGCGTCCGATCTCGGCCCGATCAGCTAGGCCGCCTTACCAAGGCATTTCCTTTTTCTATCAATCATCTCATTTCAATCTTTGTTTCCCATAAATCATTTCATAGGCACTTGGGGCCATAATTGCCACATCATATATTTGGCACTAAGCCACATCGCACATCATTCCCAATTTCAATGTTAGATTTGCTATTTAGGACAGTAGGTGCATACAAGAGCAATTTAAATTGTGAGCATAGATAAGACTTTCACATAGATGACACATTATATGCAACTTCAATCTCAATTTAAGGTCTAAGCATTTTAATACATAATTCATATCTTTTGCCCCTTTCAAGTTATTAAGATAGCACGTTGATCATGTTGAGGCACATCTTTCACGCATATAAGGTTACAACACCAATTCATATAAAATAATAATCGATGCAACAATTCAACTTTAATCTTACCATATTCACACAAACATCGATGAAGCTCGATTTCTAAAAGACGGGGTTTTAGCCATACATACCTTGTTTAAGCTTTCCTTAAGTTACTACAACGTTCCGAAAATTCTACCAATCCCAATCTACTTGAGACATAACAAAATTGAACACAAATTAGGAAGGTATTCATGGTTTCAGCTCATTTGAGCATTTTATCAAACACTAGTTGAGCATCTTGATTTCAAATCTCTTTTACAAGATTCCCTTCATTCCCCAACTCAATCTTTACTTATTTATGTTCATCAATCTTCCCACAAACCTAATTTGTACATACATGTATACATAATACTATTACACCTAAGAATCATACCTCAATAACCCATCTCACAATCTCTACAACACCAACACAACCTAGGTTAGGCACCTATGGCTTCCAATCACCATCCCATGAGTTACAATACATAATTTATACTCGTATTTCCATAATAACTCCATATATGTAAGTCTAAGAGTAAAAGATTACCTCTTATAGACCAAATATTGAAAGACAACTTTTGGGATGTTCTTGAGATTTTGAAGAAATCCTATGAAATCCAATCAAAACCATGTTTTAACTAGTGATTGAGAAATGAAATCATTATGAAAACACACTTAAAAACTCACCTTAGGTGTGCAATTGGATGTCTTGGCCGGATTGGGGATGGAGAGGATGCCCTAGTCTTGAAAAATGACTTAAATCCTCTCATTTCCCATCCTTAGGCGTATTTAAAGGTCTGCTATTAGCGCGCTAAGGCTGCGCTCACGAGGCAGAATACTTCTCAATATGTGGGGCCGCGCTTCCGCCGTGCACCTGGGCGCGCATATGACACATGCCTAGAAAAATGGTCGTAACTTTCTGTATACACCTCCAAATGACAAACGGTTTGATACGTCGGAAACTAGACTCAAAGAGATTTAATTTGATAGGTTGTGCATCATACAACACCTTATATAGCTGGAGATATGATTGTCCAAATTGAGGTCTTGTGCGTATTCATTCACAACTTTAGTCCATTATGAAATTTTCTAACTTGGCTTAGACTTAGGCCTCTCCTTAGACTCCAAATCACTTATAATATGGCTTATACGCTTATTAACATGTCCAAGGATATCCATTATATCTTGAATCCTTATTTGCACACAAAATAAAATAATTAGCCTACCTTGGCACCACGAAATCTTAAATTATTTAGCAAATTTTTTTCTGGGGCTTACATTCCCCGGATAAATTTAACTAAGGGAACGACCTCTCGCCTCAACGCTAACAAAAAAATCCTAAGGTTTGCCTACCCAAGTGTAGTCGGCCTAAGCATGCTACTATCGATCAAACCAATAGAACAAAATAATTAGCATGCTAAACTTAACTTTCATTATTAACATCCAACCTCCACAACCAAATTCATCAGATCTGTTAATGAGAAACAACTACCATTTCTTAGCATAATCCTTATTTAATATTTAAACAATACTAATTCAAATTATGTAGTTAAACTTAAACTATAATCTAAAACACCTAAAAATCTACTTTAAGTTCTGAAAACCAGCAAACAACCAACATGTCAAACATGTAATCACCATATTTATACTATCAAAAATCAAGCATAGGGCAAAGAAAACTAAGAGAAACAAGGCAAGAATTGGACCTCAAGTGAGCAGAGACAGCTTCTTATTAATCAGATGATGAAGAAAGTTGGCTACAAATTGTGATTCTGAACCCAGCGAAAAGCAACAACGGATGGATCAAAATGGCGAAATCGTAGCAGAACCACAAATGGACTGACTTCGCCGGACCAAACTCGAACTCCACTACACTTCTTCAAATAATCTCCATGGCCAAAATATCACAATCTTTCCTATGCAAAACGAATTCGGGACAGTTGGAGGGTTAGCTGGGAGGGGTTTGTGGAGTGTGTGTGTGAGTGTTTTCCGGCAAGCTATGGTAAAGAGAAGGAGGAGCAATGATGGGTGTTAGAGAATGGTCGAGATCCGGCCGGCTGCTTAAGGTCATTCGCATTTTTCCGGTGAGCTGGTGAGATCGAGTGAAAAGGAAAGGTCGTTGCTGATCGTCTCCCTTCACCCCTCCCCATAGGAGTTTTTAGGTTAGATTTTATAGAGGGTAGGGATCTAGATTTTTGTAGAGTTTTAAGTTAAAGGGGTATGGACTAACAAGATTTGGGCTTTAAAATTGGGCTCTAGTTTCCTACAAAAACTGAGCTAAGAGAGCTAAAAATTCAATTTGTTTTTTTTAAGAATAATATGAATACTTATAATATGAATAATATGAATACTTAAAATTAAAGTTGAAACTATTTTTGTAGTGTTCAATTTTTATATTAAAATAAAGTTGGTTCAAAATAATATTATCCTTCTAAAAATATCTAATACGTGAATTAAATAGTGAAATGTGGAACTATTTTTGTAATTTTCAGTTTTTGGACTTAAAATAAAGTAAAAAAGTCAAAACTAATTAAAATAACGGTAGTAGGCCTAAACTAAATATTTAAATACTAAAATATGTAAAATCTTGGGGAGGGTCAAAAATTACATGTCTACAGTATGATTTAAGGAAAATCGGGCAGCAACTCCCATATTTTTAATATAACCCAAAGACCATTAAGGGTCATCAACAACCCAACAACAACAACTATAACCAACAATAGCAACAACAACGATAAAATCCAATATGAGTTTCTTCGATTATCTTAACAACCATATTAAGCGTCAAACTCGTTTTTACTCATAACAAAATATAAATTGAATCCAACTCTTATTCCATAAATTAATTTACAACCTTCAGAACATCATACTTATATGTACCATATTATTTCTAGTTTAAAACATCCACAAAATATCTTCCAAAATAGCCCCACTTATTTTTCATCCTTTCTTCTTCAATCAACTTAATTAACACCTAGAAAAGCTTAACAACATCAGCCAGAATATTATCAAATTATTTATCACAATTTTTAGCCACCATAGACCATATATTTAGCCACAAAACAGTCCAACCAAAAAGACACACATATCTCATGTTCTTTCAAGTGCTATCTTATGGTTTTTCAAACAACCAACACAAGATTAACCTTAGGCATAATCAAGAAGATGTTATACATACCTTGTACAACAGCTACAACTCGAAACACTATCTCAACTTAGCTCACAATATCCCTCAATCACACTACAACACCATAGAAGCATTCTCTTGTAGTCTTTAACATCTTTGATGATGGTTTGAGTTGTTGTTTCCTTGAGTTTGGTTCTTGTGATCTTGAGATATGTTAGGGATGATTTTAGAGATATTGAGAGTGGTTTTGTGTGAGTAACATCTGTAATGTTGACGAGATATAAGGGGATAAGACCACCACCTCAATTCTCCAAGCAGGTGGGTAAGCTACTTGTTTGGCAGCTTGATTAGTGCCATTTCGGACACTTGTATATCAATACTCCGATATCATATTGATAAACGGTTTGCAGCTTTGGAAACTAGACACATAGGGATTTAATTCCATATAAATATCTCCATGTAACTCTCAATAGATTAGGAGAAAACTGCGTCCCAATTTGGCCTATAAACCTGCCAGTTTCTCCGAAGTGCAGCAACGTGATTTGGCGACCCTACTTTAAAAATTCATATTTCTCTGCCTCGATGTTGTATGAATAAATAGTTTAGACCGTTGGAAACTAGGTTCCAAGACCTTAATTTTGATATATAATATGTCCCAAAAAGACCTCATATAACACATAAAATGTATTGCTCAAAACGCTTCATTACAAGGCAAATTCTTAGTCGGTTTTTCCACAACTTAAATCCGATTTTTTCCAAACTTTATATTTCATATCCAAACATCATATCAAGACTTTAAAATCATTTAAATCATTATTAAAAAGTCTCATTCATCCTAACTTACCTAATACTTTGATAAACCTTCCTTAGCCTTGTAGAAGGATTTCATCCCTTTTTGAGCTTACATCAATTTACATATGGCATACTTTCACTAACGGAAGCATGGGGTGTAACAAGAAGCTACATTTTTTCGCGTCTCCAAAATAGCTTTTGCTTCTACTCAAAAATATTTTTTTTTCTTTTAAAAGCTTGGACAAACACTTCAACTTTGAAAAAAAATATCTTTTAAAAAAAGTACTCTTTGACTTTGGAGAAGCTTGGCCAAACAAGCTATAAACTGAATTAGAAGAATGACAAAAATCTTTTTGGGATATTTACATAAAGCCGGATGGATTCGTTGTTTACTTTTCCTTGTCGGTATACACATATTATATGCTGATTATAAATAATTATACACATATTATACATATATTGTGTATTTATCGTTTTTATTTAGTTTAATCAATTGAATGGACAGCTTTTTAAGATAAATCTTTAATCTTTTTAGGGAAACTTACACAAATGTCTTAAATAAGTCTCAACTTACCAACCTCTAGCCATTAGTTATAGACTTACAAAAACTAGTCAAGCACATATAAAAGTTGAAAAACCAAATAAAGAAAGTTCTTTCTCTCAAAGAATCACATGCAAAAATCACCTTCCACATTTTTAAGCGTGATTAACAACATTAGATGCAAGATGGAAAGGAAATTTCATGGATGAGGTAGCAAATAAGGTGATGAAATACAAAAAAATATATACAATATTCCAAAAATTTAAGCAAAAAAATGAATTTTTTCAATGGGTATAGTTGAAATTCATTGAAAAGATATCGATAAGTCAATATACTGGTTTTGCATCAAAATTCATAATTAAATCTAGTTCAAAAAATTCTTTTGCGACACATGTATCACGCATGTATCTCACACACAAGTATATATAGATATACATGTGATACACAATTGATAAAAATATGATACATATGTGATACACAAAGATACACAGTGTGATACATATATTATGTTTTTCATGTTTATTTTTTACTTCGAATTTTCAATTCAAACCACCTCAAAACTTCACCAAATCATCCCAAAACTGAGATTCACGCTCCTTAAGATGTACCCAATCTATTCTAATAACACCCACTTAAAAGAAAGCAGAAACTTGATTTTTTTTTGCTACAAATAGCTAATTAGCTAATATTAATACTATTTGGCTAATATTAGTAATATTTTATGAATTGATCAATTTTTATAATAAGCTACTTATAAATAGACATAGCTGACAGTTTCCCATCTTTTTATTGTAATTTAGAGGGGGAAGTGCACAGTTGGCCAGTATTAAGACATGTATTTACTTTTAAGCCAATGTTTAAAATGTCTTTAGTCTTTAGCCACTGCTTTAATAAACTTTTACCCGCCCGGACGAAAATACCATTCTGCTCATAAAGTTGAGGACCAAGTGTCCTTAACTTATGAGCTTGTTACTGTAAGTTCAGGACTTGCTGTCCTTAATTTATGAGCTTGTAAGTCTAAGTTTAGGACTACCTGTCCTTAACTTTTGAACTTGTAACTCTAAGTTCAGGACTACATGTCCTTAACTTTTAAACTTGGAACTCGAAGTTCAGGACTACTTGTCCTTAATTTCTGTGCTTGTAACTCTAATTTAAGGACCAAGTGTCCTTAATTTTTGAACTTCCAACTCTAAGTTCAGGACCAAGTGTCCTTAACTTATGAGCTTGTTACTGTAAGTTCAGGACTAGCTGTCTTTAATTTATGAGCTTGTAAGTCTAAGTTAAGGACTACATGTCCTTAGTTTTTGAGCTTGTAACTCTAAGTTTAGGATTACATGTCCTTAACTTTTGAACTTTTAACTCTAAGTTTAGGACTACATGTCCTTATTTTTTAAATTTGGAACTCTAAGTTCAAGACTACCTGTCCTTAAGTTCTTTGCTTGTAACTCTAAGTTCAGGACTACCTGTCCTTAATTTTCCTGTCTTTTTCTTTGTTAATATATTATGTTCTTGCTTTATATCTTATTTAATTTTTGTTTAAAATTAAATGTAAGGGTAAAACCGTACAAATTCTCAAACCAAAAGCTAAAGGATTTGGGTTTGGAGTTTACACCAGTGAAACAGTGCTTATATGAAACGGTGAAAAGTCTATAAGAGAAAGGTCACCTTCCAATTCCTACTCAAAAGAATGAGATTATTCGAATTCAGTTTTAGCAATTCAGATTATTTGCATTAAAACAGTTCATACCAGTTGATATATTTGGAGTATGTGATCGAGCAGGGTTTTGAAATTTTGATAGAGGGTTTGGGAAGGAAAAGAGATAGAAGAAAGGGTAATACCATCTTTTTATATTAATTTTAATAGACTAGTGGCTACTTTTCGCACCCCCTTTTTTCCTCCGCGGAGAAAGTCTGAGTTTCTACATTCATGAGGGTAATAACTCATTTCTTTTTAAGAATTAGGTATTTGAAGAGTCGCCACCTAACGGATCATGGTGCGTTAGGGCACCTAAAGTAATTAACTCTTAGACTAGTTTGAATTACCATAGATTTAGGGTAAGGGCTCGAAATAACCTTGAAGGGAAGGTGTTAGGCACCCCTCTCAGTCCACAATAGTGGGTCTCGGCCGAACTTATACTTAATAATTAGTCCTTTAACAAACAAAAAGTTAAAACACATAATTTGTAAATAAAAGTATGTTGGACACAGTTTGACTCAAATAACAATAAGACAAGGAATTTGAGCAAGTTGCATACAAAAGAGTAAAGTTTAAACATTGAGAATTGGAAAAGGGGTCCTAGGCTGGTTAGCCCATAGGATCACCCCACGTAATGTCAGGCAAATACTCCTCAATGAGAGGCTACACGTGATATTAGCGCGTAGTCATCATATCCCTTCTACCCAATTCCCTCCCCTTGGTCATAGCCTAAAGCGCTCTAGTAACCTTGACAATGTCCTATGCGTGCACTACCCGTCCCTTCCTCGTGGCCTTGGAGGTATTTTAGGACATTTATTCTTTGGACAGCTCTAGACTTTCCTAAAGTTTTAAAGGATAAAAATATAGGCATCAATCAAGAACATTTAAGACTGCATATAAAGAAACAAGTTATAGGTTCACAGTTACCTTCTCAAACATAGAAAATAAGTGCACGTCTTCAAACAACATTCCAATACTTAAGAGAAAATCCTAGAACATGATATCTAGGTGAGCAAGGGTTTATAAAGCCTTGAATTAGAACAAAGTGCCAAAATCCTATTTAGCTTGCCTAGTGGTTTAAACCTGTTAAATCTGGGCAACTTAAGTAGCAAAATACGGTTTCAGAGTTGCAGAATTTAAAATCGCCCTATAGGCTTGCCTAAATGCAGTACAGTAATGTCCCAAGAGCAAGGTATCTACGTGAGTGCAGTAAATCAGTGAACAGTTTTAAACGGATATTTGAGATCCTATGGGCATGTTTTCTAGCAGTAATGAATTAGGGCAGTGTTTTAAAACTCCATTAAAGAAGTGGATAGTTGATTAAGCCAATTTCAGAGTGAACTAACATGAATTAGACTAACTCGTGCAACTAAATTGATTTTAATTCTATAGGCAGAATTTCTGATTTTAGTTCTTATAGGCATGGTATCTAATTGTTAAGAGCTGATGTTGGAACTTATAGGCATGATTTCTAGTGAGACGAGTGTATACACATGTTGTAATAAAAACTAAACTCAAACGTTTTACATTCTATAGGCATGGTATCTATTTATAAAGTTGATTTTTAAACCTATAGACATGGCTTCTGATATTGAATTCCTTTAAATCATATAGGCATGGTTTTTAGTGTGGTAAAACAAACATAGCAAGAATATTAACACGATCCTATAAGCATGGTATCTACCCGAGTTACCCCACAGATATATAACTACCCACCTTTTTTCACTAATCACCCCAATGTTGTTTACAAATAATTATTACAGACCAGCTGAATAAATTACATAAACAAATAAAGAAGGAAAAGAAGAAGTTAACTATAAGGAGCCTGAAGTAGGCCCAAATGACTTCACAAGCCTCCAATAGCCTCAAATGCCAAATTCCATAGACAATATCATTGTTTGGGCACGCCAGAGTTCCCTAAGGATCTCAAGGATCCCGGACAGTGCTCACACCTAGACTTTATAACCAGAACTGAGTAAGTGCAGTGTGGAAGAGCCAGCTCTAGTGCATCAGAGTTCAGAGGGATCTCATAGGGATCCCAAGGCAGTCACACACTGGAGGGACAGAACTTAAGAACCTAAGAGTAGAGTGGGAGTGCTTGACATAGTTTTGAAAAGTTTTAATAGGAAAGCAGTATTTGAAAAGACTCAGTTGAAGTGGTTTTGTAAATAAGAGAATTGTTCAGTAAAATAGCTTTTGATAAGAGTTGTGTAATCACACAAACAACATAACAAACCTTCATACATGTGTAATTGGGGGTTGGGAACACACAATACAGGCAAACAGAAGTCTTTGCAATAAAGGGGGTAGCTAGTAGTGCAAACAGTAAGACATGGATTCAGGGGTGCTAATTACAACATTGTTATAGAATCAGAGTGCTTTAGGGGGTTCATGGGATTAGGGATAGCTAATGATACAACACAATAATAATTTTAGAACCAACATAGAATCAAACAACTTAGAGTAGCAAAATTACTTTGCAAATAAAGGTTCATACTAGAGACTCAATAGCAAGTGAACCAACATTCAAAAACAGGGTAGAGTCCAATTTAGACAGACTACAAGTTCATAAGACATGCTGATCCTAGAAGTCATAAGACATAACTAGGTGAAGTAATAGGTCAATTACATGTTGAACAACAAAACATTTGATAGAAACAGATTAGGAATATGATAAACTAAAGCAATAGGAAACACATTGGTTTGAACGCTTGAATTTAAAATCAGAACATATCAGTAAAGAGAGTAAACGAAAGATGAAGAACAGGAGAGTGTAATAATTAGTCTTGGCTTGCAGTCAGTCAATTCAGTAACTATAGTAAGTAACAAAGAAAGTAAGAGAGCTTTTGAGTGTATGAGAGATGTGAACTAATGTTTGTCCTTTCAAAATTATAGAAGAGAGCAATATATAGTAGTTTGAAAGCTAGGTAACTAAGATAAGAATTAAATTGTTCAGTAATTATAAAACTCGGAGTAAAAGCAGTTCGAGTCCTCCCTTAATTAAGGGAATCAATTCAAACGGTAAAGGGCATGTGACAAATAAGGAAAGAAATCATACATAGCCGGAGTATAACAAAATAAGGAAAGACTTCAAACAGTGCAAGTATAGAACAACTAATTAGGGCTTGGTTCAGAAAATTCTAGTTAAGGAAATAATCAGTAAGAATTAAGTAATGCAGACAAGGTAAGGGAAAATTAGCTAAGGCAAGCAAATCAATCAAATTGAGTAGAAAGGTAAGCATCAAAGGTTTAAGAGAAAGTGTTCAAAGTAATCCAAGAAATAAGGATTTCAGAATATTACATAGCTCAATCAAAGAGAAAATCATGAAAAGAGTGAGCATGTTTAGCATATAAATAAGGTAAAACATGGAAAGTCAGGAATCGACACATAACTCTATCGAAATTAAACAATACCGATTCGATGAGAAAGATACAGGTCTTGATGTGAACAGTCAAGATGAACAAAAACATATAGAATCAGTGAAAATTTAGACCAAGAAACTCAGTTGAAGCATATCAAGGCAAGATAGTCACGAGAAATCACAAAAACTCAAAACGAGAACCGGTCAGTCATGCTAATACTCAAAAACCAAACGAAGAACCTTGAAAAATTAGGGTTTTCAGCATAGGCGAGTTAAGGATGTAGTATACTCATAGAATCAATCAAAATATGTGAGAAATAGACGTTCAAACACAAAGAATCGTTTAAACAAAGTTTTTAAAAGAAATTCTGAAAACCCTAGTTTTAGAAAAGGTGAAGAAACACTTAAAATCATATGATTCTCGCAAAGAATCTCAATGATAATGTAAAACACTCAAGAAACAAACTCAAATCATCCTAGATCTGTACATATCTAGGAGATATAGAAAAGAAATTAGGGCTTCGGAAGAGACCTATACAAAGATGAAGAAAACTGTCTAGAAACCCATAGATCATAGCAAATATAGAACGATTTCTCTTGAAATCACACTGGAATAGCCGGGAAAAGGCAGGAGATGAACCCTAGATGCAAGTTGGCATGGCCCTGGTCCCTTGAGGGCCTTAGAGAATGCAAGAATGACATGAGAAAAGCCATTGGAGGCCTGAGAGATGATGAAAGGTCATCAGAGATGGCCAGAGATGGGAGGTCGGCGTTTGAGGATTAGTGTTTAGGTTGAGAGTGTTTTGAGAGCAGAGAGAATTTTAGGGCGGCGGGGGAGATGGTGAAATGAATTAGGTTTGGGGGGGGGTATAATCTAGTTTAATTAGGAAAGGGTGAATCCGGGCGATTGATCTTGAAGATCAACGGCCAAGATTAAGGGGGCCTGGGTCGGGCAATTTAATTAGGAATTGGGCTGGGTATTGGGATTGGATTGGGTTGAATTTAGGCTGAAATTGAAATTAATTTGGCTAAGTTTTAAATAGTCACTTTCAGTACTATACAATTTATAAAAAATAATAAAATAATTTCTAAAAAAATATTTTGTGTACTGAAAATGATTAAAAATAATTGTCTAATATTTTAAAGATATAAAAGACCCTATTATGCATTAATAACGTAATTATACATTAATAGGGCTAATATTGCAATTATATGCAAATTAACTTCAAAAAATGCAAATGCAATTATGAAAATACACTAAAAATATTTTAACAATATTTTTGCATAAATAAGGAATTTAGATGGCTAAATCACCACAAAATAATTTGAAGGATAATTATTGAAGATTTTATGAGTAAAAAGGGAGGAAATAAATCAATTTGAAGCCTTTAAAAATTATAAAAATGCTTATGCATGCCTATATATGCATATATGCTATTTCGAAAGTATATTTATGTATTAAAAATATATAGGAAAAAATTGGGTATCAACACTACTTTTGCTCAGCATTAAGAATGCTGGATAAAAAGTTAATACCACTATAAAAAGTGACTATCCCACGTAATTTTTACTAATTTAGAGTGATTACAGCCCAAAATAAGAGGCTAGGAAGACTAACAAGCCCAATAGAAGACACATTGGGCTTTCATTATTCCATGAGCCGCCTCCCGGGGGGAGGGGTTACACTATCCTATTTCGATAAACTTTTTAAGTTTTGAAATTTTAGTAAGTACTTGTTTGGAAAATGTACTATATTTTTGTATACGGTCAAAATCTTATGCCTCCGACTTATAGGCTCGAGGGTCCATCCTAAGCTTGAGCCCGGGCGAAGTCGAGTTCGAGCCCGGTGGACCAGACTCGAGCTTGAAGACTTAATGCAATGATCGGGGATAGGAGTACCGAGGCCAAGTATGTCTGACCTCGAGATAGTACCGTTATGGATTTGTAACATAATGAGCTAGATTCCTGCCACATCCCCAAAATCATGGCGCAAATCCCGAAATAGGATTGTACAATTCCGTACTAGGCGGTTAGACAGTTGTACCAAGAATATTCCTTACTGCAAATAGAAATATACCTTATTTAGGGTTTTCCTATTATATAAAGGGGACCTCAATCATTTGTTACAACATCTAATCATTGAGCAAAGAATATACTCCATATTTTTTGCCTACTGTTCATCAGAATTATTTTTATATTTATAGTTCTTACTTTATTGTGCTTAATGCATCTCGAGGTCACTAAACTCGAGGTCACTACGGTTGGATAATATTGGTTTGAATCACTTGTTTCTTTCATTTCTACTTCATATTTCTTGATTATTAATTGGTATTGAACTAAATCACATATCTTTAAAACCACTAATCAAATTTAATTGTTATTCGTATTTTTGAGGTAAACAGTTTGGCGTCCACCGTGGGGCTAAAGATAATGGCGATTATTTCTTTACTGATTCTCATTACACACATTGCTTTTACACTTTTTCTTGTCAAGAATTTTTTATTCTCAGGTTGAAACATGTCTAGCTCACAAAACGCACTTGTTCATGACAACGAAGGTCTTGGAGAAAATAGCAACGCATGGGTTGGTGTACCACCGATAAACCCAGGGGAAGTGCCAAATGAGGAACCAGTTGATGTTAGTTCGCACATTGCTTTGAATGCAGATCTAGGCGCGAACCCCGAATGAAATATACACAGGGAAGCCTAATATGGTGGCCAAAGAATGCAAGGAATGAGAGATGGAGGAATCAGCCTCCAAGTCATATTTGAGATGTTGTAGGCTCAGAAGTCGCCATCGCTCAACTTCAGAGTCAAAATAAGACTCCGAATACAGTCGAACCAATAAATTCTCGACGTACTGAACCGGCGTTAGAAAGGCCAGATGAAAGCAGCTTGGGGACTGAGCCCATAATTATGAGAATGCTCGAAGAGCTCACTAAGAGGATCGAGTCCAGAGAAAAAAATGAAGATAATGACAAAAAGGTGGAAATTTATAACTCCCGTGTTGACCAAATACCGGGAGCACCTCCAGTTTTGAAAGGTTTAGATGTCAAAAAGTTCATACAAAAATCATTCCCTCAGAGCGAGGCTCTGATGCCCATTCCCAAAAAAATCGCATGCTCGATATACCAAAGTATAACGGAACAACAGACCCCAACGAGCATATTACTTCATACACTTGCAAAATCAAAGGAAATTATTTGAATGACGATGAGATCGAATCAGTCTTGTTGAAAATATTTGGAGAAACGTTGTCGAAAGGATCTATGATTTGGTATCACAACTTAGCTCCCAACTTTATTGACTCGTTTGCTATGTTAGCAGATGCCTGCGTGAAAGCACACGTCGGGGCCATAACGGTGGCCATGAGAAAATCGAAATTCTTTGAAATAAAATAAAGGAAGGACGAGATGCTAAGGGAGTTCGTGTCTAGGTTTTAGATGGAAAGAATGGAATTACCACCGGTGTCCGATGATTGGGTAGTACAGGCCTTTATGTAGGGTTTGAATGAAAGGAGCTCGATTGCGTCTCAACAATTAAAGCAGAACTTGATCGAGTATCCAGCTGTGACATGGTTAGATGTGCATAACCGTTATCAATCAAAAATTAGGGTCGAGGACGACCAGTTGGGAGCCCCTCAAGTTCAATCCATCCTAACAGGTTCGAAGCCAAGCCCCCGAGGGATGCAGACAGGGAATCGAGATTCAACAAAGAACAATATCAGCTATATGTTGAGCGAAGAAACATCGGCCCGAGCCGTAACTCTCCTCGGAACGATCGGAGAAACGATCGAGGTCAAGGTTCTCGGGGACTCATGAGTAAGAGCGGGTTCGATAAGCATACCAACCCCACCGAGACTCCTTGATTATCAGAGTACAACTTCAGCGTAGATGCGTTGGGGATTGTCTCGGCTATTGGGAGAATCAAAGACACCAAGTGGCCTAGGCCTATATAGACCAATCTTTCTCAAAGAAACCCAAACTTGATGTGCAAGTATCCTGGTACACATGGTCATAGAACAGAAGATTGCAGGTAGCTAAGGGAAAAAGTGGCTCGTTTGTTTAACGAGGGCCACCTTCGATAATTCCTAAGTGATCGGGCTAAGAATCACTTCAGGGAGAGAGATACAAGGAAAATTGAGCAAGAAGAACCACAACATGTAATCTACATGATCATTGGCAGAGTCGATGTCCCTCAATGACTAGTATTCAAGCGCACCAAAGTATCAATCACCGGAGAAAAATGGACTCGGAGCTATGTGCCCAAGGACGTATTATCATTCTGCGACGAGGAAGCAGAAGGCATATCTCAGCCTCACAACGACGCCCTGGTAATCTCTATCCTTTTAAATAAAATTCAAGTTAAATGTGTTTTAGTGGATCCAGGTAGCTCAGCAAACATATTCAGATTGAGGGTCATGGAACAAATCGGCCTACAAGATCAGATTATACATGCATCCCGGGTTCTGAATAGCTTCAACAGGGCAAGCGAAATAACAAAGGAAGAGATTATTTTGCCAGTAAACGTAGCCGGGACCATATAAAACACTAGATTCCATGGAATCGAAGGTGACATGAAGTATAATGCACTCCTCGGGAGACCGTGGATACACAACATGAAGGCAGTGCCTTCAACTCTTCACCAGATGATGAAATTCCCAACAGAGGAAGGAGTGAAAACAGTTTACGAAGAGCAACATGCTAAAAAAGAGATATTTGCAATCGAGGAAGTGGTGCCGATACCAGAGCCTTTGGCCTCGGAGAAATCGAGCACCAAAGGTAAGCAGACAACCAAATAGCAATCACCGCCTCCAACCTCGATGGAGTCGGATCAAGAGGTAATCGAAGATGAAGAAAAGGATTTCCTTACTCCTCGAACCTTCGTCGTTCCCGAATAATCCGATGCAACCAAATCAACTATCAAGGAGCTGGAGCTGGTCATTTTGATCGAGTACATGCCCGAGAGAAAGGTATACCTGGGAACGGGATTGACCCCCGAACTCAGGAAAAAACTCATTCAATTTCTTATTGGTAATATGTATTGCTTTGCTTGGTCCCATTTAGATATTATAGGGATTCCACCAGAAATTATCACGCATCGGCTAAGCACTGATCCCAGGTTCAAATCGGTGAAGCAAAAAAGGAGGCCTCAGTCCTAGGTAAAGCATGCTTTCATAAAAGACAAGGTAACCAAACTTCTTAAAATAGAATCTATTCGGGAGGTAAAGTACCCCGAGTGGTTAGCCAACGTAGTTGTAGTTCCTAAAAAAGGAAATAAACTTAGAATATGCGTAGATTATAAGGACTTAAACAAAGCATGTCCATAAGATTCTTTCCCCTTGCCAAACATCGATCGTATGATCGATTCCACGGCTGGCCACGAGATCCTAACTTTTCTCGATGCCTACTCTGGGTACAATCAGATTTAGATGAACCCGGAGGACCAGAAAAAGACTTCGTTTATTACTAAATTTAGAACTTATTATTACAACATAATGCCCTTCGGGCTAAAAACTGCAGGAGCTAAATACCAACGCCTAGTTAACAAAATGTTCGAAGAACAAATAGGTAAAACAATGGAAGTCTATATTGATAATATGTTGGTTAATTTCCTGCGCGCAGAAGACCATTTAGTTTATTTGTAGGAAACATTTGCGATTTTGAGAAAATATTACATGAAGCTTAACCCGGAGAAATGCACCTTCGGAGTTGGCTCGGGTAGGTTTCTCGGCTTCATAGTGTCAGATCGAGGTATCAAAATCAACCCCGATAAGATCAAAGCTATCAAGGATATCACGATCGTGGATAGTGTGAAGGTCGTGCAAAGGCTAACAGGGCGAATAGATTCCTTGGGTTGATTCATTTCGAGGTCATCAGATTAGAGTCACCGGTTCTTTTCCTTTCTAAAAAAGAAAAAGGATTTCGCGTGGACCCCGAAATATCAGCAGGCCTTAGAAGAATTAGAGTGATATCTGTCGAGCTCGCCTTTGCTTCACACCCCGAGGGTAAATGAAAAACTTTACCTATACTTGGTGGTGTCCGAGATAGAGGTAAGTGGGGTACTAGTTTGAGAAGAGCAAGGTACTCAATTCCCTGTTTATTAGGTAAGCCGAACTCTAGGAGATGCTGAAACTAGGTACCCTCACTTAGAAAAATTAGCACTTGCATTGATAAGCACATCTAGAAAGCTAAAACCATGTTTTTAGTGTCATCATATATGTGTGTTAACCACTTACCCCCTTCGAAATGTTTTGCATAAGCTCGAGCTATTGGGCCAATTGGCCAAATGGGCCATCGAACTTAGCGGGTATGATATCGAATGTCAACCTCGAACGGCCATCAAGTCTCAAATCCTAGTTGACTTCATGGTCGATTTTACGCCAACCCTCGTACCCAAAGTGGAAAAAAAACTTCTGCTAAGCTCGGGTACAACATCAGGGGTATGGACCTTTTTCACAGACGGTGCCTCAAATTTGAAGGGGTCTGAGCTTGGCATTATCTTGAAGCCACCCACGGGTGATACCATTAGGAAATCTATCAAAACTCCAAGATTAACTAACAATGTGGCCGAGTATGAGGCCATGATTGCAGGTCTCGAGCTAGCTAAAAGTTGGGAGCAGAAGTCATCGAGGCCAAGGGCGATTTTCTATTGGTGGTAAACCAAGTAAACAAAAGTTTCGAGGTTCGAGAAAATAGAATGCAATGGTACTTGGACAAGCTACAGGTAACTTTGCACTGCTTCAAGGAGTGGACTCTGGATCATGTGCCTCAAGAACAAAATAGTGAGGTTGATGCACTTGCTAATCTGGGATCCTCGGTCAAAGAAGATGACATCGTCCCGGGGACTGTCGTCCAATTATCGAGGTCTGTAGTTGAAGAGGGTCATGCTTAGATAAATTCAACGAATTTTACATGGGACTGGAGGAATAAGTATATCGACTATTTGAAGAGTGGAAAACCCCCATCGGACCACAAAGAATCGAGGGCCCTACGAGCCAAAGCTGCTAGGTTTGCGTTAGATGAAGATGGAACATTGTACCGAAGAACAGTCAATGGGCCATTGGCGTATGTTTGGGGCTGGGGGACACTGATTATGTTCTACGAGAAATCCACGAAGGCACTTGTGGAAACCACTCCGGCACCGAGTCTTTGGTTTGTAAAATAATTAAAGCATGGTATTATTGGGATAACATGAAAAAGGATACTAAGGAATTTGTCAAGAAATGTGATAAATGCCAACTGTTTGCACCAATGATCCATCATCCCGGAGAACAACTCCATCTAGTCTTATCCATGTGCCTTTCATGAAATGGGGAATGGATATAGTCGGCCCTTTACCAACAGCCCCAGTTAAAGCTAAATTTATTTTGTTTATGATTGATTATTTTTCTAAGTGGGTGGAAGCACAGGCCTTTGAGAAGGTTAGAAAAAAAGAAGTTGGTGACTTCATTTGGGACCACATCATATGCCGGTTCGAAATACCCGCCGAGATTGTATGTGACAATGGAAAACAATTCATTGGCAGTAAGGTGACGGAGTTCCTCGAGGCACACAATATAAAGAGGATTTTGTCAACACCATACTACCCAACTGGAAATGGGCAGGCCGAGTTAACAAACAAAACTATCATTCAAAACCTAAAGAAAGGTTGGACAATGCAAAATAGAAATGGAGAGAAGTTCTACCCGAGGTCCTTTGGTCATATCGGACAGCATCGAAGTCTAGCACGGGGGCCACCCCATTTTCTCTAGTATATGGCTCCGAGGCCCTCATCCCCATCAAGGTTAGAGAACCCGGTGCCAAGTCTCGACATGCATCATAGGAGACAAATCACGAGGCAATGAATGCTAGCCTCGAATTAATAGATGAAAATTGAGAAGCGGCGCTTGTTCGGATGGCCGCGCGAAAGCAAAGGATCGAAAGCTACTACAATAGAAGGACCAACCTTTGACACTTGGAATTAGGGACTTAGTCCTACGGAAAGTCACACTCAATACTCAAGACCCGAATGAAGGGAAACTAGGACCGTACCGAGTCCTCGGAGTTGTCGGTAAAGGATCTTACAAACTTAGCACAATGGGAGGTGAACAACTGCCAAACAATTGGAACATATCATTACTCAAACGATACTACTGCTATGGTATATTTTTATCCTTTTGTCCATTTGAGTTTAAAACTGACTCATTACAGATGTTTCAATCGAAGGCATATGATCTCGAAGGCATCATTTTTTACACGAAGGCCTTAGATTTTAAAGCATGTGTTGCACTCTTTTTCCCTTAGATCGGATTTTGTCCTATATGGGTTTTACCGGCAAGGTTTTTAATGAGGCAACAACTATGTGCTACCTAAGGAGAACTCAACAGTATCCAAGGCTTCTTTTTAATCAATCTCGAATGTTGGGGGGCATCACCCCCGGAGGTTATATTTTCAAGGAAAGTACATCACGCCTAAGAGGGCCTCGATAAGAGAACTTTGTAAAGGGCCAAACGGTCAGATGAACCGTGTCCATATAGAATAGTCGAGCCTCGACGGCAAAACATGTACGCATGTATCAAATATTTATAGAAGCATTCTGTTTATATCAAAAAAACTTTATGTCTCTAAGAAGTCTACTATTACACGAGTCTTACACTTATAATCCTACGGGAAACGGCTCAAGAGCCAAAGCACGAATGCAACCCCGAAATACTCGAGGAGTGTCATCGACGATCAACACATCTGAGTCATTGAAAACTCAGACTCATAAGACCTCAAAGAGGCATCCCCTTGAAACAAAGGCCAAGGCCAATACGCTCGGGGACTAACTTTTCGGACAAGTTCGAAAGGTTATCGGGAAACAAGTCCAAGTGACATACCCGAAGGCTACAACCATATTAAAGACTACAGTCATATAAAAAGGCTAAACTAAAATAATGTGGCTCGTAGACGTCCCACTTCCCCCATAAATTAAAGGGCTTCAAACACTTTGAAAAAACCCGGTTAAATCAGGCTACCATCGGCAAAAGCAAAATATAAAGGGCTTCGATAAATTTAGCCCTCGAATAATTTAAAGGCTTCAATAACATTATCCTTCGAAAAAACCTCAAGAGGTATTTGATTATGTTTACACAAACTAATTACTAATAAGGTTCCAATACGTCGAACCTTCGAAAAACCCAAACGGGTACAAAAAACACATGTTAAGCATACAAAAATTTTCACTAAGACTTTTAGACGAAGAGAGGGAAAAATTATAGCCACTTTAGAGGCCGAATCGACCCAACTTAAAGAGCCTATGGGCCGATGTATAAGAGCCTAAGGGCCAACATAAAGAGACTAAGGACCAATATACAAAGCCTAAGGGCCAACTTAAAAAGGCTTAAGGGCCAAAACATATAGACATCGAGACCTCGTTCTCACTCTACTCGGACTCAAGAGTTCCATTGTTATGAGCTCGCATCTAGTTGATTTAAGCTCGAGAATTACCTAAGACCTTAAGAGGAATTATGTTGATCAGTAAAAAACCTAAGGGTCCATTATGTTCAGAGTTCAAACCAATACTCAGACTGATCATTTGGGTTGTACAATTGAATTTTCCATAAATAAAGACAAAATGAGATCACAAGCCAAGGTTGAAACAAAGAGTTCCTTTGTATTTCCAAAAGATATTTACAAATACCCACAAGGGTACTTACGCAAGAAACACTAAAACAAAAAGAAACCTAAAGTTACTCTAGAGCCGTATCTTTGGCAGCTGCATCTTCAGGAGCAGCACCTTCGGGAGCCTCCTCCCCGAGGACGTCATCTTCGTCTCCTCCGCTCTTAGAGCCACTAGCTGAGTCATCCTCATCAGAAAGCAAAATGGCAGCCTCTTCTTCCAAAGTCTTCGTCCTTTCAATATCGGCTAAGAGATCGAAGCCGCGAGCATGCACCTCCTCGAGGGTTTCCCTCTGGGACTTCCGCCTGGCGTAGTCAAGTGCACATGATAACTTAACTTCGGTCACAACAAAGATCTTTGTTGCCCGGGCATTAGTCGCTTCAGCGTCGGCTCAGTACGAAGATATAATTTCCTCAGCGTCAGATTTGGCCTTTGCCAACTCAGCAGCGGACTTAGCTTTAAGCTCCTCGATTTTGCGGCCTCGAGCTAGGCTCTCCTCCTTCACGCTTTAAGACTAGCGTTCAAGTGAAGCCAGCTACTCTCGAAAAGTTTCTTTCTCAGAGGCGAGACTGTCCATGCCTTGCCTCCACCCCAGGGTCTCGGCCTCCTTCATCTTAAGCTCCTCTCAGAGCTGCTCCACTAACTCACCATTTTGTTGAAACTACAAAGTAAAAATGTTAGAAAACCGATCGGGCAAATCCATAACAAAACTTCAGTGGGAATATTACCTTTTCGGTAAGCTCGATCTGCTCTTGGGGAGCCTTTGCCAATTCGTCCTGAAGATCGCTGATCTCCTCTTCTTTCTTGACATAGAGGATTTTAAGATTGTCCCTCTCTTCCGAGATCTTCTTAAGCTCGACCCCATATCGATCAAGCTCAGTTAAAGACTTGGAGAATGCTTTCTTTTGGAGCACGACGACCTTCACAAAAAGGGATAGGTTAGGCTCAGAACAACAAGAATAAAACACAAGTGTGATTTCAAAAGACAAAAACTTACTTATTTGAAGAGCTGTCGGGCCTCGTCGAAATAAAAGAAGCATTTGAGTCTAGGCCATCACCGATCCCAACAAGGCATTCACAAAAGATATCATGCCCTTCATGACTCGTCCCCGCATCGGGAGTTCTTATATTCTGAGCATCTCGGAATTGCCCCTCGGAGAACTCAGGGCCAAACGGCGAATCATCCACATTGATTACCTTATGTTATCCACTCGGGACCGGGCCCCTCGGTCTCACCTTCCAAATGACCTCTAAAACAAGGTGCTCTTTTGTTGCCTAATGGCTCGGGGACTTTGGTTGAACACCCCTAGGAGATCTCTTCGGTTATAAAATGAACTGCATCTGCCACCACCGATTCAGTAGGCTCCGAAGCACTGGCACTTCCTCTTTTACAAGCTACCAACAGGCAGTCGTCTTCTTCTTCTTCCTGATTTCGAAGGTGTTGGGCCGTTTCTGGGGAAAAGGCCACCGTGTCAGCCTTAGGCTTTCGAGCCACGCTTTTCCTAGGCTTCATGGGATTTGCAGGTGACCCTCTCTTTCTTTCCTTATCTTTGGAAGGCTTTGGGATCTCTTCTTCACCGGGCGGGGGAAGCCGCATAACAATGGCATCTCTGAGGCCTGAATAAAGATAAAAGTAAGTATTTCATTGAGAAACACAAGTAAACAAATAAGAAAACTCACCGTGGTGTTTTGCCTCCCATAGGCCTTTGGCTAAATCACGCCAGCAGCGCTCCGCATATGAAGAAGTAGAGGCCAGTTTGCGGACCCAACCTTCGAGATCTGGAACCGCTCCAGGAAACAAAATAACAACTACACCATCGAAAAGGGGTTAGATCGAGAAAAAGATAAAATCATGAAAGGAAAAGGGAATCAAGGTGTAAAGTTACTATGTATTTACATTTTATGTTCCATTCCTCGGGGAATGGCATCCTCTCAATAGGAATCAGGTCAGAGGTCATGACTCGAACAAACTAGCTCATCCATCATCGGTCTTTGTCCTTATCGATACTGGAGAAGAGAGATTTTGAGGATTGGCATTGCAGTTTTGTCAAGTCACCTCGGTAAAGTCAAAGGATATACAACCTGATCAAATGGTCGAGGGTAAAAGGCATCCCCTCGACTTGGCTCGAGAAGTATCTAGTCAAATTGACAATTCGCCAGAATGAAGGGTAGACCTGGCTGAGGGTCACTTGGTATCGTTGGCATAAATCAAGGATAACTGGATCTATGGGACCAAAGGTTGGAACTACGGAACCCAACGTGAATGGGTAGGTGTACACGTTTAAGTACCCCGCTTTATAGGTAGTAATATCCTCTTCCGGGGAAGGAATCACCACATCTTTGTCATCCTAGTTGCAATCCTTCTTTACCTGCTCAAGCTCATCCTTGGTTATCAAACAGATATATCAAGACATGGGCTCACATCGGCCTGATGTCAATACAAATTTTTCAATTTTGAAATCGGATGTTATTTCATATGGTGGGAGAATGCACTCCTCTATGCGAGGTGGCACCACCGGTTTGCTTCTAGATGGTGGTGATGACGAAGAGGCTTTTTCTTGTTGGGAAACGGCCTTGGATGTTTTAGCCATTGTGGTTCAAGTGAAGAAGAAAAGGTTGATGACGGAGTAAAGAACAAATTGAGATAAGTGTGATCTCTAGGAAGTTGAAGGAGCTAACAAGATTTAGGAACGAATTGGGAAGTAAAGTTTGCAGAATTGTGAAGTTGACCTATTTATAGAAGTCATTTAAGCGTATTAGGGAAGCCAAAAGGCCGATCGTCAGCCGCCTCTAATTAATGACCTTGGAAACTATGCAGACGCGACCTTTCAATCACTTCAGATGCTGACATCACGAGATTGGCATCATGATCGAGACATCGAGGAGATCGAGATTCAAGTTATTTCTTATTATCTTATTCTAAGAAATGCGAGGACTATCTGTATATGGTCAAAATCGTATGCCTTCGACTTACAGGCTCGAGGGTCTGTCCTAAGCTTGAGCCCGGGCGAGGTCGAGTTCGAGCCTGGTGGACCAGACTTGAGCTCGAAGACATAATGCAATGATCGGGGATATGAGTACGAGGAGTACCGAGGCCAAGTATGCCCGACCTCGAGATAGTACCGTTATGCATTTGTAACAGAATGAGCTAGATTCCTTCCACATCCCCAAAATCACGGCGCAAATCTCGAAATAGGATTGTACAATTCCGTACTAGGCGGTTAGACAGTTGTACCAAGAATACTCCTTACTGTAAATAAAAATATACCTTATTTAGGGTTCCCCTATTATATAAAGGGGACCCCAATCATTTGTAACATCATCTAATCATTGAACAAAGTATATACTCCGTACTTTTTGCCTATTGTTCATCAGAATTGTTCTTTATATTTATAGTCCTTACTTTATTGTGCTTAATTCACCTCGAGGTCACTAAGTTCAAGGTCACTACTGTTGGATAACATTGGTTTGACTCACTTATTTCTTTCATTTCTACTTAATATTTCTTGATTATTAATTGGTATTGAACTAAATCACATATCTTTAAAACCACTAATCAAATTTAATTGTTACTCGTATTTTTGAGGTAAACAATTTTGTTTAAAACCATTATTATTTAAAAGAAATCTTACAAAAATGTCCCAAATAAGTCCTAACTTATCACCCTCTAGTCATTAATTATAGACTTACCAAAGCTAGACAAGCACATAAAAAACTAAAAATCCAAATAAATAAGATTCTTTCTCTCCAAGAATCACACGCAAAGATCTCCTTCCATAATTTTTAAGTGCGATTAACAAGATTAAATGCAAGATGGAACAGAAATTTCATAGATGAGGTACCAAACAAGGTGCTAAAATTAAAAAAATCTAAGCAAAAATGACAATTTTTAATGGCTTTCGTTGAAATTAATTGAAAACACATGGATGAGTCAATATACGAAATTTGAGGAAGATTGGAGGTGATTTGGACTAATTTGATATCAAAATCCGTAGTTAAAATCGAGTTCAAAAAATTCTTCTGTGACACATATACCACGTATGTATCTCATACGCATCTATACAAGGATATACATGTGATACATATTTGATACAAATATAATATGTATGTGATGCACAAATGATACACAATGTGATACACATATCATCTTTTTCATCTACTTTGAATTTTCAATTCAAACTACCTCAAAACTCTACCAATTAATCACAGACTGAGATTTAAGCTCCTTAAGAGATATCCAATCTATTCCAACAATACCCACTCAAAAGAAAGTTTTTTTATTACTACGAATAGCTAATTGGCTAGTATTTTATTAATTGGCTAATCTTTATACTAACATACGTATGGGTTGGCATTATTGTTTATTTCCCTTCTTATTTAAATAGTTGGACAGTCTACATATAAATTAAGTCATTACTATTATACACCATATTAATATATGATATTTTCGCTCATTACACACTCTTCTTTATCCACAGTATGTTAGATTTTTTAGCGTTCAATATCTTTTAATTGTAACTTAGAATACACCATATAAGCAGAATGATCTAAATGGCACCTGTACTTATACCACTTTGTCATGCCGGTCCCCAAACTTAGATAATTGCCAATTGAACACTTATACTCATTCAAACTGTGAATAACAAATGCTTATGACAGGAGGCTGCCAATGCGTGTAATACAATCTCCTACACGTAGGCCGCCACGTCAATAAAATAAAACCACGTAGGCTCCAAGTCACATATTATGGCCACAAAGGATAAAAAAACGGGAAAGGATTATTTACCCCCCCCCCCAAACCCACTTTTTCCCCTCATTTTATAATTACCCACGTACTTAGGGCTTAAATAGTATAGAACAACAGTGAGTCTCTCCTCTCTTCTCCGTCGTTGTTGCCAGGATTTTCATATGTACAGTTGTTATCAAAGTTTGTGGGGGTAAGTTTTTTCTTCATATTTTGTCTTTATTGTTCTTCATTTCCCTTAATTTGTGGGGCTTTTGCTCGGTTTAGGGTATTTAGGGGAAGGCTGAGTTAGGTCATAATTGTTGTGTAATCTCCCTTAATATATGGGGCTTTTGTTGTGTTTTGTTACATGTTAGAGTGAAAACCCTTTTTAATATAGTGTCATGCATGTAATGGCATATTTGGTTATTCCGTTTAGTGTTTTGGTTTTTTTTGTCAAAGCAGAATTTCATCTTAGGTTTATGCATTTTTTTGTGAAGTTTGTTGGGTCTCCTTCTTGTTAGTGGTCCACCAAAGTATTTTTGAATATTATAAGGTATTTTGGGGATAAAAAAGGAATCTTGGAAGCTTTTTTACTTAAAAAATCTGTCTTTTTGTTGGTTTATTTATGGAGTTGTGTAAAGGTGCAACTTTTGATAACAAATAGGCATTGATAACACTATTTTTTTGTTACTTTGCAGGTATGAAAAGAAAATGGCTTCAAGCCTAGTTAACCTACAAATCTACCACAGTGGTAATTTTGTATCGCACCCTGACCTAAGGTATGCAAATGAACTAACTTGTCCTCAATTAGCTACAGTTGATGTTGATGAGCTACATATTATGTTGTTTCACAAGTTTGCTAGTGACTTAGGATTTTTAGAAGTTGATTTGTTTGGATGCAAAGTTAACAAAAAGGGTGGCTATTACATTTTAAAAACAGATGTTGATGTGTTAAAGTTTCTTAATACATTGAAAGGTGGTGACTTTGTTGATGTTTGTATTGTCCATAAAATTAGTAACCCTATTCTTGTTGAGGACATAACTGAACTAGACCCCACTATACAAACAGATGGGCATGATAGTGGCTTAACTGCTAGGGCTGATGTGTCACCTCCCAACTATGATATAAATATGACTGAAAATGACAAAGATAAGAGTAAGGGGGAAGATATAAATGAAGAGATAAAAGAATAATATGAAGGTGAAAGTAATAACTTCTCATCCTATCACCTTCAAATATCAGAATTTGATTTTGATGAGGACCTTGATGATTCTGAAGGGTCTGACTCACTATTTGATATAGATGAGAACATTGAAGAGTGTAGTGATTTGGAAGATGACTTAGCTGAAATTAGATAGTCTAAACTCAACAAAAAGAAGGATGCCCAAGTAAATGTAGATGAGATACCATCCGGTCTAGTTGGTATAGATTCTGGTTTTGAAGATATGCATAAGAACAAAAGGGGAAAATATGAAGGAAACCTAGGAGGGGATGACCAGTATTTTGATGCTTAGATCCAGGTAATGAGTGTAGTGATGATGAAAGAGAACTTGTTGGCCCTGATGAAGTAATGGATGCACCAGCTAGGAATCCAAGTAAGAAGGTCTACTTTGACACAACTTACAAAAAATATTATTTGAACTGTATATAATATTTGAGAATGTTGTACAATTTAGGGAGGCATTGCAGACATATTCTATTCAAAAAAGTGTGAACCTTAAGTTGAAACCTAATGAGAAGGAAAGGGTTAGGGTAAAATGCACAAAGAAAGGTTGTCCATGGCATATCCTTGGTAGCATAGAAGGTAGCACCGATAATTTTAGGGTGATTACATACTACCATATCCATAAATGCTACAAAAAGACAAGGAACAAGATGTGTAACCTAGCATGAATTGCAAAGAACTTCAAAGACAGAATAATTAGTGAGCCTCAAATTAAGCTTCATCAGATTCAAGCCTTACTTAGGAAATCATATGGCTTGTATGTAAGTAAAACTTCCTATAGAAGAGCAAAAGTGATAGTTATGAAGGAGAATATGGGTGATTACAAGAAAGAATTTACTAGGCTTCATGAATATGCAGAAATGCTAAAGTCTACTAACCCTGGCACTACTGTAGTGATAAGGACATCTAAGGATTCAATTCCTGGAAAGGAGGTGTTTATGGGCATTTATTTCTATCTTGAAGCATTAAAAACTGGATCATTAGAAGGGTGCAGAAACATAATTAGCTTTGGTGGTGCATTCCTAAAGGGAACATGTAAAGGTAAATTGCTTTCCTGCATTTCCAATGATGGAAATAATCAAATGTATCATGTGGCTTGGGCAGTAGTTGAAAAGGAATCAAAGGATATATGGTCTTGGTTTATCAGATGTCTCAAGCATGATCTGAACTTGACAGAAACTGAAGGAGAAGGGCTGACAGTCATGTCAGATATGGAGAAGGTATGGTTTCTAATACTCTGTCTTTAAAGTGTAATTGTTTTCATTTATGTTTAAGTTATAATAATATAATGTTGTTGATTGTAGGGTCTTCATCTAGCGATAACTCAGTTATTGCCAAATGCTGAGATGAGATGGTGTGCTAGACATATCTAGGCTAATTGGAAGCAAACTTGGCCTGGTGAGGAAAGAAGGAAAAATTCAGGCAGTGTGCAAGAGATACATTTGAAGTTTACTTTAGCAAGAAGTTGGATGAAATGGACCAGTAATAACTAGAGATTTTGACGCATTTTATACTCTTTCTTGCTTACGCTTTGATTATAAATTCATACAAAATAGACCCAAAACGCTCATAAGTTGTGCTTGATTGCAGGTTTGATCAACAAAGTGACAAAATATCAAAGATCAGCTCAAAAGGAGTGAAACTTGCACTAGTACCAAAGACAAGACATACTTAGGAAAAACAGGCCTAGTGCGGCCGCACTACACTTTGTGTGATCCGCTCTAGGGAGATTCAGAGAGCTGGTATTTCAGGCATTAAGGCAGTGCGGCCGCAGAAGGTTTTGTGCGGTCCGCACTGAAGGCAATGCGGCCGCACTGAAGGCAATGCGGCCGCACTACCATTCTGTGCGGTCCGCAGAGCCAAGGTTCAGAGAAGGTGAGTTGGAGCTTTCAAGCCTGTATAGTCCGTGGTCCAGTTTGTGCGGACCGCACTAGAAGCCTCCGCTGCCACAGTCCATTCTGTGCGGTCCGCGGAGCTTGAGTTCAAAGAGTCAAGTTTTCAAGTTCAAGAGCCTAGTGCGGCCGCATACCATTTTGTGCAGTCTGCACTAACCCCGCAGGGGTATTTTTGTCCAGATTTTCCAACTTAGCATAAATAGATCCTTTTTCCATTTTTAGGGTATCAGATATTGTAATACAGTAGCTGCGCTCGTGAGACGACTCTTCTTAGCCATTTTGGGCATTTTTACCTAGTTTTCATCATTGAATCTTTGTATTTAACTTAGCAATTAATTAATATGTGTTTATCTTCATCTATTTCTCTGTTTTTCTCTTCAAGTATGAGTAGCTAGACCAATTAGCTAGGGTTGTGGCTCAACCTTAGTATGGGCAATTGATGGGTGTTGCAATTTAGGGTTAGATTGACTATGGGTGTTTGTTATTTGGGTCAATTTCATCATTTAATTACTGAATTAGTGATCGCAAACACTAGTTTGTGCTAAGTTGACTTGGGCTCTTCTTGAGAAAGAGAGCCCAAGTCTCCGAAAATGATCCAACAAGGAATTGAGATGGACTCAAGAGAATTAATAGTCCCAATTAAAGGGTTAAACCTCGAGAGAGTAATACCCGACTTGAACCCTAAGTTGCTTGAGCAAATTTGCATACCCATTGGTCTTGAGAAAGTCAATTGGCAAAAATCACTTGAACCACCGAGAGGTGTAGAGTGGGTAAAATAGTGCAATGGTTATATCATACTCCCCAATCATGTCAATAGAGCCTTAGTTTCAAGTACTCGTCAATTGACCACCTAGGTGGATGCCACTACCCTAGTGCTTTTAGAATATTTGAACAACCCGTAGCATTTAACTCTTAGCTTAATTTACAATTTGTAGTTTGTTAAAAGTAGAATTATAAAAGAAAACCCCAAAAATTATGAGAAGTGCAATTTGGAATGCTACGCAATCCTAGGCTAAATAGACACTCAATTCCAATTTTAGCTCTCTGTGGATATTGATCCCGACCCAAAATCGGGTAAAAGCTATTGCGACCCTCTCTCGCTACTTATTAGTGGTGCGGAGTTGGCTGCGATCAACCAGCTGGGGGGAGATATTGTTCAAGACTTATTGAAATACAACAAGGAGACATGGTGTAGGGCATACTTAAAATAACATAGTAAGTATGATGTAGTGGAGAACAACATGTGTGAGGCATTCAATAGTTGGATATTGGCAGCTAGGAACAAATCTATCATTACTATGTTAGAGGAAATTAGAATCAAGTGTATGGAGAGGATGAATAACATGAGAGAGTTTCTGAAAAATGGTCGGTGATATATCACCCATGGCTATGGAAATACTTGGAGAGAATGCTCAAAGGGCAGCCAAATGTGAAGTCAAATTTAATGGTGAAACAAGATATGAGATCCAGGATGGGCCATATAAATATGTTGTTGACTTTAAGAGGTATTCCTGTACTTGTAGATCATGGCAACTCAAAGGAATTCCATGTGCACATGCAATTACAACAATGCATTATAAGAAATATGAGGTTGAGCCATATGTTGACCATTGGTATAAAAAGGATACCTACCTTAAGGTATATAGCAGATTCATTCAATCTTTAACTAGTATGAATTTGTGGCCAAAAAGCACACTGCCAACTGTTGAGCCACCTGTTATAACTGCAATGCCAGGAAGGCCAAAGAAAAAAAAAGGAGAAAAGCTGTTAATGAACCAAAGAAGAAGTTTGGTAAGGGTACAAGGATAGAGAGACAAATGAGATGTTCTTTGTGCAAGACTCTTGGACATAACAATAAAGGATGTCCATCAACAGTAAGTATTAATGTTTATTTTGTTACTAATGTTGAAAGAATTCAATTACTAGTGATAGTTTTGTTATGTATATGTAGAGAAACCAAGGGGGAAGGGCTTGAACTAGTTAAGTTGGAGGTGAAACTGCTGAAAATACTTCATCAACAGTAGCAGGTGGAAGTGCATCAACAACAGCTGAAAATGCATCAGCAGAAGCAGCTGGAAGTGCATCAACAACAGTTGGAAGTGCATCAGTACCAACAACTGGATCATCAGCAACAGCTGGATCAACAACAACACCTTCAACTATGGAAAATGGCACCTTCACTCCACCAATCACTGATCCAAACACACAACAATCAACTAATATTGCAGGAGGTCCAAAAAGGAAGACCAATGAGCCTAGAAGAGGTGGTGCAAATGCAGGGTCTATGAGACCAAAGGCATCAGGATATGGTGTGCTATTTGATTCAAGTGGTACTGTAATACAGAGGGTAAATATTTCCACTCAATTACACAATCAACATATATGGTTTACTACATAATCTCTCACTCACAACCTTTTATTTTTGTGCAGTCTGAAGCTACTAACAGAGTGGTACACAATCATTCTACACTCATAAGTTCTGCCCCTACCAACATTGAACTTAGGTTCAAACCACCTTGACTAAAGTAGAAGGGTCGATATGCATTTACACAAAGGCAGTTGCAAGAACAGAGTTACATAAGGGCAAACTCTGCTACAACCACTCAAGCAGCCACTCCAGTTACACAATCCACACCAAGCAGCCAAGCCATAACAGACATTAATTGAAGTGCTCAACTAATATTTACATATTTTGAAGACTTAATCATGTATATTTTTATTGACTGTGGTAGACAATATTTTGTAAAGCTACTTCATTATGTATGTTTTTGTTGACTGCCTATTGTTGCCAATATTTTGTAAACCAACTTCTTTATTTTGGATGTTCTATTAACTGCCTATAACACAAGCCATTATACTAGTACTTGTTGCTGTAATGGAGCCTTTGTCAATATATTCCATGAACAAAATTTTACATAAACACAAAATATGTAGCCTAAACTCAGGAAATAAGAAAGTACACTATCAATCCTAAACATATAACATAATAACTAACATTAGAACAACTACATCCGCAATTATAATAGCAGCAACTCTGAACTTCGACCTTCCTTGTCTTCTTTGGCAATGACATCGATCACTCTTCTTAATAAGAGCCGCAAGAAGAGTCTTGTAGTGTTCTTCCTCAATCGCAGGATCAACCCATCTAAAAAAGCCACAACTTTCACCAATCTCATATCTTCAGCAGCCCAGGAACTTTCTTACAAGATTGGTGGGTGTTCGTGACATTTTAAGATCTGCATCAAGTCCACAATAACACAAAGGTTCCTTCTTCATTGTTGAAGGAGAAGAGGCGGCAGTAGCTTATTTGTTGCAGGAAAAAAAGAAAAAAAATCGACTTTCAAAACAAAAGGAGATGGCAAAAATTGATGGGCAATGAAGAATCACATGAAAAAATATATTCTATTTTCACTGTTGAAGCTAACAAAGAAAGAAGAAAGCATCAGATTTGGATAGAAATTAGCTTCTATAATGTTCAACAATGGAGAATAAGGTAGAAAGAAGAAGATGGCTATTAAATAGGCTAAATTATTACCGTTAGGGCTTTTTAAACTGTCTTCACGCCCCTTACAGGCGTGTGAATCATGCACTGAAGCCACATATGACACATAGGATCAACCACGTTGGATAAGCGTTTATTATTCACGTTTTGAATGAGTATAAGTGTTCAATTGGTAAATATCTAAGTTTGGGGACCGACATGACAAAGTGTTTGAAGTACATGTGCCATTTAGGCTATTCTGCCTACCATATAAGTAAATATATTCTTTTATTATTTCATTTCTTGTTTATATGATTTTGAGGAGAGCCTCCTCCATCCGACTTCTCTCAGATATTTTTTTTACACGAAAGGACTTGACTAATCCTTAATTAGGTTTTGGATTTCATGTAATTTATTCCTTTTCATCATTAATGTATCTCTTCAAAATTAATAACATACTTACATATAAAACGAATGTTGAAATGAAATATAAATTATTTTTTCAGTCGACGGAGTTAGAAATGGACCCTTAACGAGTGAAGCTAGACAACCTCCACAAAAGCTAAAATCTAAATAGATATTAAATGGTTAAAAGAAAATAGTTAATCATCCATATTATCCACTAAAAATGGGTTGGATAATTAACTTTTTAAAAAGAGAAACTTTCAGAAATCACTATGTTTGAGTGGTTATTAGCTAGTTGTAGCTACCATTTACTATATTACTTCCTATAGCTATGTTTTTAGATTTTTTAGAGTGTATTCAGTGTATTTAAGTTACTGTATTCATGAATACAGTAGCATTTCTAGGCGTGAAACAGGGGATTACAGCTAGATAAATTTTTGTATTCGAGTGTATTCGACTGTATTCATGGCGTGAAACATGGGATTACAGCTGGACATATTATTGTATTCGACTGAATTCGACTGTATTCACGGCATGAAATAGGGGATTACACTATTTTTAAACAAAAAGTGAATCAATTAACATGATAGACTCCTAATATAACTCAACAAACTCAATTATAAATCCGAATACATAAATACATCTAAATATATAGATTATATTAATTTAAAAAAATATGAATACATCTATGGAACATAGCGAGACAATGAATACAATTGAATACATGGAATTCCGCGAGATACTGTGAGACCCCATGTTTTTTTTATCTTCTCTTACGTAATATACGTAATGTGGCGGGGTTATATTAGGTATATACGATTGGGTATAGCACATTGGGAGAATAAGACTGAAAATGTGTGGTAATATCAAGGAACTAACTAAAGCTTTAGGTCAAAGGAATCCCTTATACAAAGGTTCGTGGTTAAAGAAATGGCTCGGGTAGCATCCCGCGCGTTCGGAAGGTTTAAGTTAACTTACACCTGTGGGATAAGACTAAGAGTGTCTAATATGCTAAGAATAGTATATTATGAGGTATTATAATATTACACGGGTCACATGTTAAGTTTTGGAGTCAAGCAAGTTGCGAAATAAAGGTCGACAAAGGTTATTGTAAATTTCTCTAATAAGTTTTCTAAACTTTGGGTCAAATTTATCAGATCATTTATCCCAATATATAATGAGTTATGGGACCCACAACCTATTACATTGAAGGTCTACAAGTCTAGTTCACAACCAAAAAAACCTCACATCAAACGGACATTGGAGTAAAAAGTTATGACTGTTTTACCCCGGACTGTCCAGGCTGAAACCGGGTCGCGAACCGAGTCGGGTCAAACAAGTGGTATAAGTCGACAAATCCGACTTGTAAGACCCCAAAACATTTTATTTTCATCCCAAAACAGTGAGGGAGCTGAAGAGAGGGTTCCATGGTGTTCTTGAGTGATTAAAGTACGTTTTTAATGATTTCTACCGTTAAAGTTTGTCCCAGTGCTTTGAAACTCAATCTCTACGCTTTGCAATCGTTTCCCCCTTCTATTAGCTGTGTTTGGAGCTATTTTTGGAAGATAGGAATTTGTTGTTCTTGCTGGTTCTTCGGGCTTTATACTTGATTTTCCAAGTTAATCATCTCGGGACTCTTTTATGATCGTTTTTACAAAGTTCTACGGACGTTTCGTCAAGTTAGAGCCATATGGCAAATCTGCCGATTTAAACTCAATTATGAACTGTTTATAGGTGCGTATAAGCTGCATATATATAGTGTTTGCGAAGCTTAGGACGTAAAGAACAACTTTCGTGAAGGAATTACAGGCATTCACATGTTCGTTGGAAAGGTATGTTAAGGCTAAGCTCCGTCCTTCTTTTTTGCACGAATTCTTAGAAATTCCTAAGACGTCAAATGTGATATTTTACTATTCTATTGCTAGAAAGACCTTATGTGAAAGACATTGGGATCATAGCTGAAGTATTTTCATGATGCTATTAGGTTGATATTCTACTCGTTCGGTTAATTAGGGTATTCGACATCTATATATGTTATTTTGTCGGCTTTCTTATCCATATGTCTATATATATGAATTCTTATTCATCTTTGGGTTGTGTGATTAAACAAAATAAAGGCATTTAGTATTTACGATCAGTCCTTCTTCCTTGTTAAAGTATATTTTAAAATCTCTAAAGTGACACATCGATTTTCAAAAATCTCAAATATAAATTTTACGTTTAAACTATTAAAACACTTGATTTTTGATATACTTTCCTTTACTAATTATCAAGAAATCAGGTATAAGGACTAAGTGAACCACCTTAAGCCTTTTTATGAACATCTTCTGAGTTAAGTTATCTTTCTAAAAGTCGAGTTAAGTTTTCAAGCTTATTTATTCAAAGAAAACATATGAAGTTCCACGAGACAATTGTATGCGATACGAAGGTGATTATGAGATCATGAGGATAAGAGTACCTGTGAGCCAAGATTGGCTAAGTTCTTTTTATGGCCTATTATGTGCATTCAAAGTTCATATCATACATGGTATATTATGCATGGATTTCGAGCTATAATCGGAGGCAAGGGGCCTATTTGCCCGAAAAACTATATATATTGTACAGATGGCCACAAGTTGGCAATATGATACTGGTTAGCTACCGGGAGAGACCGCCATTGCTAGCATTTGGTTGGGTATGTCATGCATTTGCATCAATATATATGTATTCACGACATACGCTTACACGAGCATACCATGCATAATTGATTACTATGAGGTCGGATGTCGGCATGGAGGCTATAAGAGTTTCAGTGTCAGGTGATTTCACTATTATTTTTTTTACATCAGCTATGTATGATTCTACTTTCTGCCTTACATACCAGTACATTTTTATTCGTACTGATGTCCCGTTGCCTGGGGACACTGCATTTTTGTTTCGTGCATACAGGTCCAGGTAGGGACTCTGATCGACCCCTCCGCTAGGATTTCGGGGTTCAACTGTGAGTTGGTAAGCTCCACCTCTTCCTGGAGCTTTCATAGGATGGTTACTTTTGTGTACAGTTTGGGTATAATCGAGGCCTTGTTCCGACAGTGCTTATGACACTCTTAGAGGCTATTGTGGACACAGTATTCTGGGTTTCTTTTTGGAGCTTTCAGTATCCAGCCCATAGGCTTGGCATGTATATATATATATATATATGTAGGCATGTATGTTCCCAATCGCGGCCTCGTCGGCCAACTAGTACTTTATTTTGGCTCATCTACCTTTGTTTATATGGTTTATTGTTATTCAGGTCATGACTTTAATGGTCCAGGCTTAGTATTTCAGATGTTGTGCTGCTCGATCTGTTGGGCCCCAGTTTAGTTAGCTAGTATGTTTAGTGGCTAACTCGATCGAATACAGTATCGAGTGCCAGTCGTGCCTCCCCTATTTGGGGCGTGACAGATACATTGAAATACAATGAAAAAAAGACAATGAATACAATGAAATACATAGAATACAACGAGATATGTTGAAATACAATGAAAAAATCGGTAACAGACTCTTCAAGTTGCTCAGCCCCAAAACTCCGAATACAACGACGTACATTGAAATACAATGAAAAAAAGGTAACAGACTCTTCAAGTTGCTCAGCACCAAACTCTGTCGTCTTTGTTCAAGAATAACCCTAATATCCTCTCATCGATATCAGATTTCGAAATTAACACAGCGAGATTCTATTGTCGGTGTAGAATCAGTTTTAAGGGGTCATGATTTTTGTTTGAATTGTTGGTTGGTGAATTAAGAAAAACGAAGAGAAGAAAAATGGAGGGTACGAATGGATCGGTTACGGCGGAAAGGCCGTGGAAAGCCCGATCTAGTAATATGTAAGAATTTCTCAAAAGTTTGTTTTTCTAATCAACAAAACAAACAATTGAAGAGAGAGGGTGGAGAAAGGGATGACAGCGTATTTCATGAGAGAGAGAGCAACGTATCTTATGGCTTAAAGGTAGGAGGTGACCATAAATAGATATTTGGCTATAAAAATCAAAAGGTAGTTATGAAATATAATTTTTTAAAATGGTATTTATTTAAAATAAATAAGGTATCAACCTTTGCTATAGGAGGTAAAAAAACGAGTCAAATATGGATAAAAACCATATTATCCATTTAGAAAATGGATAACCAATGGATAACTAATGAGTTTAACTTTTACATTTGAAAAACCTTAAATTGGCGGCAAGTTCCCAAAAGTGATCATATTATCCATATTATCCGTCGGTTAACCCATTTTTATCCATATTAAATATTGGCCGGGTCGAATAATTTATTCATTTTTCATTATCTGTCTTCGGCCCGTTCCATATTCGATCCGCCTGCCCATTTTGCCACCCCTAATATATACTATTAATTTTCACACCCATTAGCACATCTTGGTGCATGTTCAAACAATTTATGTGAGTTGATAAGTATGAGGGGCGAAAATAATTAGTGACACATGTCTCAACTTCTAAATTGCACTTCGAAATGTTTTCTCTTTTTTTTTTTTTTTTAATTATTGGAAAGCATGAGAGTGAATAGTTAACCACTTGAAAATTAAAAGAAAGACTAATAAGACTGTACCATTAAAAAAAAGAAAGAAAGATTAAGGGCTCGTTTGGTACGAGGGATAAGGGATATTTAATCCTGAGATTAAATTTGAGATGAGTTTATCCCACGTTTGGTTGGAATAAAATCGTGTTATAACAAATCTCGAGATTAGTTATTCCAAAATTGTAATGTTATTTTTATCCTTATAGGAGGATGGGATAATAATCTCGGATAACTAATCTTGGAAGAATTAATCCTGAGATAAGGTTTCCCAACCAAACAACCCCTAAGGTTATATAATGCAAGGGAATTTCTTCTTTTGCACCAAAGTGGAATTAGCTATCCAATATCTTAGGGGGGTCTCATTAAGTCCAGGTACAATACCTACATCAACCGATCTTCACAAGAAAAAACGAAAGAAAATGGCGGACTCTTCTTCCTCTTCTACAACGACGTCGTCTTGGGCATCTATGCTCACTGGAAAATCAGACGCTGAGATAGAGGAACTCCTTGATCGAATGCTCACAAGGCTCGCACTTTGCGATGACTCAAAACTACAAGACTTGCTCACCAAGCTTCTCCCTCTCTCCATTGCTTCACTTTCCTCGTCTGCCCCTCTCGTCCGCAACAAAGTAATTACTCTTTCTCAATTTTCTCTTTTCAATTTCTGTAATTAGCGGTAAAATTTTATAGAGTACTTAATAATTTGTGTGCATGATAAAAACTTTAGCTTTACTCAGTAGAATTAGGTCGGCTGAGGTAAAGGATGTCATGAACAATACAAGGATTAGAGAAGCTTGTAGTTCAGATAGAATTCTCATAGAGGTATGGAAGTGTCTTGTAGTGATTGGAGTAAGATGGCATACCAAGCTATTTAATTCTATACTTAGAAATGGTGGTTGCCCAATGAGTGGAAAACGAGTACCCTAATTCCAAGTTATAAAAAATGAAGGTGACATTCAAAGTTGTGCGAACTAAAGATGAAGTTATGGGAAAGAGCGATACAACGTAGGCTATATTTTGCTAAGGAGATTGATGGAAGTTTATGCGAGAGGAAGAAAGATTTGCATTTTGCACATTGTGTTTATTGACCTAGAAAAGACATAATAGAGTACCAAAAAAGTTTCTTTGGTGGGTGTTGGAGAAGAAATGAATTCATATTGAATATATAAATGTCGTAAAGGACATGTACAAAGGAGCCATCACTAGCTTGAGAACAATAGTAGGAGACATAAAGGAGTTTCCCATAGTCGTCGATTTGCACCAGGGATCAACATTAAGCCCGCACTTGTAATTACAACACAGTACAAGATGAGATCCCATGGTTAATGCTAATTGCGGACGAATTTTGTGCTAATTGATAAAATCAGCGAGGATAAGTAGGAGTAAGACTGAATATATGCACTAAAAATTAGTCAATATAAAAAGAGTAAAATTGAGTTAAAATCAGATAGGATTGCAGTTCCTAAATGCAACCAATTTAGATTTCAGATATTTGGCTCGTTATTCTAGGAGAATGGACCTATGGGTCACGAGTTCGGGTCTTGGAATCAGTCATTGATGCTAGCATCAGAGTAGGCTGCCTACATCACGCCCTCTTAGGGTGCGGCCCTTCCCCGGATCCTGCGTGAATGCGGGATGCTTTGTGCACCGGGCTGCCCTTTTTATTCTAGGAGAATGGAATGTAGAATCAAAATCGATTGGTTGAGGTGGGGAAGTACTACTGGGTTGTTACATAATAGAAAGATGCCTACCAAGTGAAAGGTAAGTTCTATAGAACTACTATAACACCAACAATGTTATATGTGAGAATGTTTGGCCGCTAAAGTTCAACATATCCACATGATAAGTGTCCTAGAGATGCAGATGCTAAGGTTGTTGTTATATAATATTAGAACTAACATTCATCGGAAGTTCAAGTAGCACATTTCTAGGATAAAATGAGAGAAACTCGCTTGAGGTGGTCTGCTCATGTTCTGCATCAACCTCTAGATGCAACTAGGGTTGCACATAGTTTGGTAAATACCGAATTACCGTACTGAATCGAAAGTTTTGGTATTTGGTAATCGATACTTTGGTATTTGGTTTAATTTCTTTTTTAAAATTGATATTAGGTATGGTTTTCGGTATCTAAAAATAAAATACCGATACCGTACCGAAATATATACTAAATTACACAATTCACATAATATTGATTATAACATAAATATTAAACTTCTAAATTTTACTTTCCGTTAGTTTTATAGTTTTCTTTAAGCTTTACCATTTTTTTTCCCACTATACTTGCCTTTCCCTCTTTTCTTGGGCTGCCTACTTAGGTTTCAATCTTTCTCCCGTCTAGGTTTAGCTTTTTTGCTATTTTTTTCTCTCACTATATTATAGTAATATTTTTATTTTCGTATGTGTGAGTACTTTACTTAAGAATATTACAGTCTATGGCTTTATAGCTGAACAAACCGAAATTACCAGAGCCGAACCATACCGAATTTAATTAGGTATGGTATTGGTATAGCATTTTAAGAAACCGAATACCGAACCGAATGATCCAAATACCGTACCATGGTTTAAATGACGAACATCCCTAGATGCAACGGCCTGTAGAAGTGAAACCACAGTAAGGATGAGGTAGACATAAAATCACATGGAAGAGAGTTGTCTCGAAGGACCTATAATTTCTTGGGATCCCTGCAGACTTAGCGAAAGATACGCCATAGGGTGCAGTGATCTATACGGGTGATACCTATTAGTTAAGAATATGTTTTAAACAATAAACATGTGAGCACTTTTATGTAGGTCCTATTCTTTCTAGAGATTTATACAATTAGGAAATGTAGAGAACTTCTAATAGTTTTCATTTGAATTTGCATGATATCGGCATGAGATGAGCCTACATAGAGTAACATGGTCAGTAAGGATTCATATAGCGGATCCTAACTTGTTTGGGATTGAGGAGTAGTTGTTATTGCTGTTGTTATAATCATTCTTTTCCTTTTCAAGACTTATACCCAAATGGGTCTCTCGATTTTCTCTGTTTTTGATCCTTAGTTACATCATCAGCTGTTTTCTGGGTCTCTCAATTTTATCTTTCCTTGATTCTTAGTTGCACCATCGAGCTTTAAATTTTTTGTCACGTGGCAAGATTATCAATCAATAAACTAGCCTCAATTGCAAACTAGAAGCTAGTTGGGATACTTTATTTTCATTCAGCTGCAATCAGGTTTATTTTGTTCCAATAGTAGTAAAAAGAATATTATTTCAGGGCTGAAGCAGTAAGAGTGTATAATTTTGGCTGGTATTGTGAACTCTGGTTATTATTAGAACTTCACCATACAAGGGCAGCATGCTTCTAGCTTGGGATGATTCATGAGTCTTGCACTTCATGGCATGTTGCCCCATTAGCAATCATGTGGGTTATTTGGATGGAGAGAAATAGGAGAGCAACTTAAAGGGGTGGAACACGATTTTATAAAATTGCAGAATAGTCTTTTGTTTCTTGTTTCTTTTTGGTGTACTCATGAGGATCGAGGTCCCTATATGTGTAGAGGATTGGGTCTCTTTTGTTGAGTACCATATTTTGGTGTAGGTTCTGTTCTTTTTGGGATACGGCTTGTAACAGGGTTTCCCCCAATTGTTAATAATTTTGTTTGCCTTACCAAAAATAATGAGTCTTGCACTTCATTTGACGTTGTTTGCATGTATAATCTGTTCTCCTGCATTTTGAACGTATGCGTTTTCTTTAATTGCATTCTCAAATTTGACTTCCATGGTAGTAGGTCTCTTTGTTCCTTAATTTTTTTCTGATAATGCTGTTTGTTCCTTCAAATTTTTGAACACATATGAAGTTGTACTTGTGTTCTTTCCATTAGGTACTTGAGATTCTAAGCCATGTGAACAAGAGAGTGAAGCACCAGCATGACATTGGTTTGCCATTATCTGATCTGTGGCAGTTATATAGGGAATCTAATGCCTCATCAATGGTTAGGAATTTCTGCATCATGTATGTTGAGATGGCAGTTGAACGTGCAAGAAAGGAGGTCTGAATTAAAATTTTGGCTTCACATGAAGAGAAGCTCTCAGAAGTTATTTACTTATTTTAGTGATTTGACATCATTTTGCGAGGCAGATGTAATTAATCGTGCTGATTCCACTATCTGTTGTTTCAGGATAAAGAAAATATGGCACCTAGCTTTTTAGCTAACATTTCAAAGCTACCTATTCAACATCAAGACATACTATTGAGGGTCATTACCAAGGTAGTCCGATCGTCTCTATCTTGAAGATATATGGTTCTTCATTCTCCTTTTAGTGGTGTATGGTCGTCAGGATCTACGAGAAAGATATCGGAAGACCAGTAAGGAAAAAGAGAGTTACCCTACTGGTGGTGTCTAGTTGTCTGAAAAGCTTGTGCGAAAGTTAGAAACTTAGAGGACTACATTTCATAATTAAGTATGTCTGCTAAATACCAGCGCAAAGCGCCCATTACGCATGTGCTCCATACCATATGTGCATAATTTTGATGTATATTTTCGTAAAACAGAGCGAAACATATATATTCAGAAGGTAAACTGAAGATATTATTATATCAATATTATTTCCAGGAAATATGTCTGAAGTACAATATTGTTTCTTGACAAATTTGACATAAATAATAATGACCATTGTTATTACTTCATGAGTGATTGATAATATACAAGACAACGATGCAGCAATTAAAAAATGACATGTTATGGTGGTAGATGAGGTTTTCCTGGAATCTCTTATGAGTTGAGCAAGGAAAACATGGGGAAGTATGGGATAGATTTCTTTCTTAGGGCACTGCAAAGTTACTCACACTTTCGCTGCTCTTTCATGACAGCCAAACATCCTCTTTCGTGTCCTTAGCTTGCATTTTTCTATGTTCTCTATGCTCTGCATTCTGTTTTGGGATATTATTACTATAAAATTAGCTTTAGGTTGGAATATATATATGATAATTCCACTGTAATTCTGTCTGCATCTTGCAAGTTTTGTTTGGGGGATGATTGACCCAAACAAAAGGGCCATCATCAAAGTGGGAGTTAGAGAGTGGGCGTGCTAACCTAATTTGTTTTCAGGAGACAAAAATGAAAGTTTTGTCGGATGTGATTGTGAGGAGTGTTTGGGGAGGTAGTTGGGTAAAATATGACAGGGTTCCAGCCGTGGGAAGTGCCGGGGGCATTCTTCTAATGTGGGATGATAGAAGCTTGGAGGTAAAGGAGATCAAGAAGAGAGTTTTTTCTTTAGCAACACTTGTCAAAGATAGAGTGAGTGGGGTGGAGTGGGGATTTCGGGGAGTGTACGGACTGGTAGGAGAAGGGTCCAAGGTGTTTTCTGGGAGGAACTGGCCAATGTGATGGGGGAATGGGACATTCCATGGGTTCTAAGGGGGGACTTTAACACTATTAGATTTCCGGAGGAGAGATTAGGGTGTAGTCTGATTTCGAGGGCTATGGAGGAGTTTTCTGACTTCATCAATGATCACTTTCTCATTGATCTTCCTCTGTCAGGGGAAAGGTTTACTTGGGCCAGGGCGGAGGATTCCAACTCAAGGTCTAGACTTGATAGATTTCTGATATCGCTCTCCTGGGATGAGCTGGTGCCGAATGTGCTGCAGATTCCTTTCCCTAGGCTGACTTCGAATCATTTGCCTATCTTGCTAAATGGATGTAGAGGGAGGGGGTTGCGTGCTCCCTTCCGATTCGAGAACATGTGGTTGAAAGTGCCAGGATTTGGTGACAAGGTGAAAGAATGGTGGACAAGCTACGGGGTATCAGGGACACCTTCATTCCGTCTTTCTAAGAAACTTAAATTGCTCAAGGGAGATATTATTAGGTGGAATAAGGAGGTTTTTGGGAGGGTAGAGGTTAAAATGAGGGAGCTTATGCATGAATTGGGGGAATTAGAGAGGGGAAGGGGCGAGGGAGTTAGATGGATATGAGAAAGCGAGATTGGGGGAGGATAAGAGGGAAATAGTCGAGTTAGCAATAGCTCAGGAGATTAGTTGGCGACAAAAATCGAGGGCGCTCTGGTTTAAGGAGGGGGATTCAAATACCAAATTTTTCTATAGGGTGGCGGTTGCTAATCGAAGGAGAAACTTCATAGAATCCTTAGTTGTGGATGGGGTAAGGATTGAGGGAGAGGGGGAGGTAAAAAGGGCGATAGTGGGGTTTTATGAGAACTTATACAAAGAGGAAGTTAGCTGGAGGCCGACTTTGGGGGGAATAGAGTTCAACCACATAGGGGAGGGAGACAGTGAGTAGCTAGAAAGGGCTTTCGAGGAGGAGGTGCACGAGGCTGTGTCGAGTTGTGCTGGTGATAAGGCCCTCGGGTCTGATGGTTTCTCCTTGGCCTTCTTCCAGCTCTGTTGGGACACCATCAAGGGCGAGTTGATGGAAACCATTGAGTACTTCCATGTGAATGGTGTTTTCGAGAGAAGTATCAATGCTTCTTTTATCACTATTGTGCCTAAGAAAGAAGGTGCATCTTGTATCAGAGACTACATGCCTATTAGTCTCGTGGGGAGCATTTACAAGATTATTTCTAAAGTTCTTTCCAACAGACTCAAAAAGGTTCTTGACGTGTCTATTTCGTCCTCCCAAAATGCGTTTGTGGAAGATATGCAGATCCTGGATGCTGCTTTAGTGGCAAATGAGCTTGTAGACTCCAGAAGGAAAAATAGAGAACCCGGCTTACTATACAAGTTGGACCTTGAGAAGGCTTTCGACCATGTCAATTGGGAGTTCCTGGATTTCATTATGATGCGGATGGGGTTTGGGGCAAGATGGAGGGGATGGATCAAGTTCTGCATTTCCTCAGTCAGATTCTCTGTCCTGGTTAATGGTAGCCCGTGTGGTTTCTTTGGCAGCTCCAGGGGTCTCAGGCAAAGTGACCCCTATCCCCCATGCTATTCATTCTAGTGATGGATGCTCTGAGTAAAATGATGGATCGTGCGGCGGGCGGAGGCTTCTTGAGAGGATTCTCAACTCCGATCGGGGTGCTCAGTGCCCGAAGAGTCTCTCATTTGCTCTTTGTGGATGACATCCTAGTTTTCTGTGATGCCGATATGGATCAGTTGACCTTCCTGAAGCAGGTCCTGCAGTGGTTTTAGATAGTATCTGGTCTCAAAATCAACCTCGGCAAGTGTGAGATTTTCCCGGTGGGTGAGGTTGCTAACATTAATGCTTTATCTTATGTCCTCAGATGTAAGGTGGGCTCCCTTCCCACTACTTACCTGGGTCTCCCATTGGGTGCTTCGCATAAGGATACTACGGTTTGAAATCCAGTGATCGAAAGGGTTGAAAAAAGATTAGCAGGCTGGCAGAAACGGTACTTGTTAAAAGGCGGTAAGGAAGTGCTTATTAAAAGCACTTTATCGATTATTCCCACCTATTACTTGTCCCTGTTGCAAGCTCCTGTGAGCATCACAGAAAAACTGGAGTGGCTCAAAGGAATTTTCTTTGGGATGCGGCGGATGGAACCAGAAAGTTTCATCTAGTGAATTGGCAGACAGTCACTTTCCCAAAGAAGTGGGGGTGGACTTGGAGTAAAAGATCTTAGGGTATTCAACAAAGCTTTGTTGGGGAAGTGTCTGTGGAGATTCAGGGTAAAAGAGCATGCTCTATGGAGGGAGGTCATAGGAGAAAAGTACGATCCCACGGGAGGGGATTAGAGGACCAAGGCAATCACATCACCTTTCGGATGTGGCATGTGGAGGAGCATCATGAAGAATTGAGAAGCCTTCAGTGGCAACATCACTTACATGGTGGGAGATGAAAGGAGAATCAGCTTTTGGAATCATAGGTGGTGTGGAGAGGATACTTTGATGGTCTCCTTCCCCCACGTCTTCAACGTTTCAAACCAGAAGGAATTGATGGTCCAACAGATTCGTAAGGAGCATGAAGAGGGGTGGTGGTGGTATGGGACCTCTCATTTAGAAGGAACATGCAAGATTGAGAGATTGCGGAGCTCCAAGATTTGTTGACAATGCTATATGGGCAACACAGGCCCCAACCATCTTGTGATTCTTGGAGATGGGGTTTGCGTGGCGATGGTTTGTTCACTGTAAAGTCCTTTTACCAGAGTATGTTGGTGAGAGAGGAGACCACTTTTCCATACTCCTCGATCTGGATTCCTAAAGCACCCACGAAGGTGTGCTTTTTTGCATGGCTAGCGGCGAGGGGAGTGATTTTGACTGCTAAAAATCTGTAAAAGAGAGGAATTACACTTGTTAGTTGGTGCTACATGTGTAAAAGCTCAAGGGAAGAAGTTGATCATCTTTTGTTGCATTGCCCTGTGTCCTTGGCTTTGTGGAGGGCAATCCTGAATCTTTTTGGTGTTCAATGGGTGATGCCAAGCACCGTAAAGGAAATGTTATATAGTTGGGCCGGTTTCCGTAGAAGAAGAAAGCAAAAGGCGTGGAAGTTCGCCCCGTTAGCTCTCATGTGGATAGTTTGGGGGGGAGAGAAATATGGGAGCTTTTGATGGGATTGGATCTCCTTTTTCACATCTTAAGAATAGTCTTTTATCTTTGATCGCTTTTTGGTGCACTCATATAGCCTCTACTTGTATAGAAGATTGGGTGTCTTTTGTAGAGAATCATGTTCTAATGTAAATTCTCTACTTTTTGGTATATTTCCTGTTTACGGGAGTTCTCTCCCTTTTGATTAATCCAATTTACCTTTTCAAAAAAAACATAGATAGTGTTATGAGGAAAGACCAACTATGAATCAGTGAGTCTTATAGGTAATTGTCCAGACAGTAGCTAAATTTCAGGATAAAAGTCTGTTTTCCTGGTTAAAAAAAAAGCCGGCACATTAAGTTGCTCATTATTTACCTAACATGGCCATACTGTTGGGGAAAATTCCTGAAAAACATTTGCATTATACTAATGATCTCTGTAAATAATGGTTTCAATGCCGTTGAACAAGTTAAACATGTCAACAATTATAGTTAATAGATATCGAACTTCATGTGGTGCTTATGTTGGCATCAATTTTCTCTGCTTGTATCTCTAAAAGTGCTCTTTGAGAAGTGCAAAAATTTTAGACTTGTTACTTCAGTGAAGATCCTATGATAGAATGTTAATAAGTGCTTTATCAATCATATGGGTTCAATTCACAAGACAAATAGAAGACGTTGACCATATCTGTGCTAGCTTCTAGCTGAAACCTTCTCTGATTTCAGGTGATTGGAGAGTGCCATTCTGCTCAAGTAAGTGATGAAGTAGCTGCAATGTATCGAAGATTTGGTGGTCTGCCAGACCACAAGATATTTCTTGAATTTTGCCTACACATGGTTTTATATCAACCAACTTCTCAAAGGTTGGGCTAGAGTTTATATCAGTATATAGTTTAGTGATTTTGACACTTGAGAAGCTAATTGACTAATTTGTTGTAAAATAAATTTTATCACTACAGCAGCGCTTGCCCTGCTGGACTTTCGATTACTCAATGTGATCGTGTCACTGGGAAACGACAATTGACAAGTGACTATTTAAGAAATGTGAAGGTGATTCGGTAGCTTAACCTACCATTCTGTAAATATTACATGGATAGATTGGTGGCCGTATCTTTTGACCATCTGAAGAGAATTTATTGTTGGTCTATCTCTCATTATGCAGTTGGGAATCTTGAATGTTGTCCAAGCCATGGAACTGCCTACAGAACTTGTTTATCCCCTCTATGTGTCTGCCTCTGCAGATTGGTACTTCTTGTTTCTTTCAAAGCTGATTCTGTAGAACCTGATGTATTTAGGTTTTGTTTTAGGTAGTTGAATGTTTTCGCTTCCATTTGAGTTTCAGAACAAATAACATCAGCTTCTTTTGTTGTTTTTCGAAAGTCAAGAGTCTATTGTTAAGAGAGGAGAGGAGCTTCTGAAGAAGAATGCTTCTGTTGTGAATTTGGAGGATGCAAACCTCGTGAGCAAACTGTTTGTGCTATTTAATGGTATGATATACATTATGTTAGAATGCAACTTGTTTTACCCTGGTAATTCGACTTGCTAACTGCAGACTTAACTGTCTTAGGCTGCCTGACATGACTTCATAGTCTTCATTGTGATGTTTTGCTTTTCAAACTTAATGCTTCTAGACTACCAGGGAACTGGAAGTAGACTTTCAAGAACCCAAAACCTGGTAATTGGTATGATATTAAAAAGATAGCTTTATCTGTTTTATGGCAGAATAGTTCTGCGCACTATTAACCTATTTCAACACAATAAATAAACAACAACTTGCACAATAATAGTTTTGGTTCAAACTTCAAACCATAAAAGCCCTGTAATCCTTGGGTTAAACCATGTAATATAGACTCTTAAAATGAAATATTCACTAGTATAAAAATAGCAGGGAAATATTTCTCGCCTGAATAACATGTTGACAAATATTAGACATTTATGGAAGCAAATAGGCATGCAATACGAGAAGGCAAAGTAGCATTTCTTTAACATAAATACTTTTAATTTTCTTCAGATATCATTACTACCATAAGAACAGTATCATTTAGAAAGTAGTTAACATACACGTGAAGATAAATTTGTTGCCCCCCAACGTACAATGTCCAACAAAAAGCTGCACGGCAAAGGGACATATCTACAGAGGCTCTTGGCACCAGTCACTCACTGGTGTAATTGAAAATTATTTCTATAAGTTTCTGTCTTTTCTTGCCTCATGTTTGATTTCTGATGCATATATCTTTGTGAGGAAGGAATTATTTTCCTCTTATCATTTGCAAAAATGCTAATGATGTAGCTGTATTTGTAGGTACTGCTGGAACTGACCAGATTCCACCAGAGTCTAGAGTCAGTCCTGGAAATCCATCTTTGAGAGCAAAACTGATGTCTATTTTTTGCCGATCAATTACAGCAGCAAACAGTTTCCCGTTGACTTTACAGTGTATTTTTGGCTGCATATATGGTAAAAATCCTCTCTTTGGTTTAGAATATGGGATATGTTCATAAACCATTATTGCGTCTTGTATAAAGCATTCAAATTTTCTCAAGGGGCTATAGAAACATCCAAAAACTTCATTTATGGTTTGCATTTTTTCTTCAAGATTGTGTGCAGGTATTTTGGCTTCTTTTATACACATGATATGTAGGATTTAAGCTCATGATGACTCCTAGACTGAGATTTCTACTAGTCTTGAATGATTATTTTTTAGCATTCTGTGATGTGTCCGTGCATTATTTTTGGTCCTAATTTGGATAAAAAATTGGTCTTTTGGTTATGTTTATATTTTTCTATAGAGTGGGCTACATAAAGGATATGTTTGTGCTTAAGCATTGTTTTGCTTGCTTGGTCTAGTTCTGTTGCAGAAGAGGTACCTTTTGCTTTGGCCCATGGGGTTTACTCTTGGGTTTTAGAAACCTCTCATGGAAGCAACCTTGCCTTTACTTTGTAAGAGCTATTGCCTTAAACTTCATAAGATCCACTGACTTGCTTTATGTATGGAAAATTATATGAGAAATAAGAACTTTCTATTCACCTGATTCTCGACACAGTTAGGGGCTCCTTATACAGGAGTTGTACTTGCAATCTAATAAAATAAGATAAAAGATTTATTCTCCACTAACGATAAGGGAAGTAATTATCTCCTATAACTAAGTAGATATTAAGAATCATAATAGGATATTGGGGTAATTTTAGAGACCTCTCTTCAAGCTTGTCTTTGTAACATTGGCTCCCTCGTGGTTTGAGATATTACTAGTACCCTCCTTATTTTGATTTTCTTGTAACAATACATGATTTAAATAGTAATTTTTTTTTTATAAATTCCAATTTCTAGCTTTATTTACCTCGTGCCAAGTTTTGTGATACAAATATTCTCATATGTGATGCAATGACTATGAAGTTGTTGGCAATTCTTTCAAGCGATAAGAGATGTATAATTTTTTTTTCTTGTATTTGGATTTTTGAAAGTCAAGGGTAAAGCTACATACAATCATTCTAAATAGTGGTTTACCATAAAGTTTGCCTTTGATACTTCTAAAGTAAACGCTTGTTGATGTGCTCTTTTTTATTTTTGCATGTTCTGGTGTATTTTTCTTTTTTCCCTTGTGCGGATTAACCTTTCCTAATGCGGTACTTTCTTTCTTATACACCAAACGGGGCATAAGAAACAATGCTTAGATGATGGGAATCAAAGAAAGAAGAGTCCTTCACTCCTTCAATTTGGGCCCTTTCCCACCTACTTAGTATGAACTATTTTTTAAGCTCTGAAGGTCTTCACCTGAAGTGCTTCCATAGGAACTTGCGACAAGTAACTAATTTGCCAAGTTTTAAATATTGAGCTACATTAAGGAGAATTTCCTTGTTGTGTTTTACTTCTTCTATATATCGAGCCTCCCAACCAATTTGAATTCTCAGGTGGTGTGCCTTAGCTTTATGTTTCAGTTTTCTACTTATGCTACCTCAAGTTTAAAAGCAGGTTTTTCTGATTTGCTTGTTATAAAATGCTGCATCTTACTTTTATTGCAATAGTATTTATTTAGGATTTTTCTGTCATTTCTTTGAAGTTTCACTGTTACTACTGTAGAGGACAAGTCATTTATACTTCTTGCTTTTTTAGGAAGTAATACAACATCAAGGTTGAAGCAGTTGGGAATGGAGTTCACTGTATGGGTCTTCAAGCATGTAAGATTTCATGACCTATAAGAATCTCCCACGATATGATGATGCTCAACAATCCCGTCATGTGCTAATAAAGGAACTCAAGCATTGTCCAACACAGGTTAAAGAAAGATGTGGGAAGTGCGATAATAATTAGGGGTACTTGGGAACATTTGTTTCTAAAAATTAGAAGACTCCTTTACATGACTATTAGAGTATTGGAATGTTTTTACTATATAAGTCGAAGTTCATTTCACTAGTTCACCATGATGGTGCCAAAGTATATGCACAATGCGACTGTATGGGCTATTCTTGATTTTCTGACCAATCTATCCAATTATATGTGTAAAAAGGTTTTCTATTTACACCAAAAGCATAAATGAAACAGGGAAAAGCTTTTCATATTCCTTTAGTTCTTTCCATTGCATTGGAACATCCTCCTAACCCTTACATTCCAAATTGTCTAAGAACTAAAGGAATATGAAAAGCTTTTCCCTGTTTCATATTCCTTTAGTTCTTTCCATTGAAACAGGGAATATTACGATTGTGAACAATCGAGCCAATGAACCCTGTGGAGTTACCTTTCTCCTTTATAACGCCTTTATGGATACACCACCCATAAAAGCTCGTTACTTAATGTGAATCATCCATTACGTGATGTCCTATTTATAGCAATGATCACTTTCCCATAATGCATCCAACCTATATTAGGATGTTAATTGTTAATATTAGAATAGACTTTTTGAAGAGTTAAGTTATTAGTTAGTGTCCAAAATGTAACAAATATATTGATTCTTAAGTTTGACACTTTTTGTTGATAGGGTAAGTAATTTTATTAAAACAATCAAAAAATTAAAAAATAATTTTATTTATGGTGGGGAAAAATTCCCGTGTACAAGTGGTATACCAAGGGTAGAGAATCCACCACATAATATGAGATTTTTTTGAACAACACCCAATCTTTTATACACGCTAGAACAGCGTGGGTGCACCCAAAAAATAGGAATCAGATGCTATTTCTTGAGTGTACAGTCATTCTCTTCCATAAAAAACTCTCCTCTTCCTTCTGAATCTCTAGCTGGAGAGTGGCACTTTCACTGTGCCCGGCATCACCCATTGCATCCCGAAGCATTTCAAAATTTCACACCACAAGCACACTGCCACTGGACAATGTAGGAGGAGGTTGGTCCACATCTTCACCTGAGCGTTTGCATATAAAGCAGCAGCTAACATATGTAATCCACGTTTTTTCTCAAAGTCTCAACTGTCAATATAGCTTCCCTTGCAGCCAACCTGGTGAAAATTACACCTTTCTTGGTTCCCTAGTAATCCAAACTGAAAAGTGCCGAAAACTTGACTCTTCCCTCACCAAGAGCTTATAATACTATAACTTTACAGAAAACAACCATCTCTCTCCCCCCCCCCCCCCCCTCCATGAGTTCTGATTAACATGAGATACACTTGTTAAGCATTTCAACCGGGCTTCAGAATTCAGCTACTTCCCAATTCTGAAGGGTCCTTACTTTCTGACAGTTTATTATCAAATAAATGCAGGGAGCAATGGACCAATTGAGGCTTATGGGCCCTGTTATACTGACTGGGATTCTGAAATCTCTTGATGGCTATTCAGCATCAGAGTCAGGTACTACTGCTCATATAAAACTGAACTTTGTTCAACTAGGCCATTTGAGATTGATATAATTGGTTTAGTATAATTTTTAACAAGTATATGCCCAGATACTATTGCACGGGAGACCAAATCATTTGCCTTCCAAGCAATTGGCTTGCTTGCTAAGCGGATGCCTCAACTTTTTAGGTATGTACATTATCTGATACCTCTTTTCTTTTCACTCTCTCCCTCTCCCCCACTCCCGGGGCCTTTCTTCCGTTTTCAGATAAAGTAGATATAATTTTGATGTGCCATTTTCTTTTTAATTTTTACAGAGAAAAAGTCGATGTTGCTAGAAGGCTGTTTGATGCCCTGCAATCTGAGGCCCAATTTCTTCGTCTTACTATTCAAGAAGCTACAAATTCCCTTGCTTTTGCTTACAAGGTTCTACATATCAGAGCTGTCAACACTATATGTTGCTTATTTAAATTTTCTAGTGTCTCCACCCTTCTCCTTTTATTACATCTTCTGATGGATATACGGTTTCCAGGATGCACCACAACATGTATTAAATGATCTGGAGTCGCTTCTTCTGAGAAGTTCTCAAGTGGTAGGACCCATTTGTAGCATTGTTTCCTTTACTTCTATTGTTCTAGTGTTACGGTTGTTCCAGTTAGTAGAGACTGTATTAAATAGGGATGCAGGCTGTTATTTATTATTTTATTATCTTTCTTTTTTAAAAGGAGGAAAGCGAAGTGCGCTTTTGTGCTATCAGATGGGCGACCTTGTTGTTTGACATGCAGCATTGCCCAAGCCGATTTATTTGTATGCTTGGAGCTGCTGATCCTAAGCTGGATATAAGGTTAGCTTATGAGGTTTACTGGTTAACATTAAGTGGAGACACTTGTTTATTTGGCAACTGTTGGATATCTTTATACAGTATTCGCCTTACGGTCCAGAATGTATTCTTGCATATTTAGAATCTTTGTACTGTTTCGTAGATTCTCTGAATAATTCTATCAATCACGTGGAGTTATTTCTAGAAAAGTATATTTTGGCGTGGGCAGCTCTACTCTTTTTGTACCATTTGTATACCGGGACTTAAATCCCACGACATTTATCATCTTTTCTAGAATGGATTGTTTTAGTATTAGTGCATGCTGAAATTTATCTAAGTTCACTCTGCTATTTTAATATTCTGGCATTTGATCTAATTGATGTGAATCTCCTAATGCTGGAAAAAGAGAGCCACATGGAGTGAAAAGGCATGAAGCTTTTTCTCAACTGAAAGTAAGCTAGCCCATAGATAGTCTGAGGATTCTGGGTCCAGGATTGCAAAGATGAAGCCAGAAGAAAATGGCTTCCATTAGTTCCCTAGGTGTTTATCTGGAAAAACTCTCTTAGACCCCTAAGATTTCGCTGCTGATCTTCTTTATCCTTTCAAGTGAGTGCTGTATAATAGATTAGTAGTAAGTAATGGAAAGAAAGCAGGAAGTAACTCACAAGAAAAGACATGGTATACCTCATTGTTGAAAATAATTTCATCTTTTATGGTTTCTGTTCAAGTGATGTCTGATATATTGTTTGTGATTTCTTGGATGGGTTAGTATCTATCTCCTCTTTCTGTACACAATCTACAAATGTGCAGCTTGTACTTTTTGTAGGGAAATTGCATTAGAAGGTTTGTTTCCTGATGAAGATCAAAGGAAAGCAGTAAGCAAAAGCCTCGACTTGAAGTACCCAAAACTTTCTGACATGCTAGACTATATTATCCAACAGCAGCCAGCTGTGTTGGATTCTGCTAGTGTGGGAGGTCCAAAGCTTCATTTTCCATCTAAAGCTTATGTGGCTATGATCAAGTTTTTGTTAAGGTGCTTTGAGGCAGATATGAAGCAAAATAATTTGGTAGAAGGTGCCGATTTTTCAGTTGCAGTTGAGAGATTATGTTTGCTTCTAGAACATGCAATGGCTCACGAAGGTTCTGTTGACCTGCATGCTAATGCCTCCAAAGCTCTTATATCTATTGGATCTCATATTCCCCAGGTAGGCGGACATTTGCCGTGAATGGTAGGAGATATCAAATTCTGGTTTTGTATCTGATATATGGATTCGGGAACTTTTGGTTTACTAATATAATTGACAGGTGATGGCTTCACGATATGTTGATAAAATCACATGGATGAAGCAATTTCTGGGACATATTGACTTTGATACACGCGAATCTATATCTCGTTTAATTGGAATTGCTTCCTGCTCACTTTCTCTTCACAGTTTGTCTGATCTTATAACTGAGTTGATCTCCACAATTGGTGCAGCACCTAAGTTAAGGTTGTAGCTTTGATTTTAAAACATTTAGCTGTCTTATCGCTTCTTGTGAATCGTCTCCCTTTTGGAGCAACTGCGTTAGTTTTCTTATGATGTTCATTATCAATTCTTCCAGGTTTGAGATGCAGCACGGCGTGCTATGTACTTTAGGATATGTTACTGCAAATTGCATGTCAAGAGCTGTTTCTGTAAGTTTTTTGTCCTTCGGCATTTCTCCAAAGTGCATCCAGGTGCTTTTGTTAAATTTCCCTGTCATTTGATGTAAAATGCGTGGTAGAACAATATGCTTACTAATTTGTAGCATCAGCAGTGTATTTGGTTCATATGGATACTCTCTTTGTTACTCGAGTTTAATTGTCATATTTGTCTTATATTTGTGTTAGAAAGTGGACGTTGGGCTGTTACTTTGTCTTTCACATGTGGGGTAATTTGCTTGACAGGGTGATAGCTAGTTTAAGAGGAGAGGCGTTGCAATCACCATAAGAGACACAATCTTGTAGGAACAAATTCAGTACTAGTGTGTGACCATCTTGTCCAAAAGCTTAAGCTATTAGAGAGAGCACATTTTTATTCATTTAATCATGGCTTCAACATGTGGTCCCGCATGTGGGGGCTCGAGTTTTTTCATGGGCCAAGCATGTGAAAATTCTTTTTGATGTGTTGGTGGGACTTGAACCCAGTACCTCTGCCTGCACAATACCATGTTGAAGTTTTTGACCATCTCATCTAAAACTTTAAGCTGTTAGAGAGAGCTGAATTTTTTGCTCATTTAGTTATCTCTTCAATATTGCCCTTCACGTGTGTGTCTGATTCTTTTCTATGCACCAGACGCGTGAAAATTCTTTTTGATAATGGATGACGGTGAGACTTGAACTCATGATCTTTCTTGATCTACTACCATGTTGAAGTGTGTGATTATCTCATCTAAAAGTTTAAGTGGTTATAGAGAGCACACTTTTATAAGTTTATTCATTAAATTATGTTTTTAACATAGGCGTCCCACATCAGTGCATAAAATGTGTTGTTTTCTCTTTATATGGTTTTCGGCAATCCTCACCTCATGAGCTAGTTAGGGTTGCGTTAGGCCCAAGCTCAATTTCGTATCATGGCACCAGAACAGACTGTACTTATTCTTGGTTTACTTAGTTTTAGGGCCCCATGTTATGTTGTTCCCGTCCCAAATGTCAGTCCTGGGCATGTAGGAGAGTTAAGTTTCTTACATTGGAGGAGAAAATGGAATGTTGAGTTAGGCCCAAGCTCAATTTCGTATCATGGCACCAGAACAGACTGTACTTATTCTTGGTTTACTTAGTTTTAGGGCCCCATGTTATGTTGTTCTCGTCCCAAATGTCAGTCCTGGGCATGTAGGAGAGTTAGGTTTCTTACATTGGAGGAGAAAATGGGATGTTGTCTCCTTATATAGTCTTGGGCAAACCTCACCTCATGAATTAACTTTTGGGTTGAGTTAGGCTCAAGGTCCATTTCTTATAAAAAAACAAGTTCACACTTGTTAACTTGAGTAACCAATCATTGAAATGAAGACCTAAAATTGACCAATAACTAGATCAACCACAACAACAACTACAACAACAATCCAGTGAAATCCCACAAGTGGTAGCTGGGGAGGGTAGTGAGTACGCAGATCTTACCCCTACCCTGAGGGAGTAGAGAGGCTGTTTCCGAAAAACCCTCGGCTCAAGTAGACGAAAAGAGACAAATACATCAGTACCATCAACAGAAAACATAGAAATAATAACGACATAAGAACCAGAAAATAGATGAAAAGCAATAACAATAACAAGTAAATAAGGCCCTATACTATGGATGACCAATAACTAGATCATGTTGAAGAAATGAATACAGTCATGTGCTTAATGATGATTATGACAATTCTAATGTGAGGCTTGTCTGGCAAAATGAGATTCCAAGACATTTGAAAAATTGTTATAAATATATTATATTATGGATGTTCATTTAGTACTCCGTTGTAAATAAGCTTCCTGAAGAAGCTTATCCATATGAGACTCCATCGTAAATATGTTTATCTATTTAGTACTCTATTGGAAATAAGCTTCCTGAAGAAGCTTATCACTTCGGTACCCGGTTATGGATAAACATTACCCCGATAGAAGATTATCCATACCGGGTATAATAAGCTTATCCTTTCGATACTCCGTTATGGATAAACATTATCCGCGGTAGAAGATTATCCATACCGGGTACAATGAGCTTATCCTTTCAGTACTTCGTTATGGATAATCATTACCCCTAGTAGAAGATTATCTATACTGGGTACAATGAGCTTATCCATTCAGTACTCCGTTATGGATAAACATTACTCGCAGTAGAAGATTATCCATATTTGGGATAATAGCAGCTTACACAGCAGCTTCCTTTCTTCTATAAATAGAAGAGATTTCAGTTCATTCTGTACATCAGTTTGAATTCGAAAAATATATAGTTTCTCTCTATACTAGTCTTTACTTTACGGTCTTTATTTTATAACACGTTATCGGCGCGAGACTCTGCCATCTCGAGCAAATACTTTGAAAGTATTAGAGGTACGAACTTTCTTTTCCTAAATAATGTCAAATCTTTCTAAACTTGAATTTGTAGCCCTGGATATATCGGGCAAAAGCTACATGTCTTGGGTGCTTGATGCTGAAATTCATCTTGATGCAATGGGTCTGGCAGACACCATCAAAGACAAAAATCAGGCATCAAACCAAGACCGTGCCAAAGCAATGATATTTCTACGCCATCACCTTGATGAGGGCCTGAAAATGGAGTATCTTACCGTTAAAGATCCAGTCATACTGTGGAATAATTTGAAAGATAGATATGACCACCTGAAAATGGTCGTTCTTCCACAGGTACGATATGATTGGACTCATCTAAGGCTACAAGATTTTAAATCTATCAGTGAGTATAATTCTGCTATGTGCAGAATTATTTCCCAATTGAAATTATGTGGTGATAATATTACTGATCATGATATGTTGGAGAAAACTTTCACCACTTTTCATGCCTCGAATATGCTCCTGCAGCAGGAATATCGAGAGATGGGATTTAAAAAGTATTCTGAACTTATCTCACATCTTCTTATAGCCGAGCAACATAATGAGCTATTAATGAAAAACCATGAAAGCCGACCTATTGGTTCTTGTCCATTCCCTGAAGTGAATGAGACGAACTTCCACCAAGCTAAACGTGGAAGAGGTCGTGGCCCCAGTCGTGGTCATGGCCGTGGTCGGGGAAGAAACCCCAATCATGGTAATAATAATGCACCAAAGAAGCCTCCTCACCACCAGCAGTGGAAAAGGAAGGAACAAAAGCATGAAGCGGTGCAAGCGCCAAATGCAGAAAATGCATGCTATAGATGTGGAGGAAAAGGGCACTGGTCACGTACTTGTCGTACGCCAAAGCACCTGGTTGAGCTTTATCAAGCCTCCCTGAAGAAGACAGAGAAAAATGCTGAAGCAAATTTTATTTCTGAAGATAATTTAGACTTCATGCATTTGGATGTAGCTGATTACTTTGCACTCCCAGAAGGAGAAACAAGTCATGTAATCGGTAGTGAATCTGTAGAAATGTAAATATTTTAATTTTTGTTGTTTGTAATAGATAGTATGGTTATGTAATTGTTGTACATAAATAAAAGTTATGCTTTGATAATGATGTTTACTATAATATATTTTATTTATGTTATTTTGAAGAATATGGATAACCCTCAAATTATGTTTGGATCAAAGACAAATCATGAAGATATTTGTGTTATTGATAGTGGAACAACTCATGCCATATTCAACGATCAGAAATACTTTTCTTATTTGCATAAGGAAAAAGCAAATGTTTCAACAATTTCTGGTAATATAAGTTTGATTGAAGGCTCCGGAAGAGCCATAATATTTCTGTCTAAGGGAACAAAACTTATTATAGACAATGCATTGTTCTCCTCCAAGTCCCGAAGAAACTTGTTGAGTTTTATAGATATCCGCCGAAATGGGTATCATGTTGAGACAATAGATGAAATGAACAGGGAATATCTTTGTATTACAAAGAATATTTCTGGCCAGAAATGCATTGTAGAAAAGTTACCAACTTTATCTTCTGGCTTATACTATTCAAAAATTAGTACAATTGAAGCACACTCTATCGTAAACCAGAAGTTTACGGATTCAAATACTTTTGTGCTTTGGCATGGCCGTTTGGGCCATCCCGGATCAATAATGATGAGACGAATTACTGAAAATTCGAGTGGGCATCCATTAAAGAACTTGAAGATTCTTACAAATGACGAATTTTCTTGTGATGCTTGTTATCAAGGAAAAATGATCACTAGACCATCACCAATGAAGGTTGGTATTGAATCCCCTGCCTTTTTAGAGCGTATACATGGGGATATATGTGGACCTATTCACCCACCAAGTGGGTTGTTTAGATATTTTATGGTCCTAATAGATGCATCTTCAAGATGGTCTCATGTGTGCCTACTATCATCTCGCAACCTGGCGTTTGCAAAGCTATTAGCCCAAATAATTCGATTAAGGGCACAATTCCCAGATTATCCTATAAAGGCTATTCGCCTTGATAATGCTGGAGAATTCTCATCTCAAGCTTTTGATGATTATTGTCTATCAGTTGGGATAAAAGTTGAACATCCTGTAGCTTGTGTTCATACTCAAAATGGCCTTGCAGAGTCATTTATTAAACGCCTGCAATTGATAGCAAGACCACTACTTATGAAAACAACATTGTCCACTACTGTTTGGGGCCATGCTATCTTGCATGCAGCATCACTTATCCGTATTACTAAATATGTGTACTCTTTTTCCTTCACTAGGATTTTTCCCACGTGGTTTTTCCTAGTAAGGTTTTAATGAGGCACATTATCTTTTAATGAACATCCAAGGGGAGTGTTATAAATATATTATATTATAGATGTTCATTTAGTACTTCGTTGTAAATAAGCTTCTTCAATGAAACTCCGCCGTAAATATGTTTATCTATTTAGTACTCTATTGGAAATAAGCTTTCTGAAGAAGCTTATCACTTCGGTACCCGGTTATGGATAAACATTACCCTCGGTAGAAGATTATCCATACCGAGTATAATAAGCTTATCCTTTCGATACTCCGTTATGGATAAGCATTATCCCTGGTAGAAGATTATCCATACCGGGGACAATGAGCTTATCCTTTCAGTACTCCGTTATGGATAATCATTACCCCTAGTAGAAGATTATCTATACTGGGTACAATGAGCCTATCCATTCAGTACTCCGTTATGGATAAACATTACTCTAGTAGAAGATTATCCATATTTGGTATAATAGCAGCTTACACAACAGCTTGTAGCAGCAGCTTGCAGTAGCAGCTTGCGGTAGCAGCTTATACAACAACTTCATTTATTCTATAAATAGAAGAGATTTTAGTTCATTATGTATATCAATTTGAATTCGAATAATATATCAGTTTCTCTTTTTTTTTTTGGTAACTAACTTCTTTATATTAATCACCAAAAAGTATTTACATAACAAAGCAAAGCTAACACAGCTTGCTAATCTTTTGCTTACTCCTTATACTAATCTTCCTAGAAACATAAACTACACACATAATGTTTGTTCCTAGGAGTGACTCTAGCACTAACTATATATGCTATATCTTTTGAAATTTGCTCCTCGTTTCTGCTCTTTTTCTCAAATACTCTTCTGTTTCTTTCAAGCCATATATGATAAACAGCTTCTGCATACATCATTCTGAATATCATCGCATAAGCAAGACTTCCCTTTTGCTTGACTTATGGTCCATTGAAGAAACTGCTGTCAGTTGCCATTTCCCAATTTCTGTCTTCCAAGCCATCTGCACATTCTGTTCCACACTTGGGTTGCATAATCACAATGCCAGAATAGGTGATCTCTTGTTTCCTTTTCTTTTTTACACATCACACACTCAGGTTCTACATTGACCTGTCACAAGTCATTAACCTGTCCTGGATCATCAACCACATGATGAATTTTGCTTTTGGCGTTGCTGCATTTTGAAACACCAATGTCTTCCATTCCATTCTTCTGTAATCTCCCAGTAGGTGCAAATTTGCTTCTGGATCATCAGTTTCACTCTATACTAGTCTTTATTTTATAGTCTTTATTTTATAACAAAAACCTTATAGTGCATGCTTTTTAGAATAGCCAGATAGCAAAACCATGGTGTATAGGCTAGCACAAAGAAATTTGATGCTGAGATGGGATCTCACGAGCTCTTTGATTGTGTTGACATTGTTGAGAGTTATCTATTGCTTATTAAACTTAGTAATAGAAAATATGCAACCAAAAAATTTGGAGATCTACTATCTTAAATGTTCAACTTGTGGATAAACCTATGCACTAACTGTTTATTTCCTTATAAAATCTTTTATCCATTGATTTCATTTAGATGCTTTTTCTTTGGTTACATGGATCATATCCATGCTTTCATTTCTATGTGACAGATCCCAGAAACTTTACTCCAGAGTACACTTAAATGTTTGGTCGATGTTGTCAATTCGGAGACTGCCACACTGGCTTCTTTTGCAATGCAAGCGCTGGGCCATATTGGAATTTGTATCCCATTGCCTCTCCTGCTCGTAGACTCTAGTTCAGGTATGTTTGTATATTTATTGAGGTCACTATGGAATCACTGTTTGTGAAGCATGTTGCAAGATAATTTATACTTAACATGTGTAAAACTGCAGTTCCTATATTGGTCGTCTTGCGTGAAAAATTAAGCAAGCTGCTTGCTGGTGATGACGTGAAAGCAGTTCAGAGAATTGTTATTTCCTTGGGGCACTTGTGTGTCAAGGAGTCATCGTCTTCACATCTAAATATTGCTCTTGACCTGATTTTCAGTCTTAGCCAGTCGAAGGTAGGTGAAATTTCCTCCAGCCATGGCCCTAAAAGAGTTTCTCTATATTCATGAAGTGCTCAAACACTCTTGTCTCTTGCTCAAACTGGAGGAAAATACCTTCTTAGTTGTGTTAATATCACTGTTAGCTCACATCTTTCTTGTGCTCCTAGCTGCATACATTGAGTTGTCATTATTTCATTTCCATCTTGGTTTCGTATTTTTGTTGTTAAATTAGGTAGAAGATATCTTGTTTGCTGCTGGGGAGGCATTGTCATTTTTATGGGGTGGTGTTCCTGTTACTGCTGACATGATTCTTAAGAGTAACTACACTTCACTTTCCATGAGTTCGAACTTTTTGATGGGAGATGTGTCTTCTTCAATGCCGAGCTCTAGCTGTGTGGACTCTGAAGCCAATGAAGAAGGCCATGGTACAGTTAGAGATGCAATCACTAGAAAGCTTTTTGACAATCTATTATACAGTAGCCGGAAACAAGAGCGCTGTGCTGGCACTGTCTGGCTTTTGTCACTGACAATGTATTGTGGTCAGCACCATGCTATCCAGAAACTGCTTCCTGACATCCAGGTATGTTGTATTTAACTTGACTCTGACAGTTCCATATCAGAATTTTGTATTACATCTCTGAGAAGAATCTAGAACTGATCTGGGGTTGAGGCGTGAGTTATTGTTGTTATATACCTGGGAAAAGTTTCTGCTCAACAGTATCGCTTTTCAGCTCTGATACCCTTTTCTATATTTAGCTAGCGTGATAAGCTGAACACTCCCTTAATTCTGGTGTCAATCAATCCATTAGCTGCCCGAACAGCTTCTAGTATTTCTCTTCCCCTGATAAATGCAGTTTTAGTAACTAAGCCGCCACAACAGCTTCTAGTATTTCTCTTCCCCTGATAAATGCAATTTTAGTAACTAACTAGTGGAGTATCTTTTTAACCTTGAGGCCTATGCTTCTGCAATTATCTTAAGAAATCAAAGTAACCCTCTTTTACTTTGTTGTTTCCAAAGCAAAACCTTTTATTGCTGACTATTGTTTTATTGTAGGAAGCATTCTCTCACCTTCTGGCTGAGCAGAATGAGCTTACCCAGGAGCTGGCATCTCAGGGGCTTAGTGTTGTATATGAGATTGGCGATGCTTCTATGAAGAAAAACTTAGTGAATGCTCTTGTTGGCACTCTTACTGGCTCAGGGAAGAGGAAAAGAGCTGTTAAGGTTTGATGACTGCTTTTGTCTTGCTAAATTCTTTACCAATCTTTTCCTGTTGTGTCTTTTTTTCTCTAACCCATTGTTTGCTCTGAAATTAGTTTTTTCAATTTGTTTGCCTAGCTTGTAGAAGAGTCTGAAGTGTTTCACGAGGGTGCAATTGGTGAAAGTCCTAGTGGAGGGAAATTAAGTACTTACAAGGAGCTTTGCAACTTGGCAAATGAGATGGGGCAGCCGGACTTGATTTATAAGTTCATGGACTTAGCCAATTATCAGGCATCTTTGAATTCTAAAAGAGGTGCGGCCTTTGGGTTCTCCAAGATAGCCAAGCATGCTGGGGATGCTCTGCAACCTTACTTGCGAGCTCTTGTTCCAAGACTTGTTCGTTATCAGTATGATCCTGATAAGAATGTGCAGGTACTTCTACATAAGTGCTTGTGTGGAGCTGATATTTCCTGTATCCCTAGTTTGGTAGGGGCTTAGCTTAATAATATTCTTGCAATCAATCTTAAAGATCATTTTGGCTGTTCTAGCTGCTGTATGTGAACTATTTAAGCTTGTTATTTTTTCGTTTTTCTAAGAATTAGTGGTAAGAGGGAAAGAAAGGTGGTTTCCATGCAACTTGCTATTGTTAGCCTTTTGTATTAAAGAAGTTGATGTCCTACTGTCTGTGATCGTTTTGGCATTTCTTCTGCTATCTGAGAACTGTATAGTTGGTTATTTTATGCTTATGCTTTTCTCCGAATTTGTGGTAAGAGGGAGAAAGGGTGGTCTATGCAGTTTCTTATAAAATTACTTTTTATATTAAGGAAGTTGATGTCCTACTGGCCGCTGTGATTGCCGTTTATAGTTGACTACGTTTTATTGCTGTTATATAGGTTGCATTTTTTATATATCATATTTCAAAATTTTCATAGTGCTCTCTTATTCTTCTCAGTGTGTATGATTTTTTCTTTGGGGTGGGAAATTGGTGTTTTGAGGCAGTTTGCCCAGTTTTGAACTACATCTTCTTTTCACTTAGGATGCAATGACACATATTTGGAGATCACTGATTCCAGATTCAAAAAAGACAATTGATGAGCATTTCGATCTTGTTATGGATGATCTTTTGACTCAAAGCGGATCCCGACTTTGGCGATCACGAGAGGCTTCTTGTCATGCACTTTCCGATGTAATCCAAGGACGTAAATTTGATCAGGTAAAATCATTGTTTGTCATCTTATGCGCAAGGAAATAGCACTTGTATTTGAGAAACCATTGTAATGGTGATTAAAGTGGCATCCAAGAGTGTGGCCTAGTGTATGATGAAGTGAGTCAAAACGACCAAATCCCAGCAGAGGAGAAATCACTAGGTGATTTCTTTCCATTACCTAAGCTTTGCGGGGAAGAGTTACCCAGTACGTGTGCTGGTGGGAAGTATCAGGTAACCAGTGGAATAATCGTGGTGCGTGTAAACTGGTAAACCATGATTTAGAAGTTGGTGAAAGTTTTTAATTTTTATATACACTAGGAACCATGCTATATGCAGCCATGCATGATCAAAACAATTTCATTTGTCAGTCTTGTCAAAAGAAAAGGAACGAAGAATAAAAGAAGAGAAAAGAGATTATTTTTATTTAGGTACTTCTCCAAAAAAAAAGAAGAGAAGGATTGTTGTTATTGAGGTTATCATACTTGATCTAAACTTGGTCTCATAGAGAAGGTATTTGGAGCATCACAGAAGTACTTATTTTCTGTAGAGAAACCTGGTAATTCCACTCTGCATTGCTTGCGAGGAAGCAATTGATAAATAAGCTTTTCCTGGAGTTTTTTCTGTCTTGCGTTGTTATAATTTGGCATATTGTCCATATAATTTAATTTGGTGTGCTTGTTGCTCTGTTGATTCATGGTATCCCTTATTGCAGAGAGCATTATTGTTGCCTTATCTGACAAAGTCAGCATTGCATATGTTATAGGTTGAGAAGCACCTAAAAAGAATATGGACTACTGCTTTCCGTGCAATGGATGACATAAAGGAGTCTGTACGAAATTCGGGTGACAGATTATGCCGGGCTATCACTGCTCTAACACTGAGGTTATGTGATGTTTCTCTCACACCAGTTTTGGAGGCAACAAAGACAATGGAGATTGTGTTGCCGTTACTGCTATCTGAAGGCATAATGAGTAAGGTTGAAAACATTCGGAAGGCATCCATTGGAGTAGTTACAAAACTCACGAAGGTTCGCTTTTGGTTTTACTTCTAACTAGATAATTGAACTGCTGAATCTGTCTTGTTGACATATACCCGCAAGGCCATCTGCCTTTCCTTCTCTGTTAATCTTTTCAGTTTGATTCATTAGGGTGTTTCTGTTCAGATTTGATTGAGCAGAATTCTCTTTGCTTCGATATGCAATATTCTTGAATTATTGCGCCATTGTTGAATGCGGAAGTTCTTGTCTGGCAGTTGACAATCATCATGTGTATATGGTAAAAGATGTTTTAGATGAAAGAGAAACTTGCCTATTCCAATCTAGGGGCCATGCAAATATTCCGCCTTTTCCCTACTTGCATGAATCCAATAAGTTTGTTTTGATTTCAAGCCTGCATTTTACTTCATCGACTTTATTTTAACAGTTTGTTCAATAATTGCAGGGTGCAGGTATTGCACTTCGGCCACATCTACCTGATCTAGTTTGCTGCATGCTTGAAAGCTTATCAAGCCTGGAAGACCAGGGGTTAAATTATGTTGAGGTGTGGTTAATACTGTGGTTTCTGATTTTACTGCTTTGGTACTTTTTATTGTCTGGAACATAATTTTATTTCTCTTTTCGTTTTGTATATTTTCCCACATGTCTCTTATCTCAGTTGCACGCAGCAAATGTTGGAATACAAACAGAAAAGCTTGAAAACCTCCGTATATCAATAGCAAAGGGCTCTCCAATGTGGGAAACTCTTGATCGTTGTGTCGATGTTATTGATTCCCAGTCATTGGAATTATTGGTACCTCGTGTCGCTCAGTTAGTTCGTGTTGGTGTTGGATTAAATACCAGGTATATTGCAGGTTCCATATGGTAATTTACGTGGGAAATGCAATTTGGTTGGATTTTTGTATGCATTTATCAAGTTCTCTCTATCGTATGGGTCACTTGAATGATTATTTACTTTTCGTTCTAAAAAATTGAAGAGATTCCCATTTGTTTAGAGGTCAACTGCCATTGATCTAGTTCTTAAGTCTAATTCACTTTATTTGTTCTCCTATTTATAGGGTTGGTGTAGCAAATTTTATAAGCTTGTTAGCGCAGAAAGTTGGTGTAAATATCAAACCTTTTACAACCATGCTACTGAGACTTCTATTTCAAGCTGTCAAGGAGGAAAGAAGTGGTACATCAAAACGTGCGTTTGCAAATGCTTGTGCTACAGTTCTGAAGTATGCAACTCCTTCTCAGGCCCAGAAGTTGATTGAAGACACTGCTGCTTTACATCTTGGAGACAAGAATGAACAGATTTCATGTGCAGTTTTATTGAAATGCTACTTTTCCACGGCTGCTGATGTTTTGGGTGGATACAATGATGTGATTGTGCCAGTTATATTTATGTCAAGGTCAAAATCTCTCTGTCGTTTCTCTGTTTCATAGTCTGTGATGGTAACTGTTTATGTACATATTTACATTTCCATTCTTTGTTTAAACAAGATAACACGATGATATATAAATTCTTGATAATTAAGTTTGCATCATTTTTTACAGATAGATACCGTGGTGCAAGAAGTGATAACAAGTTCTAACTATACTTGTTCTTGTGTACTCGGACAACGCTAACTTCTCTTGACACCTCAAATGTTTTTTCTTTTAGTTTCTTTGTTACTTATGTTACCCCACAGAAATTGCCTGTTGGCGGCTCCACTAACAGTCTAGCAGTTGACTGGTGTTTCCAAACATCGCTCTCTTCCTTAAAGTTCATTTCTTCACATACACTTATCAGGTTTCAGAGTTAAACAAGAAGAGAATAAATGTTAGGCAGTATCCCTGTATTAAGACACTGCTCAAATGATGCACATCTATTGCCTGATTACGGCTTGTTGAATGTGAATCTTTTGCAAGTTCAGAGTCGTACTTAGATTTTTGCTACTGCACAATAGATTTATCGCAAGTGTTGATTCTATCTTGTGGATTTCCTCTGTGAGATGTCAGCTTTTATAATGTTAGGAGTTTCCTCTTCTTAAAGGGAACTTCTTAGAATCAATGAGTCTTCTTAGAATCAATGAGTCTGCAATGTTTATCTTAGAAAGCAACATGATTTCTGTTCTGCAAGAGTGGTCAAAGCTGAAAATTTGAACTGTCAGAACTACATTAACTCTAGCATCCTCAAGAAAAATGAAATCTGATGTCTAGAAAATTTACAACCAAGGCTAGAAATCATTCCTGAAGCCTTTAGATTGCATAGGATAGCAAACAAAAGAATAATTTAGAGTCTCTGCTTCAAACTTTCTTTTGGTGGATTCTATCATCTGCTTCAAATACATAAAATAATTTTAAGTCCTCCCTTCAAACTGGTATATCTTGGAACCGATTATCTTAGGACCCTATATTCTCACATGAATGGCAATTTTTATTGCCCCCCCCTCCCTCTCAGAGTCTTGATCTTTGGGAAAAGTTTGTTAGCTTGAGGTCAGGTTAACACCTGCTTTTAATGTCATTATTACATACTGTTTCTTTGTTCTCTTTTTGGCGAATTTTTGGTACTGGCGGGTTTTGCTGTCAGTTTCTTCTGTCAATTCTCTGTAAGAATATGCCTTCTTGTTTCATTATTTCTTCCACCAAAATTTATACGTTTTCTGTTGTCAAGTGTTGCTCCAGTTAATTAGTGGCATTATTACTTCTTGTTTGAAGTCCATTTGCAATATTATTCAAATAATCCTGATATCTTCTTCCTTTGTGGTTTTGAAGCCTGTGCCTCATTTGTTGGCTACTTACATTGAAAGTCACCTCTTTTCTTTTCAAGTCGCAAGCCTCTTAGCTGATGGATCAGATCATTGAATTTAGCAAATGTTTCATCTTTGTGGCTGTTCTTGCAATTTATCTCATTGAAAAAGGAAGCTATGTGGCTTGACAACTGAGAGAAATGACTATTTGATGATACAAGATATCTAGGACCCCTTTTTAACGAACGTTTTTATATGTTATTTTTAGAAGAAAATTTATGAAGTTCTTGAACTTCTAGTGGCCGAACAGCCTGATGTAGTCAATGTGAACTCTAAACTTACTGATCTTTCTACCTCCACTTTTCTTTTCCTCTTGTTTTTCTGAATTTACTTCAGGGGGTTGAGGATTTGCCTTTCTTATATGCTGATACTTGTACAATATTTGCATAACTGAACCTTGTGCTTGTGCCGCGTGCTCATTTGCGGCTCCTAACTGTATTTTCAATTGTTAGTGCTTATCCGTTGTCACCAATAAATATCTTATGCAGATTTGAAGATGAAAAATCTGTTTCTGGTCTGTACGAAGAAATGTGGGAAGAAAATATGAGTAGTGAACGGGCTACTCTTCAATTGTACTTGGGGGAGATCGTTGAGCTTATCAGTGGAGGAATTATGTCATCCTCATGGTCTAGTAAACGGAAGGTATTAATGATGTTCTTATATTCACTCCTTTACCTAGACGAATACATGAAATTTAACCATCTGCGTTTTCCCCCTTTGCACCTTAACAGAAAAGGTATTTTGGGTAGTCTCTGGAGTTATACTATCCTGCTTATTTTCTCATGCAGGCTGCTCAGGCAATCAGTAAGCTATGTGACACCCTTGGTGAGGTGGTATCCTCACAGCACCATGTTCTGCTCTCATCTCTCTTGAAGGAAATCCCTGGACGCCTATGGGAGGTATGAATTGGTACTTTTTCTTTTGCGTAACTGGAATTGTTTCCTCTTGTTCTCTCCATCCAAAGCTATGTGTATTGACTATATCAGTACACTCCAAATGAAAAAATTTATTCGAATACTACATGTTACAGTATATTATTGAGGTAGATAAAAGTTTGGGTTGAGATATCAAATACCAAGTCAGACACGATTATTCTAGGGTGGTTTGAATCCCAGAAGGGTTAATTTATCACCTGGATCGTTTTAGTTAAGCTTTATTGTTATTACTGTCACTTTAATCTTTTCCAGAATATTGTGAAAAGTAATCCCACTGCTTATGATACTTCTTGAGTAAATATTCCATTCAGATTTTCACAGTTCTACTTGTACATGACTTGATCGCATACAAGATTTATCTTCTCATTTAGGTGGATTCACAATTGGTGACCATGCACTAGGAATGAATGGACATCACGCTTGTACCGAGTATCGTTCATTGTTGCATTGTTGTGAGAAGTGATGTTTAACAGGAAAATGTGTTGATATGTTGCAGGGAAAGGATGCAGTACTCTGTGCGTTATCTTCACTCTGTATGTCGTGTCATAAAGCAATTTCTGCTGCTGATCCTGACTCTCCAAATGCCATTTTGAGTCTCATATTATCTGCATGCACAAAAAAAGCCAAAAAGTACCGTGAAGCAGCTTTCTCCTGTCTTGAGCAGGTAAATAGGCACTCTGGATGTTTATGCACCTTTATTCATGCAGGCAGGAGCACATGAATTTTTTTGCCTGAAATGTCTAACAGCAGTTGTGTGGATATTTTTCAATGAATTATTTTCATTTTTTGACCACTGATTACATGGAAGAGTCATTTCAAGACATAACACTTTCTTCCCTTTGGGAGTAATAAGGTCAAATAAAAGTCTTAGGACTTGCAAAATTTCGAGTCCCAATTCCCACTTAAAAAGAAATTGAAGATCTTAGTGAAATGACTTATACCTTCATTGTTGATTGCTATCAAATCATTCTTCTTCTTCCATAATCCATTAGAAATGCTAAGATAATGTAAATATAGAAATAACAATTTACTGAGAAGCGGGTATTGAAAAGGTACTGATATGTGTCTTTGTTGCATAGATATACTCCAGTAGCAGTATGTGTGTTCTATAATGGTTCAAATCCTCATTAAAACTTGTGCTTGTAGTGTTGTAGAGTTTGTGGCACTTTAATTTTCATCAAACCTTCAGCTGAATTTAACTCCCTCCCACATCCCTCTTCCAGAAAAAAGACCCCCAAGAGTTGAAGAATGCTCAAAAACCTTAATCTATGTCTAGAATGTTCAGCAATTTACACCAAAGGGATTAAAGGTGAAACTTTTCTGCTGCAAGAAGTGGATAACCGGATAGATATAGCTTGATCTACTAAAGATGAAGCTATCACTCAAATAGAACACTTGTTTCATTGTTAAGCTGGAGCACTGATTTTCAGCCAAAGGGAGTCTTGAGGACTCCTTGCTACTCAATCATGAGTTCAGGATAATGTTTCAGAGATAGCTCTCTATCCGAAGGAAATTTTAGGTCATATGGTATAGTTAACATGGTCAGTGAGGATTCATGTAGCCAATTCCAACTTGCTTTGGGTTGAGGTATAGTTGAAAAAGCAACGAACCAATATTATACTGCTGTATGAAAGTTACAGCATATTAAATGCTCTTCAGGATATAAGTTGGCCAAGATAGGTGGATTTTAGTACATACGTTGGATGCTGATATGGATGATCTTTACATTGTTCCTTGCTTTCCATATCATTACAAAATAATCTAAGGTCGAAAGCAAATCACTTTTTCATTGTCTAAATTCTGCCTTTTGTTATCTAGTTTAATATTTGATCATTTGGAAAAATGTCTTACCATTCTCGTGTTTCATGGCATCAATACTATTTCCTTTGCTCGACTCTCATTTCAGGTTATAAAGGCATTCAATAATCCAGACTTCTTCAATAAAGCTTTTCCACAATTATTTGACATGTGCAGTCTGCAAATTAAAGGTATTGCATGAATTATTTTGTTTGTTACTGGCCTCATGAAAGATATAAAATAGGTAGTGTTGCATATTTGAGCGTGTTTGAATCCATTTTACGTCCAATATTTTAAATTTCAGTTTCAGCCCATTCAAAACTTTCTTGTTGATTATAAGTCTTCAAGTTAATATCTTTGTGAAACCTCTGGGTTACTTTTACTTTTGGTACTTATTAATATAACCTCTTGCAGAAATGCAAAGTAAGGTTGCGTATAATAGACTACCCTTCTTTGGATCTCGCGCTTAGAGAGAGCTTCCTGCACTAGGCTGCCCTCTCCCCTCTCGTACCCTTTTCTTAAAAAGACAGAACCTCTAAGCATCACAACATGCTTCATTGTGGGGGGGAAAAGGAGTTCTAGTTTTAGAGCTTCCTTGTGTTTTTTTGCCAAATTGTGGTGAAAAACTTTTGTAGTACCAATTGTGCCCTGGGCATTGGGTGCATCAGCCTAGACCTTGAATTTGAATAAACTTTTGCAAGTCACTTTCCATCTTTACCTATCTTGTGGGTTTATCCGTAACCCCCACCCCCCCCCCACCCCAAAAACAATTTTTATAAAGGCTATAGGTCTCAACAACAACATACTCAACGCATTCCCACAAGTGGGGTTTGGGGAGAGTGGTATTTACATAGACCTTATCTCTACCTTGTGAAGGTAGAGAGGTGGTTTCTGGTAGACCCTTGGAAAAGATGGAGACATGATTCCTATAGGTCTCTGAAGGAAAAGATGGAGAAATGATTTATCTGATTATGTCTTTTTATAATTTTCAGGAGACGACGAGGATTTTTCTTCTGCACATGACAAGATAGTAAATTGTGTAACAGCAAGCATTTACATAGCACGCGCAACTGATATTATTCAACAGCAGAAGAACTTGATTGATTTTTTCTTAATTTCACTTTCACCTAACTTTCCATGGGCAGGTATGCCCCTCATAACATTCTTTATCCTTATCAAGAGAGTAATAGTTTTCCCTGTCCTGATATGCTTGTTTCCTTTCTGCAGTTAAAGTGTCTGTTTTTTCCTCAATTAAGGAGCTATGCTCAAAGCTGCACACAGAGACTGTTGATTCTCAGGATACTTCTCAATATACCAGCATAATTGCTTTTGTTCATGAGGTGATTCATATCCCAAAGTTACATTTATGCCCTTACTGGTGTACCTGGATTCTAATTGAAATTCTTCTTCTCACTTCCAGTTGTTCTGCAAAACCTCTGTGAAAGTAATTGAAATTATACAAACAGTAAAAATTGCTCAGGTATGTCATCTTCACTATACTGTTAAGCTTATCAGAAAGAAAATGTATTCCCTTTTCAGATGTGTCATTAGTATTATTTCATCTCGTCCACTATCTACACCTGATTGTCCGCTGTTACATTGAATGGAGCTCTCTTCATGTTGGTGTCTTTTCCTACCTTCACTTTTTGCCAGTTGCGAATTGCGATATCATCCTCCTCACTTCACCAATTCAGCTAATTTTCCCTGCTGGTTAGAATCAATTAAGAATAGATCGCTGTTGTATACTTGTTTCTCAGCGGTCCTATCTTCTGGTCCCCCAATCTTATTCTATGGTGATAGAAGTTAGTAACCTTTTTGTGGATTTGACATCCTTTCTGATCCCACAAGGTTCCCACAGCACCATTTAGCAGTTTCTGCATTGAAACAGAAACGTGAGTGATGCTGAAATGAACTCTGATCTCATCATCCATTTGGCAAAAGCTCAATCAAGTTATAGCAGACATTTTTATGACTAGTATTTGCAATCATAGAAATTTTTTTTAAGGGAAAGGAAAGGATATCCTGTGGTTTCTTGCTCAGTTTGTTAGTTCTGGGGATGATATTTTTTCAATCGAGTTATATATATATATATATATATATTTTTTGATAGTTGATTGTGCACCTAAAACATTCTATCCGTGCACAAACTCAGGTGCACATTGCAGCTTCAGAGTGCCTTCTGGAAATGGTGAACTTATTGAAAGCTACTGGACAGTTGCCTGGTGGAGAAGTGGCAGTCAGCCGCGAGTTTATGCAAGTCTATGATGTGGAAAAGAATGAGCATGCTAAGTCTTTGCTCAAGAGATGCATTGACATCCTAGAAAACCTCGAAAAAGAGCACAAAGTTTCAAGTTGAATTCAGTGATAATATCTGGACGACAGGGATACCCTTCGCACGAAATGCAGAACCCATTGCAGCTGCATTGAATCTGCTAGAGGCTGCACTCACCAATGGGGAAGAGAAGATAGGTAGCTAAAAACAAAAATTGAAATTCAAAAGATCTTGAGCTTGTCAAGCAAAGCTGAACTCTACTATACTATAATGTAATGACAAGTCATTTATTAATGATTATTATATGATTGCATGGAGATCAATCATGTAACTTCTAATTTTTTGAGTCAATGAAATTTCTAATTATCTCTTTTTGGTGTACTCATCCTTTCTTTTTTGTTATTTTCAGACTATTGATCTTGAACAGTTAAAATTTATGATTATTTAGGATGTCACATTAGCTAGGTTATATTTTGATAACTATCTAAAAGTTGAGGATCAAGTGAACTCACTGGTAGAATTGCTAATGTTACATTTGATATGTATAAAGTTAAATTCTCAACAGTGAAAATGTCGTGCTTTTCTATATCATTAATCCATTGAACTACTAGTAACTTCAGTATGAAAAAACTTAAAACTCAAATACTATTTTGAAACAAGATTTAAAAAAAACAAGATTAATGATAAGAAATAATAATAATAATAATAAATGGTGGAAACTGGTTCAGCATTCAGTCCTTATTTTTTACATCCTTTCCATAGAGATTTCATTCTATACTTCACAATGATTCGGAATGTTCGAATACAGTCCCTAGAGAGTATTTAGTTTAATTAACCAGAATGGATCATCAAAACAAATACAGAAGAATTCAACTAGTGTAATGGCTTGTCTCTTGCTGTAAACAATTAATGACTCTCCTCTCTCTTGTTGTGAAGTGCTTCACTTCCATGAAACAAGACTGAAATCTCTCTTTCAACAATACCCAACTGCAAAATTTGTCCATTTTGCCTTGTAACAGAAGTCGCGATTCTATTTACCTTCAAGTGGTTCTCAAAGAAAGTCTTAGGACGGCTCATAAAGACCCAACATATGCCCATCCACACACCTCAATGCAGCAACCTACAAGAGCCATGTACGGTTTATGAATGATGGTTGTAAACTAATGCTGATTGCAGCACAAAATTCTGAATCAATATGTAGACAACAAGCGTAAACCAGTAATAGATTGCCAGTTAACAACTATAAGCAAACCATATAGATATGAACCAATCCTAAGCAATAACACAGCTTTATAACACGGGAAAGAAACTTATGTCCGTTCAACTTATAATGGTTTAGAGCAGCAGATCAAATTGCAATCTCTTTTTATGCTAAAAAAGGAAAAAGAAAAAGAATGCCAGAGTCGTGAAACAGAATAGCACAGCTAGCAACTAGGATAAATAGTTCAGATTATTCAATAATAATATTACTACAATAACAATGATGCTAATGACTTAAAGCGACAATAAGAGTAGACGAATAACCTTATGAAATTTTGGTTACCTTTCCATGGATTTCATATTTGATGGGGCCATCCAACTCAGCACCTAAAGCCAATAGCTTAGAAACTGAGTTATTTATATCAGCAACTGTAAAGGACAGGAGGGATGAGTATCCCTTCTGCACAACAACGTCACTGTAAAACTAAAGTTAGCAGCTAACCAGTTGTCTGATGTTCATTAACAAAAAATCAGAATCACAAACAGGAACAGAGCGACCAATTGATACAAACTAATTTTAATCAGTAAGCAAAGACAGATAATTGTCATAGTTGTGCCAGTTTGAGCTGCAGGCTAAAACTTAAAACTATTGCACGCAATATTGTCAATCGGCTACTTAATGAAGTTTTGACAGAAGAACAAAAAAGAAAAAGGACCGTAGGGCCATCACACACATTCTCGGGTCCTGAGATCATATATTAAGATCTGATGATTGGATAGAGGAGCAATGACTTAAAAAGCAGCTGAATACAAGCCACAGAATACAGTAAGCCAATGATATCAAACTACGCTACCATATGTTCAAATGCAAACTAAACAGAATTCTTGACGAAGCTGAAGGCATATCCAGGACTGTAAGGGTGACGCCATAAGAGTTGAGGTTTATCATAACTCGACCTTATCTTGACAAGTACAAACTCTATCAAATGGCAAATCATCCTAATACACACTGAACTGGAGTTATACTCTATCAAAGGAGATTCACTGAGTAGCCTTGACATCAGTAAAAGAAATGATTGGAAGCCAATCTTGTTATCATTAATCTACAATGCCTAGTCCAATAGGAGTTGATTTTATTATTCCTCCTCTTAAACCAAATTTCCTGTCAGAATTGGCCATATGTTATTCCTTGATCAAAAGCTAACACAGCAAATATTTAACTCACTATGATGTAAAAACAAAAGATTTTCTATCCAACTAACTCTAACGAAAGATAAAATTCTTTTTTTTTCTTAAAGTATATTAACCAATGATCTAAAAAGACATGCCAATAGCAAAATTACTAGCACATTAGGTGAAAAAAGAATTCAATCGAGTCAATGTTAATCTCCTTAAACATCATCAACCAAAGCTGCATTATTTTCTTTTTAGGCAGCCAATTAAACACTGTATTATTTTATGCTGGAACTAGTTATTCCAAACCATAAACCAATCGATCCCTTACAGCTGGTTCTAAAAGATCATAATCATCAGCTGTAATGTTTAGAGGATTAATCGAACAAGTTATTGCTATTTTACCCTTTTGGATGGGGCGAAACAGCTGCAATGGAAAAAAATCCTGAAATTCTTAAAAACCAACTAACTTTCAAATCCCAGAACCCAAAAATGTGAACTTTAACACAACTTGATCAACAATCAACTGTTTGGTTAAATGGGTGTCCAAGAAAATGAAAAAAATACAGAAATTCTCAAAAACCACTAAATTGCAAATATAACCACACTAAAGTCTAAACTACCCAACCCCAAAATCCAAAATGTGAACTTTAACACATCTTGATCGAAAATCAGCTGTCTGATTACATGGGTATCCGAGAAAATGAAAAAATACAGGAAATTCTCAAAAACCACTAAAATTTCAAATATAACCACACTAAACTACCCGACCCCAGAACCCAAAAATGTGAACTTCAACACAAATTGATCAAATAACAATTGTTTGGTTAGATGGGTATTCAGGAAAATTGGAAAAAGGGAGATAAAAATAAAAGACCTGGGTGAATGCATGAGAGCAAGTTTGAGGGGCCCAGATTGGAGCTCGGCCCATCTATGAGTACAGACATTAATGGTGAAATCTAAGCCCTCTGAGTAGAATCTTGCTGCTTTTGGTACGTCCTTGTGTAGCTGCAATACCCATCTCAACGATGCCGCCATTTTTACCTGTGAGTAGGGCTGGTTTGAGAACCGACAAAATCCGACATAAAGAAAAAAATAACTTAATTAATTTGGTTTCTTTTTAGAAAATCCATCCAAACCGAAAAATAAATATTGATAAGCGACAATGTTTAGGAGCTTTCGATTACTGTCAAAAGGTGTTTGAACTAAATCCTAAGAAAAAAATTAATTTTTCTTCAAAACTTTTGAATGCAATTCTCAATTTACAATAGTATAAACTTTTTTATGTAGTCCGCTATAGTCCTAATTACAAGAAAAATAGCCATGTGTTAGTTATTTATCCATTATTATCCAAATTTTATTTAAACAGATATAGTCAAATTCTTTCATGATTATCTAATTATCATGTACTCCAATAGTTATGCTTTCAAGCTTAATTCTACTTATAGTAAAATGTCACTTATATTCTCAAATACTCAGTCAGTACCAAAACAGTCTCTTAAGGAAAAAAAATTGACTATCCAAGAGTCAAATAAATAAATTACGGTTAAGATCTCTAATTCTTTTAAAAATCTTATAGTAATTTACTTCAAGAAAAGTAGTACTCATTTCGATCCATAATAAGTGACACTTTTGCCTTTGATATACCCCTTAAGAAAATACTAACTCCTGAAGAAAAAAAGTATTTTAACTAAATTACCCTTAATTAAAAATTTTACTTTCATTGATGTCCGTAAACTAATCCTATTATCTCAATTAATTTTAATGCTTACATATTAAATTTAGTTGATGCACTCGAAATTCTAATTGAATAGTAGTATATATCACCAATAATACTAAGTGAACATAAAATTATGCCCAAATGGTCTCCTGACCACTTAAACTTATACCAGTTAGCAAATCTGATACATGAACTTACATTTTTTTCATTTGAACACTCCAACTTGACGAAATAGATACTAATAAACACTTTCTATTGAACGTGTTCGCCAATCGCTCTGACATGAATGTTATGTCACATATTTGGTCTTTATTACATGACATGCGGATTTGTGGGTCCTATATTATTAAAAAAAGTAATCCTTAAAATTTTTAATTTCTTTTTCTTTCTCTTTTTCTCCACTATACACAGCCAATAGTCCACCAACAACTCCAAACTTCAGTTATTTTCATCTTCTTCCTCTTACATGAAAGCTTCGTATTCAAATCATAATCATCTACCACCGAATCACATCCCCTCCCCCCACCCACCTTTTTCCAGTAAAATTTATTGTTGTTCCACCAATCTAAATCATCCAAGAAGCCAACTAACATTTATTTCAAAGTATTTCACTAAATGCCACCGGTATCAGAGCAACCTAATTTTTTCTCAATTCACATTTGCAATCTATAATTAGGTGTACTATAGAAGGAAGAAAAGAAATGGAAAAGAAAGAAGAAGAGAAAAGGGGATGATGACAACCAATAATGGATGGAGGTGCTAGTTAAAGAGAAATTGAGGGAGGGTGGGACGAGAAAGGTGAGTGGAGAGTAGCAAATAAAAGAAAAAATTATTGAATGGGAAATAGAAAGGGAAAAAGAAAGGGGGAAGGGGAGGGAAAGTAGGATAGAAAATGAAAAAAAAATTACGGGAAAGGGGTGGGAGTTCGTTGGGAAGACGAGAGAGGTGGGAGAGGAGGGAAAAATAGAAAAGTCTTTTTTCTTTTTCTTTTTCTTTCTCATTTATATTTTATTCTATTTCTAATATTTTTTTTAATAAAAATAAAACTATCCACGCGCCTTGGCAGCGTGATTTGCGCACAATTTAGCCATGTCAGTTATACGAGTCCGAAACCTTTTAAATCATTTTTTGGACAAAAAACACTTTTGTACTACTTTAAAAAAAAGTTACATAAATGAGTAAAACGCAGTATTATACTGCGAATTACTTTAACGGAAATTTTGCCGTTAAATTAATTCGCAGTATAGTACTGCGTTTTTGTTTAATTTTTTTTTTTTGTAAATCACAGTACTATACTGCGTTTTACTAAGATGCTGGGCCCAACTATATTTTATTAAAGTTGTTCGCAGTATTATACTGCGTTTTACTTAAAACGCAGTATAATACTGCGAACAACTTCAATAAAATATAGCCCCTTCTTCTTCCTTGGACCACTGAACCGAAGGAAACCAAAAACCTTCGATTCTGCTGGTCCCCCCCTCCCGCGTCAACGTCAAACTTCAAAAAAAAAAAATTGGGCCCCACCCGTCACCTAAAGAGCAAGGAGTGTAGGTCCCACATACAAGACAAGTTTTGGATTCCTTCTTTCGGGTGCAAAAATTCGATTTCAATCAAATTTAAAAAACTTAAATCAGAGGTATTTCAATTTTGTTTATGTCGAAACTCGTATAGTACATGCATATTTGTATTGTTTAATGTGTTTCCATGTTAATTTGTGTTATGTTTGTGTTTAAATTTGTATCTTATTTATACCCGGATTGATTTATTAGCTTTGGTACAAAAAATTATTAAAATTTGATAAATTATTTGTATTGTTAAAAAATTAATATTATTTATTTTGTTTGTTGTTCATATTTGTATTTTATGTTAGTTGTTTTTATATGTAATAGTGACCTTTTAGCGTAGTAAAATAAATAGCCTTTTAGCGTCGTAAAATATAGAGCCTTTTACTGTATTAAAATATAGAGCCTGTTAGTGTTGTAAAATATAGAGCCTTTTAGCATAGTAAAATGTAGAGTCTTTTAACGTAGAGTCTATGTAATTTAAGTATGTAGTAACTGCAAACTCTATCCAATTATACTTTGCAAAATTAATTATTTAATTATAACAATAAACTTACAAAAGTAACAAATTCCTATATGTTGTAAAATTAACTCAAATATCGAGCCTGGAACCCATACATAATTATTCTGTCCAATTGTAAACATAATTAATTATTTAATTTATTAAGCTAGCACACACAATTCTAAAAATGTTAAAATTGACACGCATAATAATTAAGGATAACTCGGTGCTACCGAGCCTCAAAAATCGAGCCTGGAACCCATACATAATTATTCAGTCCAATTGTAAACATAATTAATTATTTAATTTATTAAGCTAACAGACACAATTCTAAAAATATTGAAATTGACACGCATAATAATTAAGGATAACTCGGTGCTACCGGGCCTCAAAAAATGAGCCTGGAACCCATACATAATTATTCAGTCCAATTGTAAACATAATTAATTATTTAATTTATTAAGCTAACACACACAATTCTAAAAATGTTGAAATTGACACGCATAATAATTAAGGATAACTCGGTGCTATCGGGCCTCAAATATCGAGCCTGGAACCCATACATAATTAATCAGTCCAATTTTAAACATAATTAATTATTTAATTTATTAAGCTAACACACACAATTAATTTTGTTTAAATTATAGTAGACGACATGGACTTTCCTCCGCCTGCGCATCCCGGACCTGCCGAGGATCAGCTACTAGTGTTGCAGGGCGACCATAGGTCCTCATTTGTATGGGAGGGACAGCTATCGATGCAGCCTCTCTTCCCCAGGAGACCTGACGATTTATGGGAGTTCATCGGGGAGCATCCTTTCCATGCCCGCGTAGTCGCGCGCCTACATGCTACGGATTTCTATACGATTTTTGAGCTTGGACGGATGCAGCTTGATTGGTCTCTCATCACGGCTTTGGTAGAGCGGTGGCGACCGGAGACGCACACTTTTCACTTGCCCACTGGAGAGGCCATCATCACCCTGGAGGATGTTCAGGTTTTGTACGGGCTGCGCGTAGATGGATGGGCTATAGCACTGCCCCAGTACATTAGATCCATGACGCGTGCACAATTTTTGGATATGATGATGCATTTTACTGGTTATAGACCTCAGGGTGACGCTGGGGGCAGTCGCGTTGCTTTGTCAGCCATCAGAGATCATATGGCATTTTTGCACCCAGACATTACCGGCGAGACGGAGGATCTCCATATTGAGAGGTACACGCGGTTGGCGCTGCTCCTGCTTTTCGGGTGTGTCTTGTTCCCGAACACTTCGGGGAGTAAAGTGAATATGCGCTTTCTCCATCATCTTCAGGAGTTGGATGGTTTACCCCAATACAGTTGGGGTGCTGCTGTTCTCGCATACCTGTATAGGAGCATGTGCCGGGCGAGCATGGGCCCAGCGGTGGACATATGTGGTTTTCTGCCCCTCCTACAGGTGACAACATTTTCGAATACTCTGTTCATTTCTCCGAATTCTATATGGTCGAAATGACTCATAAATTTTACATCAACCTTTTATCTTAGGTTTGGGCCTGACAGCGGATCATGCCGTTGCAGCCACCTCTACCAGCACTTGCACCTGGTGAGGCTTATCCGTTTCTCCCTCTAGCTTCTAGGTGGATTCTCCGGCGTGGGAACTGCCGAGGGACCGATGCTCATCATAATCTCCACCTTATCAGGGATGTGCTAGATATGCTGGTGGACGGACAGGTAGATATGTACCTGTCACACCTCCTTTTTCCGCACCCGCGAGGGTGCAAGGGAGTTTTTCCAATTAAAGGACAATCGAGACGGGATTGGTTTATTTATTTCAGAGTCGCCACTTGGGAGATTTAGGGTGTCCCAAGTCACCAATTTTAATCCCGAATCGAGGAAAAGAATGACTCCATATTACAGTCTGCGTACCAAAAATCCGGATAAGGAATTCTGTTAACCCGGGAGAAGGTGTTAGGCATTCCCGAGTTCCGTGGTTCTAGCACGGTCGCTCAACTGTTATATTCGGCTTGATTGTCTGATTTTATACAAATATGAACTTATGTGCAAATTTTATCTTTTAACCGCTTTATTATTATTGTTTTTAAAAGAAATATGAACATCGCTTAAAACACGTCTTTGGACTGCGTTACATGAAATGCACCCACAATCCGGAACACGTTTTATTTGATGTTTTGGGATTTGGATTCGGGTCACATGAAATGCACACCCAGGCTTAAGAAAGTAAAATATTAAACACGCGCCTAAAGAGACTATCGCGTTATTATTTTGGGGAAGACCGTGAAATTCGCTAAACGGTCCTTCCGAATTCTAATTAAACCATACATTTTGTGAGGGCCCCGCAATCTATACGTTTTATTTGGCGAGGCTCGTCTCATTTTTATTTTTACAGGATAAACCTACAATGACTATATTTTCTATTAAGTTCGTCTCTAAACTAAAAGAAAATCTCTTAATTATTTACATGCTGAAAAACGTAACTTATTAGTTATTAGTTTACGGCTAATGCGAATGGAAAATTGCGATCGAGTTTGTACAAAGAAAAACTGCTTTCATTTTATATTCTGTTATTCAATAATACTAGAACATGAGATTGACCATAATATCAAAACAGATTAATTATTCTCCGTAATTTAAACTAACATTATTAGATGAAGAAAGTATACATATGCAACCTCATTATTCATTAATCATTCAACTACATCTTTATACGAAGAAAGAAAAATTATATTCAACCACAAATCTAAACAGGAGGAATTCAACAGGAACAAAGCCTGATTAATATTTCATTTTTTGCTTCAAGCCGAGATTGTACAAATGTGTACCTGGAAATAGCAGTACAAGAACAAAAGAAGGAGAAGTCAGCAGCAGTAATAACACAGCAACAGCAGATTCAGCAACATCGCAAACCAGTACAGTAGGAATAGCAGAAAACCCAGGAGACTATAAACGACTCCAAGTATAGTGAAGAAGTAAAAGGCAGGAAGGTTCTGACTATTTCAGATCTTAAGCGAGGCAATGAAGCAGTAACTATTTTTTTTCAACTTCAAAACTCTCCAAAATGAATTCTGCCCCTGTATATTCAGTGTATACAGAATGTATATCGGGTGTATACTTCTCACTCCGCCCCCTCTTTTTTTCTTCTCTCTATCTAGTTTTTCCTCTCTTTTTTTCCACACTTCTTCCTAAATTTTCTCTTCTATTTATAGCAAAATTTTCGAAATTTTCAGATTTGTTTTTTATTATTTTATTATTTTTTTAATTAAAAGAAATCCCACTTACAAATTGCTTTTATTTTTTTAGAAAAAGAAATCCCACCTTTATTTACTTTTATTTTTAAAATTCCAACTTTAATTACTTTATCTTATTTAAAATCCCACTTTTTATTTTTTTTAAAAGAGAATCTCACTTTATTTAACTTTTCTTTAAAAAATAAACCACTATCTTTTCTTTTTCTTTTAAAAATGCTACTTTCAATTACTTTAAATTTTTTAAATTTTCAGATATCTTTATATTTATTTTTTAATTCCAACCTTCTTTTACTTTTAAATTTTTTAAAACTTTTTACTTTTTTTTTAAATTTTCTACATTCTTTTACTTTTTTTTTATTTTTTTATTTTTTTTAAAATCATTTCCGAAATTACTATATATATATATATATATATATATATATATATATATTTAAAATAAAAATAATAAATAAAATAAAATATTTTCGGATTTTTTTTATATATATAAAAAAACAAAAAATAAAACTATTAATAGTGATAATTCACTTTTTATTTTTTTATTTTATTTTTTTGGTTTTGTTTTGTGTTGGACAAAAATGAAGAAGGGGTGTTGGGTTAATGGACTGGGTCGACCCAGTTCGAAATGGACTGGGTCGTAGGGAAGATTGGGCCATTTTTTGGGCCTATAGCTTGAAATTGAAGAAGAGGCCCAATTCCGACTTTCTTTATATTTTCGCTCTCTTTTCTTCTTTTATTTTTCTAAAACTAAATTATAAAAATACTTAAACTATTATTAAGAACTAAATTAAGTTATAAAGGCGCAAATTAACTCCCAATAACAATTAACGCACAATTAAGTATTAATTAAGCATAAAATTGTATATTTGGACATTAAATGCTAAAAATGCAAACGATGCCTATTTTTGTAATTTTTTAATTTTTGTAAAACAATTTTAATTACTAACAATTGTAGAATTAAATCCTACATGCAAAATGCGACATATTTTTGTATTTTTTTATTAATTTAGCGAATAAACACGCACAGACAAATACAAATAATTCTTCAAAATATCACAAAATTGTACAACACCAAAGAAAAATCATTTTATTTTTGAATTTTTTGGGAGTAATTCTCATATAGGGCAAAAATCACGTGCTTACAGCTGCCCCTCTTTGCCCGGAGACACGAAGGGTTTTCGTGCAAAGATAAAGCGAGCGATTTTTGCCCATCCGAGTACTCCGTTGAAGCATTTTTTTGAAAAAGATTTGACCGAACCTTTGCTTCAAAGGTTTCCTACATATCCTGGGCTAAACAGGAATCAGGTCAATGTAGTTCGAGAAATTTTGGTAGCTGGGACTACCGTTGGACTGCAATGTTACTGTTGTTGCATGCTATTACTACTGCTTACCGATCTCCTTGTTACACCGTGCTTAAAAAAACAAGAAGCTAGGCTAGAGTACAATTTGTTTTTGTTGCCTTGCTTCCTTGTCTGCTTGCATTTCTTTCGGTGCTTTACTTCTTTTGACACATGTACTTGAGTTTGTACTGTGACCTCTTGTTGCAACCTTCTGTTTCCCGGTGCCGGGGAATTTTATTGTTTCCTGCTGGGGATTCCTATTGTAACCCTCTGTTTTATTGTCCTCTGACTTGATTTTGAAATGTATGCCTCTGTTATCTGGGCGGGCTCCCAATTTTAATACTTGAAAATTAAAGACTTGAAATGTATGCCTCTGTTATCTGGGCGGGCTCCCAAGTTCAATGCTTGAAAATTAAAGACTGAAATGTATGCCTCTGTTCTATGGGCGGGCTCCCAACTTCAACAACAACTTTAAAAATGAATGTCATTCCTCTCTTCAACCAATACATCGCCATTCTGTTCTTCAGGGGGGGCTCCTGATTTCAACAACTTTAAAAAATAAAATCCTATTCGAGGGCGGATGAACCCGAAATATCCTATTCGAGGGCGGATGAACCCAAAATATCCTATTCGAGGGCGGATGAACCCAAATATCCTATTCGAGGGCGGATGAACCCAAAATATCCTATTCGAGGGCGGATGAACCCAAAATATCCTATTCGAGGGCGGATGAACCCAAAATATCCTATTCGAGGGCGGATGAACCCAAAATATCCTATTCGAGGGTGGATGAACCCATATATCCTATTCGAGGGCGGATGAACCCAAAATATCCTATTCGAGGGCGGATGAACCCAAATATCCTATTCGAGGGCGGATGAACCCAAAATATCCTGTTCGAGGGCGGATGAACCCAAATATCCTATTCGAGGGCGGATGAACCCAAAATATCCTATTCGAGGGCGGATGAACCCAAAATATCCTATTCGAGGGCGGATGAACCCAAAATATCCTATTCGAGGGCGGATGAACCCAAAATATCCTATTCGAGGGCGGATGAACCCAGAATATCCTATTCGAGGGCGGATGAACCCAAATATCCTATTCGAGCGCGGATGAACCCAATATATCCTATTCGAGGGCGGATGAACCCAAAATATCCTATTCGAGGGCGGATGAACCCAGAATATCCTATTCGAGGGCGGATGAACCCAAAATATCCTATTCGAGGGCGGATGAACCCAGAATATCCTATTCGAGGGCGGATGAACCCAGAATATCCTATTCGAGGGCGGATGATCCCAAAATATCCTATTCGAGGGTGGATGAACCCAAATATCCTATTCGAGGGCGGATGATCCCATTTTCAACATCTTGGAATTGTCTTACCTCCGACTGTTTTTCTCCAAATCTTGTTGTCTTGCTATCTCTTAAAACTTGAATTGATTTCCTTGTTCTTCTGAGAAAATTTTCGACCATGGCAGAAAATCTTCTGCCCCAGTTTTGATGCTTTTCCTTGTTCTCCAGGTGGACGCCTGACTTCTGATATTTCAACTGTTCTTCCTTGTTCTCCACGTGGACGCCTGACTGTTAATTCAATTCTTCATCCTTGTTCTCCAGATGATTGCTATTTCTTTTCTTCATCCTTGTTCTCCAGGTGGACGCCTGATTGTTGTTTCTTTCATTGCTCTTCCTTGTTCTCCAGGTGGACGCCTGATTTCTGATATTTCATTGCTCTTCCTTGTTCTCCAGGTGGATGCCTGATTACTAATACTTCAACTACTCATCCTTGTTCTCCAGGTGGATGCCTGATTGCTGTTTCTTTCATTGCTCTTCCTTGTTCTCCAGGTGGACGCCTGATTTCTGATATTTCATTGCTCTTCCTTGTTCTCCAGGTGGATGCCTGATTACTAATACTTCAACTACTCATCCTTGTTCTCCAGGTGGATGCCTGATTGCTGGGGATAATACCACTGGGGGAGTCTCCTTTCTTTCCTTCCTTCAAATTCAATTTTTTTTTCTTTCTTAACACTGCTGGGGATAAAAGTGTTATCTTCTTGGGATAACGTTGTTGAGGATAACGCTGCTGGGGAATTTTATCCCTTCAAATCGATGCTTCATTCTTCTGGAAGCTGCTGGGGAGGATAATGGCTCTTTGCTTTTCTGAGCACAAATGTCATCTCTTTGTTTTGTCTGCTGGGGATCAACTTCCTCCATTGGAAGCTTATTATGTTGGGGGAAACCCTGGTTCAAAGACCACTTCCTTGGTGCTATCTTTATTCTTCCCCAAATGGGTACCTGATTTCCAGAAAATTTTCTAACTGAAAAGAAAATTTTCTGCCCCAGTTTGCATTTTCCCTTATGGTCTTCACTGCCATTCCATTTACCTGTTTCAAACCAAACAAAATTTGTTAGTTTAAAAACCCGGTGGTTGGTTATGATACTCCTACTGGGATGGTTTTTTCCCTTTCTCCCTTCCCCACTCTATGTTGTCCGACCCTCTTGGAACTTGGTCGAAAATCTGTTGGGGATGCTCCTACATCTCGATGATCTGTCGGGGGCCCTCTTGGAATTAGGTCCACAATTTTCTCAACTGTTGTTTTCCTGTTTTTCTCCAACTTCCCCTGGAAATTTGGTCCTATTGGGATCTAGGCCCCTTTCATCATTTGGTCTTGCGACCAACTTCTTTTCTCTTTATCGCCTTATCTTTGGCGTGTCCTATTCGCATTTTGCTTTGCATCATTTTGGCAACTGGTAGTAAGCTCTGAAAATCCTTTTCAAAAACAAACTGCTGGGAAGGTAAGTCTTTTAAACCAAGAAATGAAAAAGTGATGATTTCAAAAAATAGAAAAAAGAAGAAGTCTTTCTGAACAAATGCTAGGGAAAAGGAAAGAAAAGAACTTATCTGAATGATATAACCGATTCCAACGTTCATGTCGCGCATTCCGGATTAATCAACCCAGTCTATTTGTATCAATCAACCTTCCAGACGGCCTCATGTTGCTGGGGATAAACAGGCACTCAACTCTTTGCGGATCCTTCCCGCCAATCTTGTTTTGTCGCCTCATAGTGCCCTTCGAGGGGTTTTCACTAATAAGACTCTCTCATTTCTCTCAACTCCTGTCGCCTTATGGTGCCTGTGAAGGTTTTCACCGATAAGACTCTCTCATTTTATTTTATTTTTCAGCTGGGAATTGGAGTGTTGCCGATATGACTCTCTCTGTTGGGGATTCTTTCGGCTATCAATTCAGTTCCAGCTTATGATCTTCTTCTTTGCTGGGGATCAGAGTGTTATTCCCGACTTCCATTTGCATTGACTTAGCACTTCTCAGATACTGATCGGGAGGTCTTTTTTGGACATCAATAGGGATTTTTGTGTATGGCTGAAAGGAGAAGGGGGTATCAAAAGTTCAAAAATAATTTTTAGGGGTAAAATAGTACAACTCTTGGAATCAAACTTTCTTGCCAAAATTACAAGCGCCAACTTCTGCCCCAGTTTTTCTTGCTTGGGGATTTTTATTTTGTCACAATATGTTACCTTATGCACACTATGTTACACTATGACCGAGCCGTGAGGCGCCTACGTATCCTTCTTTGAGGAATCAGGTCAAACGTAGTTCCCATTCCTTTGTTTTTTTTTCTTGACTTTTCTTTTGTTCTTATTATCATTACTTTTTTCGTTTTCATTACAGATTCCAAAAGAGGGGTATGAAAGAGTAAATAAGGCTCAAAAGGGGAAGCAAAGGTCAAAGTGTTTGGATAGAAGAAAGAATTGCCTCCGTCATTTCATTCTCTGATAAATGCTAAGTACAAACAAACAACAATTACAATTACCAGAAATCATAATATCTCTTAACTGCGTCAGAATTGATAGCCATGTCGACGCATTTCCCTTCGATATCTGTGGATCATAAAGCGTCGGGCTTGCTCTGTTTAGATTGCGATGATCAACACATACCTCGGATTTTCCTTTTTTTTTTTTTTTTTTGGCACCACATTAGCCCACCAATCAGGATATCGAGCGGCCCGAATAACCTTAGTATTCAGCTGTTTGGTCACTTCTTCCTTAATCTTCCCACTCACGTTGGTTTTGATCTTCCTGAATTTTGCTGGACGGGGGGTAATGCCGGGTCAGTGGGCAATTTTTGAACCACTAGATTGGTGCTTAAGCCCGGCATGTCGTCGTATGACCATGCAAAATGTTTTGAATTCAGTAAGTGCTTTGATTAGTTCTTCCCTGATGTTTGGTTCCATGTGGATGCTTATCTTAGCTTCCCTGATGTCATCTGCATCCCCTAGATTGACGGCTTCCGTGTCATTTGAGTTGGGCTCTTTTTTTTTTTCAACTTGGCTCAACTCTCTGTTAATTTTTCTGAAGGCTTAGTCCTCATCGTATTCCGACTTATCATCACAATCTTGTACTATAAGTTCGAAATCAGATTGATTGATTTCTTTTTTTAGACTAGGTTGAAGATCCGTCGTGCATGCCATGTCATTAGAATCAGTAGAAAGAGAACTGTTCAGAAGACAAAAATAAGAAGAAAAATTAAAACAAAATAAGGAATGAGGGAAAAAAACTTTCACTTTATTAAAATACGGGATAGCAAGGTTTCACACTTTGGCGAGCACAAGAAAGATTTGGATTACAACCCTGGAATAATCCAGACAACAAAAAAGAAAATCAGAGCCCACTACCAAGACTCCCTTCGTATAGGAAGAGGAGTAGCCATTCAATTGTTGATTTTTGCTTTCAACCCCACAAACTGTACATCTGCCTCATTGGACCCTTTTCCCAACACCATAACTGGCTTGTTATCCACCTTTTCCAACTATACCACCGTTTTCCCACTGGTTAACATTTATTTTGAACCGACACGGATCATCATCACTGTTTGTGAGGGTTTCTTTAGCTTCCCTCCTTCGTGCATTAGCTCAATCATGTGGGTTTCAAGTTGTGCCGGCAACGGGTTCTGATTGATGTTGGGTGCCTCTGGTGTCTGAACCTCAATCTTGTTGGTGTCAATAAGATTTTGTACTGCATGTTTCAACTTCCAACATTTCTCGGTATCATGACCGAGAGCCCCCGAACAATACTCACAGCTTACCGAGTGGTCCATATTTTTGGGAAAGGGATTTGGCAATCTGGGCTCAACAGGACTCAACAAGCCTAACTGCCTTAATTTGTGGAACACGGCAGTATAGGTTTCCCCTAACTCAGTGAATGTTCTTTGTATTTTTTCATTTCTGAAAGCCTGATTTCCCCGGAAACCTACCCCTGGAGGGTTCTTGTAGGCTCTTGGTGGTGAATAGGTGTTTTGCAGTGGTGTATGTGTGTTCTGGGGAGCCGGTGCGCGCCATTGCGAGCGAACCGGAGGCTGAGTATATGTTTGGGCTTGGTTAATGGAAGAATGGGGCTCTGTAAGGTGATAGTAGTGTTGGGATGAATTGTGGTGGTAAGTTGATTGGCGAGGTCGTTGTTGATTATAGTAAGGCGGTGAACCTCTGGGTCCCGACCAAATTCCTGAACCAACTACCGCTGCTTCCTCTCTCTTCTTTCTTCCGATTTCTCCTACCCTGCCTTGAATAGCTTGAGTAGCTGCCTTAATTGCTGAATAGCTCATAATTTTATTTGTCTTGAGGCCTTCTTCCACCATACCTCCCATCTTCACTACCTCGTTGAATGATTTCCCTACCGCTGAAACCAAATGGGCATAGTAAGTTGGTTCCAAGGCTTGGAGGAAGTAGTCTACCATTTCACTCTCCTTCATAGGAGGATCCACTCTTGCTGCCTGTTCTCTCCACCGAAAACCATACTCTCTGAAACTTTCATTATGTTTCTTCTCAAATTTTGTCAAAGATAATCTATCTGGGATGATTTCCAGATTGTATTGGAAATGGTATGTGAATGCCTGTGCCAGGTCATCCCAGGTGTACCATCTCCCATGGTCCTGGCGTGTATACCACTCCAAAGCTGATCCGCTTAGACTTTGACTGAAGTAAGCCATCAATAATTCATCCTTTCCCCCAGCTCCTCGCATCTTGCTACAGAAACCCCTTAAGTGGGCTACTGGGTCGCCGTGCCCATCGTATAGGTCAAATTTAGGCATCTTGAAACCAACTGGTAATTGTACATTTGGGAACAAGCACAAATCCTTGTAAGCTACACTGACTTGCCCACCTAATCCCTGCATGTCTCGGAATGATTGTTCTAGACTTTTGACCTTCCTGAACATTTCTTCTTGTTCAGCATTTTTGGCTGGCTTGTCAATTTCGGTTGGGATATCAAAACGAGGAGCAGTTGAATGGATTTCGGAGGCTTTGAGGGTGGGCTCCGGGGGGTAATATTGGTTGTCCTGGGCCTGGAATGTAGGCTCACTAGGAGATTTGTGGAATGTAGCCGGGGGAGGTGCTACGAAAACAGGAGTCACAGGTGGAGGAAAGTATGAAACTGGTTTTGGAGGTGGAGACTGCGGTGTTTGAGAGGTGGTTCCTCGGTAGTGTTGGTAAATGGGGAAATTTGGGGATAATTCAGTGGTAATATTATCCTGAGTTTGGGTCATTGATGGAGCAGGGTTAGTTGGGTAAGATAGGGGTAACTGCCCTGTAGACCAAGCCTGGTACATTTCAGCCATTTGTTGTTTGAGTTTAAACATCTCTTCTTTCATTTTCCCGACATCCATCTCCTCTAGCTCAATACCTGTGTCAACATCTGGGATAGACATACTTTCGGGTATTCGTCCTTTTGATCTCGTGTGATAATGATAATATGCCAGTATACTCTTTAGAGAAACTAACTGCTTGAATTCTGGAAATGAACAAACTTGTTAGTTTTGAGAATTTAACACATATATAATTACACGTTGAGATGCAATGCTCCTAGACAAATATCCCCTTTCTATTATGCATTTGCTCGACTGCTTGTGTCGTCCCAGTTTTCTTGAAAATTTTATTCACTTATATTTTATTTTATTTTATTATATATATTTTATTGTGGTGGTCGAATCTTATAGAGATTGCCTACGTATCATGCCCCTGCATGAATCAGACCTTGCGTAGTTCGGACCAATAAAAGATAAGCAATACTAATCATTTTTTTTTCAATTTTCATATTGGGTTTCAAAGGTTTAAAAATGACCTACAAACTAGAAAATCAAACGACCCACATATTATAATCAAAAGTTTTACAAACTCCAAAACAAACGGCCAGCTTCCTTTCTCCGTTTGACAAATGCAACCAAACGGTTATTTTTGCAAATGTGGCCCCGTCCAAATTTTGAGGCCGGAGAGGATTATTTTATGACACTTTACACACTTGTCCGTTCTTTTACGAAAATAGCCTTTCGACAACTGAAAGATACTCTGAGGCTATTTCGGCAAGAACGGTTTAAGACGCGGCCGAAGCTGGCTCGGCTTATTATGACAAAATTCAAACGGTATTCACCTGACCGCCGACTATTTATTTTTATTATTTTTTTTAAATTACAATAAAAACCTGGTGTTGCAAACACGGCCCTTCAGCGCCTCGGGGACGAAGATTTTTAAGGCTGTGTGGGTCAACTAGACCAAAATCCTAAACATGACCCAAAAGGTGGTTGTTTATGCAAAGTCGGCCTTCTGGCGTCCCATTCGGGAACATTCGGCTATGTCTTGATAAAACAACGTCACCCGACTTCTTTATGACTCTTAAAATTCGACATATTTTTTTTTTGGCTATTTTGTTTTAGCAAAAAGTGGAGGCTGGACACTGCCCGACTTATTTATGAAAAAAAATTAAAATTTTGACATGTTTTTTATTTATTTATTGGTTTTTGGCTATTTTAGCAAAAATGGGGGTTGGACCCGATGAGGGTTGCCTACGTATCTCACATCCGGTGAGAATCAAACCCGCGTAGTTCGGGCCGGTCATGAATAAAGTAAATAAACTGATTTTAAATTATGATTATTTTTTTTTGTAAAAGAACTGCTTTAAAAGAAGAAAGGAAGTATTTTTATATTTTTTTTTGGATTTTTGATTGATTTTCTTTTTGAAAGAAAGATTTCTAAGAATTCCTTTTCTTTTGATTTGAACTTTGAGAATTTCAAAAGTAAAAGGAAGATATTTTTTTTTCTTATTCTAAGAAGAAAGAAAATATTTTTTTTTTGGAATTTTACCTTTAATAAAAGAAACGCTTTCTAAAAAAAATATTTTTTGAATTTTGAATTTTCTTTTCAATTTTTAAAGAAGAAGGAAAATATTTTCGAATTTATTTTATTTTATTATATATATATATATATATATATATATTTTAATAATTAAAAAGACTTTCTAAAGAAGTCAATAACGGAAAAAAAAAATTTGGATTTTTTTTTTGTTTTGAAAATTGAGAGTCTAAAAAAAACTTTTCTAGACTTTTGGCACGACAAATATTTTTGCAACAAATAAAGATATATATACATTTTTTGGAAATAAAGAACAACTTTTTTGGATTTTTATATATATACATATTTGCAACAAATAATAAAACCACTTTCGACGCGACTCTTTTTATTTTATTAGTTATTTTTATTTTGGTATCTAAACAAATAAATAAATAAAAACTCATTTTAAAACAAGACTTTTTTTCATTTTCATTTTTTTTTATGGCAAGACAAACTATTTTTTTTTCTAATTTGTTTTTTAAAAACAAGACAGAACAACGACTCTTTTTTTTCTTTCTATTTTTCCTTTGCTTTTAATAAAACAAACTAATAAAATATTTTTTTTTCATTTTCTCAAAATTTCGGCAGAGTTTTGACAGTTATTTGGGCATTGTTTTTTTTTCCAAAAATAAACAATCAATTCCCTAACCGCTATTTTTTTCAATTTCAAAATATTATTCCTGATATTCAAAAGTCAGTCAACACAAAAGTCCGAATCAAATAAATGCGCAAATAGCAGCAAGTAAGATGCATCAGGATGGTCATTTTCATTTTTTGGTACACCTGTCCTAGACAGACCCAACCCCTGTGTTGAGCCTCCAAAGTCAAATGCACGTGATGCAAACAAACGTTCCTACTAGGGATCCGGCATGAAGCTGAGTTATTCTAAGTGAAAAAAAACCTGAGGCATATTGTTCTAGCCCTGGCTTACCCAAGTGGACAGCTTGAGCCGAAATGGGGGCAACGTACCGGGAGCACGAAAGTCTGCCCGGCCTAGTTACTTGTCCCAACTTCGTCTTATTTGGTATGACTTCTAACAGAAAGGTGGGTCACGCGCACGTGTACACCATAAATTTAGAAGACTCAGAAAGAAGAAGAGTTTCGTAGCAGTTTTATACACAATTCAGATAATATTAAAGCGGTAAAAGCATCATTTAGCATATTAAGCATAAACATGTAAAAATCAGATAATAAATAAAGCCAACTATAACAGTTATTTTAAGCTCGAATTTCTAACCCTGAACCAGTGGTTCTGGGCCAAGTCCCCAGCAGAGTCGCCAGAGCTGTCACACCTCCTTTTTCCGCACCCGCGAGGGTGCAAGGGAGTTTTTCCAATTAAAGGACAATCGAGACGGGATTGGTTTATTTATTTCAGAGTCGCCACTTGGGAGATTTAGGGTGTCCCAAGTCACCAATTTTAATCCCGAATCGAGGAAAAGAATGACTCCATATTACAGTCTGCGTACCAGAAATCCGGATAAGGAATTCTGTTAACCCGGGAGAAGGTGTTAGGCATTCCCGAGTTCCGTGGTTCTAGCACGGTCGCTCAACTGTTATATTCGGCTTGATTGTCTGATTTTATACAAATATGAACTTATGTGCAAATTTTATCTTTTAACCGCTTTATTATTATTGTTTTTAAAAGAAATATGAACATCGCTTAAAACACGTCTTTGGACTGCGTTACATGAAATGCACCCACAATCCGGAACACGTTTTATTTGATGTTTTGGGATTTGGATTCGGGTCACATGAAATGCACACCCAGGCTTAAGAAAGTAAAATATTAAACACGCGCCTAAAGAGACTATCGCGTTATTATTTTGGGGAAGACCGTGAAATTCGCTAAACGGTCCTTCCGAATTCTAATTAAACCATACATTTTGTGAGGGCCCCGCAATCTATACGTTTTATTTGGCGAGGCTCGTCTCATTTTTATTTTTACAGGATAAACCTACAATGACTATATTTTCTATTAAGTTCGTCTCTAAACTAAAAGAAAATCTCTTAATTATTTACATGCTGAAAAACGTAACTTATTAGTTATTAGTTTACGGCTAATGCGAATGGAAAATTGCGATCGAGTTTGTACAAAGAAAAACTGCTTTCATTTTATATTCTGTTATTCAATAATACTAGAACATGAGATTGACCATAATATCAAAACAGATTAATTATTCTCCGTAATTTAAACTAACATTATTAGATGAAGAAAGTATACATATGCAACCTCATTATTCATTAATCATTCAACTACATCTTTATACGAAGAAAGAAAAATTATATTCAACCACAAATCTAAACAGGAGGAATTCAACAGGAACAAAGCCTGATTAATATTTCATTTTTTGCTTCAAGCCGAGATTGTACAAATGTGTACCTGGAAATAGCAGTACAAGAACAAAAGAAGGAGAAGTCAGCAGCAGTAATAACACAGCAACAGCAGATTCAGCAACATCGCAAACCAGTACAGTAGGAATAGCAGAAAACCCAGGAGACTATAAACGACTCCAAGTATAGTGAAGAAGTAAAAGGCAGGAAGGTTCTGACTATTTCAGATCTTAAGCGAGGCAATGAAGCAGTAACTATTTTTTTTCAACTTCAAAACTCTCCAAAATGAATTCTGCCCCTGTATATTCAGTGTATACAGAATGTATATCGGGTGTATACTTCTCACTCCGCCCCCTCTTTTTTTCTTCTCTCTATCTAGTTTTTCCTCTCTTTTTTTCCACACTTCTTCCTAAATTTTCTCTTCTATTTATAGCAAAATTTTCGAAATTTTCAGATTTGTTTTTTATTATTTTATTATTTTTTTAATTAAAAGAAATCCCACTTACAAATTGCTTTTATTTTTTTAGAAAAAGAAATCCCACCTTTATTTACTTTTATTTTTAAAATTCCAACTTTAATTACTTTATCTTATTTAAAATCCCACTTTTTATTTTTTTTAAAAGAGAATCTCACTTTATTTAACTTTTCTTTAAAAAATAAACCACTATCTTTTCTTTTTCTTTTAAAAATGCTACTTTCAATTACTTTAAATTTTTTAAATTTTCAGATATCTTTATATTTATTTTTTAATTCCAACCTTCTTTTACTTTTAAATTTTTTAAAACTTTTTACTTTTTTTTTTAAATTTTCTACATTCTTTTACATTTTTTTATTTTTTTATTTTTTATTTTTTTAAAATCATTTCCGAAATTACTATATATATATATATATATATATATATATATATATATTTAAAATAAAAATAATAAATAAAATAAAATATTTTCGGATTTTTTTATATATATAAAAAAACAAAAAATAAAATTATTAATAGTGATAATTCACTTTTTATTTTTTTATTTTATTTTTTTGGTTTTGTTTTGTGTTGGACAAAAATGAAGAAGGGGTGTTGGGTTAATGGACTGGGTCGACCCAGTTCGAAATGGACTGGGTCGTAGGGAAGATTGGGCCATTTTTTGGGCCTATAGCTTGAAATTGAAGAAGAGGCCCAATTCCGACTTTCTTTATATTTTCGCTCTCTTTTCTTCTTTTATTTTTCTAAAACTAAATTATAAAAATACTTAAACTATTATTAAGAACTAAATTAAGTTATAAAGGCGCAAATTAACTCCCAATAACAATTAACGCACAATTAAGTATTAATTAAGCATAAAATTGTATATTTGGACATTAAATGCTAAAAATGCAAACGATGCCTATTTTTGTAATTTTTAATTTTTGTAAAACAATTTTAATTACTAACAATTGTAGAATTAAATCCTACATGCAAAATGCGACATATTTTTGTATTTTTTATTAATTTAGCGAATAAACACGCACAGACAAATACAAATAATTCTTCAAAATATCACAAAATTGTACACCAAAATAAAAAATCATTTTATTTTTGAATTTTTTGGGAGTAATTCTCATATAGGGCAAAAATCACGTGCTTACAGTACCTACACTTACTTATTTAAATTGAGTTGTGTTGCGCATACTCACTTTTATGTTATTATTTGGCAGTTCATCTGGACGCCATACAACGACGAGTTGGTAGCTCATCTGCCCTTTTATTGCTCAGTCGATCGAATGCTTTGGAGCACCTCCGTCCCGATGATCATCTTCGATATGGTTGAGTGTCATGGCACAGAGTGTGTGTTTCGCCAGTTTCACCGTCCCCAGCCTATACCTAGGGATCCTGGATGGGTGGCTACACACTATCAGCGGGATGGCCGTGCCAGGCTGGACGATATATATATGGGATGGTTAGAGCAGCAGGTCCTTATTTGGGAGGAGCACTGAGCTGACCGTATTCCGCCAGCACCTACATTTACCCAGGAGGCCACTATTCATATGTATGCATCATGGTACTGTCACAACTCCTTTTTCGCCCGCGCCGCCTCAAAGGGACGCGGAAGGGTGTTTTTTCCAATTAAAGAACACTTGAAACGGGATTTATTTATTTATTTCAGAGTCTCCACTTGGCAGATTTATGGTGTCCCAAGTCACCGATTGAATCCCGAATCGAGGAAAATATTCGACTTTCCAAATGAAGTCTGCGAACCAGAAATTCTAAGTAAGGAATTTTGTTGATCCGAGGGAAGGTGTTAGGCACCCCTGAATTCCGTGGTTCTAGCACGGTCGCTTAAACTGTTGTAATGGCTAGGTATCTGATTTTAATACATATTATAATTTATGTGCTTTTATCAACTTTAAACCGCTTTTATTTTATTTTTTAATAGAATTGCAACGTCGTGAAAATGCGTTTCGAACCACGTCACAATCAATGCACCCGTGGTTGTTGACACATTTTGACTCCGTTGAGATTTGGATTTGGGTCGCATAAACGCGCACCCGAGTTTAGGGATGTACTATTATTAAAATCGTGCCTAAAGAGTCTAACGCTTTATTACTTTGGGGAAGGCCGTGAAATTAGCAAACGGCCCATCCCGAAGTCTAAGTATTCAATTAAACCTTTATCGAGGGTCCCGCAATTTGTGCGTTTTATTGGGCGAGGCTCATCTCATTTATTTTAAAAAGATAATCCTAAAGTGCCTACATTTTTCCTATTAAATTTGTCTCTAAAAATGAAAGAGAAAAAGTCCTAATTTATTTACATGCTTACGAGTTGTTATAGTCGGGTTCCGAACGCAATTTGTTAAATCAGAATGTAAACATAATATGGACAGCCCATTGGCCAACGTGGACACAGGCCCAACGTGTATGGCACAAAACTGGACCTGGGTCATCTCATTCACATGTTATTACCTGGTTACATTATACTAGGCATGCTTACAGTTTGTCAAATTAAAAAAAATTGCCAATCTAATTTTAATCCTAAACCATTTACATGCTGAAATTAACCAATAGTATCTAGCTAAACAATATTCCTACAAGTTCCGAAACGGTTTATTCGTTTAATGAGCTAACGGTTGAATGTTTAAGAATAGTCTAAATCAGCTAACATGCTTTTTGAGACATGATAACCATCCAACAATAACGAACTAACTGGACAGAGTTACTACACCGTTTATTTATTTTTTAGCAATACATAGACAATTCGTCCACTAAGCTACTGTCAGATGTTCCATTATATATATTAAACAACTACATGGTTCTGATATTAGGAAGCTAAATAATGTACATATACAAATAAAATTCAGAATATAACTAAGATAAATTCAGAACTTCAACTCTTCATTTCATATTCATGCTTCATGTTTCAGTTTACAATAACCAGCGTGTCAGTTGTGTACCTGATATTGGAAGCAAAAGAAAAGGAAGATCAGTAGGAATGCAGTAGCATACAACAACAACAACACCCAGCAACAGATTTAAAAACCGAGCCGAAATCCAGCAACAACCAGTGAAGTAGTAGCAAATAACCAACCAAACTCAAGGAAACAAATCAAATGAAAATTCCGAAACACCAACAACAATCAAAGGGCAGAAACAAAGTGAATCATTTTTTCATTGAAAGACCAGTTAATGTTTAACTCTTAAATCTTGACCCCTCTGTATATCTAGTGTATGCAGATTGTATATCGGGTGTATACTACTCTCTCTTTCGAATCTCCTTCGAAATGTTTTCTCAATATTCAGCCAATCCCCTATCCCCTTTCAATATTTTTCGGAATTCTCTCTCTATTTTTGGAAGTTCTCTTTCTTTTCTCAATATCCAGCCCCCTTTATTTGTGTCCAGCTCCTCTATTTATTTACCAACTTCCAGCATTTAAAATTAAATCCCACTATCTTCTACCTATCCCCCTTTAACTTCCCACTACCTAATGTTTTGTCCCCCACTATATTAAACAATGTATTAATTCCCACTAACACATATCTTTTCCTTATTTAAATCACTTATTGCCCCACTACCGCATGTTTTGTCCCCCACTATATTAAACAATTTGGAAATTCCCCACCATTATGTCTTGTTCCCCACTACGTATTATTTTAATATTATTGAATACTTAGTGGACAGAGCACTCCTATTAAATAATTGTTCAAATTTTCAATTCCAAGAATACCCCTCTGAAATTACTGAAATTACCATTCTACCCCCATCAGCTATAACCAATTCACCTAATCAATTCTAACCAAACTATAGCAGCTATAACCAATTCCTAATCAAATTTCATCAACAAATAATCAACTTCTGCATAATAAACTTGCCAAATTAACAACATTCATGAATTACTAACAGAGTCAGATTTATATCAACAAACTTAACAGGACAAACAAGTAGAATTAAATCACTAAACTCAACATCAGTTGAACTCAAACAAATCAAACAACATCATAACAAAGAATGATTTAAACTAAATCAAAAACTAAAGACCAACACATAAACACTCACATTAAATCACTTGATGAAAAACTAACAAACTTCAAACAAAAAAATGAACCCGAATTAAATCTAACACATTCCTATATTAAAACTAAACAAGAACAATGAATAAAAACAAACTGAAGAAATAATCAAGAAATGATAAACAACGAACAAGAAAGGAATCAAACATATACTGTTTTCAGATTCGAGAATATCAAACAAAATACGGACAGAAATGAAACTTAAACCAACTAACCGGTTCGGAACAACGACGAACTCGAACGGAAATAAATTTGCCCGGAAACTTTGAAACCAAAATAACTCGAATCTGCCCGAAATTTTTTGTATGTTTTCTGGTTGATTTTAAGCAATGAAGCTGGACGACGAAGACTACTAAGAACTCGACCACGAAGACGGCGATGAAGCAGCGTGAGGCTGGTCGACGCAGCAGAGCTGCATGCTCGTCAATGGCGGACCACGACAGTGTGGTCGACGGACTGTTGTGCGTCGGGCGAGTGAGCTGGGTTGCTCGACGAGTGGTCGCTTGGGATGAGGAGATGAAGCAGCAACAGCAGCAGCCATGGACATGGAAGCTGATGGTAGTTTGGGTGATGTTCATGGTTGAGCATGGCTGAATATCGACGAGCAGGAACGCAGCATAAGGCGGACTGGGAGGGGGGTCCACTGGTTTTTTCCGGTGATTGGAGGGGTGAGGTCGTATGGAGCTGATGTCGGAGAAGGCAGCCATGGTCGTTTGGGACGAGGGGGATGGCAGCTATAGTTGTTTTTGGGTTTCAATGGCGGACATGGAGGGTCGTTGGTGGTTGAAGTTGGGGTGGTGACGATGTGAGGGGTCTGTTTGGACGTGAGGATGGAAGGGAAGGGGCAGCCATGGGAGGGGGCTTGGGGTTGTTTGGACGTGAAGGAGAAGGAGAGAGGGGGGTATAGTTTTAGGTTTTTAGGTTTAGTTTTTTTTTTTCTTTTTTTCAAAAAAAATGAACAATGAAAGGGGGGTGTTTGTTTGGGGTTATGGGGCATACCGGGTCGGGTCGACCCGGTAGGGTTTTATTTGGTTTGATCCTGGTTGATTTAAATTAGAAGGTGGCCCAATCCGATTTTCTTCCTCTTTTATTGCTTCTTTTCTTTTACTTTCTAAAACTAAAATTCTAAATTAAGTTACAAACTAAATTAACTTATTAAAAATACTAATTAATTCCTAGCAACAATTATCATATAAAATAAAAATGACAATTAAAATACAATCACACAATTTGGACATTAAAGGCTAAAAATGCAAAAGATGCTTATTTTTGTAATTTTCATTCTTGTAAAACAAACTTAATTACTCATAATTGCAAACTTAAATCCTAAATGCAAATGCGACTTATTTTTGTATTTTTTATTAATTTAACAAATAAACATGCACAGACAAATGCAAACAATACAAGAAAAATAACACAAAATTCACAACAATTGCAAACAAACAAAAAGTTGTTTTATTTTTGGAATTTTTGGGAGTAATTCTCATATAGGGCAAAAATCACGTGCTTACAGGTACCGCCGTCACACCCGACTGATTATCGGGAACCCCATTCATGTACTTGGTGAGCGCTACAGACCATACGCCGGGAGACACGAGGCATTGGTATGTTTTTTGGCTTATTAATATCATATAATTGTTATATTGCGTTATTTAATTAATATTTTAAATATTTCACAGGCTATTGGGCATCATCACCTCTACCAGTTGGGACAAGAGATGCAGTAGCATACCGACATCCCTGCAGTCGTTGACTATGGCTGGCGGGTGGCACAGTTGGCTCGTCGGACCCTGTTTCAGGCGAGAGATGTCGTGAGGTTGGACCACGAGGCTCAGTATGCGGCGCCGGAGGACTACCATCGGGGTAGGGGTGTCCCACGAGGCAGGGGTAGGGTACGAGGGACTACCTTCCAGCAGCATGCCTTCGTACAGCTGTCGCACCTCCTTTTTGCCGCGCCCGCGGGGCGCGTGGGGAGTTTTCTCCAATTAAAGGACAGTCGAAACGAGATTTATTTATTTGTTTCAGAGTCGCCACCTGGGAATTTTAAGGCGTCCCAAGTCACCAATTTTAATCCCTGAATCGAGGAGAATATGATTCTGTTTATTATTCTGCGAACCAGAAATCCGGATAAGGAATTCTGTTAACCCGGGAGAAGGTGTTAGGCATTCCCGAATTCCGTGGTTCTAGCACGGTCGCTCAACTGTTATATTTGCTTGATTATTTTGATTTATTAAATACATTTTTATTGCATGATTTTATTGTTACCGCTTCTATTTAAATTGTTTATAATTAAAGACCCTTCTTCGAATCGAATCACGCGTACGTGTATTCGTTTTATATATTAATATTTTTTAACGTGAAAATCGTGTCACGCGTACGTATACACAATATAATAATTATTATTTATTTATTTTTATTTTTATTTTCGAAATTTTTTTATTATATAAAAAAAAACTTAAGTTCGAAATTGTGCTAAAAATAAAATTAAGAACGTTCGTCGCTCTTGTATAATTAAATATTGAACCGCACATCTCGAGTTATATGAAATTAATATTGATATTCTCCGAAGAGCCCCCTTTTTATTAAATGTTCGTTCGAAGTTGCGCGAACGCATAATCCGAATTGCTTTTAGAAATATAATCAGGTTACGCGAACGCATCCCTAATCACGCAAAAGATTCTTAATAGTAGTATAGATTTTCCATAAATGTTTATTGCATCTATCTATTTTTAAATGTAAGAATCGTGGAGAATTACCGATTGGGATGCCACCAAATTTCTTGACAAAGAATTCAAAATTTATTAGGCGTTGCTACAAGTCTTATTTTACGCGTATGAATTATATACCTCAAAACTATTCAAATTTTAAAGAATTAATGATATGAAAAAGAAACAAACAACATGTAACTAAAAATACTACCATTTTTATCGTGGATACAACATTAACATATCCAAAAATTGAATCGCATATAAAACTGGAAAAAGAATTAATTTGATAAACAAATTAATAGTTTCTGCAGAACTTTTATTGTTACATTTAATGCGAATTCTATTTCTACATATCCTTGACATAAAATGTTGCAATTCGTGCTTGTAAATCCCATATCCTTCTCATATACTTGTTTTTAGTCCAAAGTTATAATTGTTTGGTTAATTTTGCTTACGAAGATTGGGTTTGAGATAAATAAACCAATTCTTATATTCTGCCTATGCGAATATTTGCAAACACTAACTCTATATTTTGTAAAAAATCATTGACATTATTTCATATATTAAAAGAAATGAGTTGATCGCGTTCCTAAAATAACTAAGCCATTTGTTATTAAGAAAGAGAACTAATCTACCAATTAATTTAATACTATATTAACCAACTAAAACAAAACTGAAACTTAAACTAATAAAATTTAAATGAGTAGAAGACATCCTTATAATCAAACTTCATTTACTTGCCATGTTGAAGCTTTTCATGACATGAATTTTCAGATATGTACCTGATATTGGAAGCAAAAGAAAATGATGATGAGAATCAGCAGCAATAATAACAGTACAATAGAAACAACTGCCCAGCAACAGTAACAACCCAGTAACAGACCAGTGGAGTAGTAATCCCAAAAACAAAAGCTTTAAGCTTTAAATGAAACAACAACCATTAATACTAATTTCTAACAAAGAAAGAAAGCAGTAGATTTTTTTTAGTTTTATTCTTATTTTGAAAACTTAAATATTTTTCGGAATTTTTCTCTCTTCTATTCTCTGTCCGTTTTTTTTCTCTCTGTCTGTATTCTTCTTCCTATTTGTGTTCAAGACTTCACATATATATAACACATCCCATAAACCTTTTAATCAATTAAATCAATACTTTTTCTCTACCCAACCCATTATCTTTCCACTCATCCCCATTACATTAAATAAACATATCACACCACCCCATTATATTTTGTCCCCCATGCTTTATTTAAAATAATGCAAGATTCCCCTTTAATTTAAATCTTGTCCCCCCTTTATATTAAATAATCATATCACAACCCACCCCATTTCATTTTGTCCCCCATGCTTCAAATAAACAATTTCAAAATGTACAATTCCTAAACTACCCCTTCCGACCTTACTGAAATTACCAAACTACCCCTGAACGTACTACAAATTTACCAAATTACCCATCAGCTATAACACATCATTTAATCAAACATAACCAAAATATAGACAATATGATCAATCTCTAACAATGTTCAAACAACAATATGAACATGGATGAACATCATAACAACAATATCACATGAACACGATTTTAACAACATTTCAACAACAAATCACATGAACACGAATTGAACAACAAAGAACAACTAAAATTTGATTGAACAATATTTTAGCAACAACAATCCTATTTTCGGATTCAACAACAACAACAAACAAAGTATGAACATTTCTAATTCAATCATATTGAACTTAAAATCAACTCTAACAACATTACAACAAACAATTCTTATATTAAACTTAAAACAAGATTATGAGAACAATTCAAGCAATAATCATAAATGGTAAACAAGAAATCAAACTATACAAAATTCGGATTCAAGATCATCCAAACAAAGTATGAACATGAATGAATCTATTTTAAGACAACAAACATGACGGATTAAACGATTAAAACAATATATTCCTTTAATACAATTAAATTCTTTAAACAAATAACAAGATCGACGAAGAAACAATTATGAACTTAAACTCGAACTTAACAATATTAACAATTTCTAACAATACATAAACACATGAAACAAATTGAAGAAATAGTTGATTAAATTTCAATTTGAATCTAACAAACATCAAACTAACAAATACTTACTTAAACAATAATACAAACATGAAATAAACATGAAAACAACTAATTAAACTTCCATTTTAAAATCTGAAAATTAATTTAACAATCAACATGAACATGAACAAAACCAAAAAATCAAATATCTAACCATAGACATGAATAAAACAAACATTCGCCGATTTTAGATTCGAAAAATATCAAAACAAAATACGGACAAAATAAAATTCAAAAATCTACTAACCGGAGATGAACCAACGACGCACTTTTATTGTAAGCAAATCTGTCCGAGCCTCGACCAAAGCTTGAACGAAGGACGACGAAGACGAAGAAAAAGTAGAAGCAGCCGCAGCTACTGCCGTGACGGGCAGCGGCACGACGTCGAGAAGCAGAAGCAACGGCGGAGGAAGGAGTAGCAGCGGCAGCGTCACTGTTGCGACGAGGCAGCAGCGGCGACGTCCCAGCAGTGGCAGAAATGGGCGGCATCAACTCGACGAAGGAAGTAAAAGCAGTAGCACGGCACAGCAGTAACGGGCATGACAACGATGGTCGTTTGGTGGTGGTTCGGGTGCTCGAGGAATGCAACCATGGCTGCTAGAGAAGCAGTGGTCGTCCATGGATGACGCAGCTGGGTCGTTTGGTTTCTTGGACGGAGAAGATGGAAGTAGAAGGGTCATTTGGTCGTAGCAGAAGCAAAAGAAACGAAATGGAGGAGGAGTAGCCATGAACGTCGAGCTCAAGCTCGAGCTTGACGAAGAACGAAGGAGGAGGAGTAGGCATGAACGTTGGTGAAGCTGAAGGCGCAGCTGGGTCGTCCATGGTGAGGATGAAGGGCAGCCATGGGAGGTGGGGTTTGGAAGGTTTGGAGAAGAAGATGAAAAAAAATGAGAGGGGGGGGGGGCGGATGAGTTAGGTCATTTTTAGGGTTTTTGTTTTTTTTTTTTGTTTTTTTTTTGTTTTGTTTTGTGTCTTTGAAATGCAAAATAGGGGTATTGGGTCTTTTGGGTTATGGACTGGGTTGACCCAGTTCGAAATGGATTGGGTCGTAGGGAAGATTGGGCCATTTTTTGGGCCTATGGCTTGAAATCGAAGACGAGGCCCAATTCCGACTTTCTTTATATTTTCGCTCTCTTTTCTTCTTTTATTTCTCTAAAACTAAATTATAAAAATACTTAAACTATTATTAAGAACTAAATTAAGTTATAAAAGTGCAAATTAACTCCAAATAACAATTAACGCACAATTAAGTAATAATTAAGCATAAAATTGTATATTTGGGCATTAAATGCTAAAAATGCAAAAGATGCCTATTTTTGTAATTTTCATTTTTTGTAAACAAATTTAATTAGTAACAATTATAGAATTAAATCCTACATGCAAATGCGACATATTTTTGTAATTTTTTATTAATTTAACAAATAAACAAACACAGACAAATACAAATAATTATACAAAATATCACAAAATCTCACAAAATTGCACACCAAAGAAAAATCATTTTATTTTTGAATTTTTTGGGAGTAATTCTCATATAGGGCAAAAATCACGTGCTTACAGCTGCCCCTCTTTGCCCGGAGACACGAAGGGTTTTCGTGCAAAGATAAAGCGAGCGATTTTTGCCCATCCGAGTACTCCGTTGAAGCATTTTTTGAAAAAGATTTGACCGAACCTTTGCTTCAAAGGTTTCCTACATATCCTGGGCTAAACAGGAATCAGGTCAATGTAGTTCGGGAAATTTTGGTAGCTGGGACTACCGTTGGACTGCAATGTTACTGTTGTTGCATGCTATTACTACTGCTTACCGATCTCCTTGTTACACCGTGCTTAAAAGAAAACAAGAAGCTAAGCTATACTGCAATTTGTTTTTGTTGCCTTGCTTCCTTGTCTGCTTGCATTTCTTCCGGTACTTTTTCTTCTTTTGACATATGCACTTGAGTTTGTGTTGTGACCTCTTGTTGCAACCTTCTGTTTCCCGGTGCCGGGGAATTTTATTGTTTCCTGCTGGGGATTCCTATTGTAACCCTCTGTTTTATTGTTCTTTGACTTGATCTTGAAATGTATGCCTCTGTTATCTGGGCGGGCTCCCAAGTTCAATGCTTGAAAATTAAAGACTGAAATGTATGCCTCTGTTTTATTGGCGGGCTCCCAACTTTAACAACAAAAATGAATGCCATTCCTCTCTTCAGGCGGGCTCCTGACTTCAACAACAACTTTGAAAATAATTCGCCATTTCTCTCTTCAGGCGGGCTCCTGACTTCCACCAATACATCGCCATTCCTTTCTTTAGGTTGGCAAGATTTCAACAACTTTTAAAAACGCCTTTCCTCTCTTCAGGCGGGCTCCTGACAACAACTTTGAAAATAATCGCCATTCCTCTCTTCAGGCGGGCTCCTGACTTCAAACCATACATCGCCATTCCTTTCTTTAGGATGGCAAGATTTCAACAACTTTTAAAAACGCCTTTCCTCTCTTCAGGCGGGCTCCTGACAACAACTTTGAAAATAATCGCCATTCCTCTCTTCAGGCGGGCTCCTGACTTCAAATCATACATCGCCATTCCTTTCTTTAGGTTGGCAAGATTTCAACAACTTTTGACAACGCCTTTCCTCTCTTCAGGCGGGCTCCTGACAACAACTTTGAAAATAATCGCCATTCCTCTCTTCAGGCGGGCTCCTGACTTCAAATCATACATCGCCATTCCTTTCTTTAGGTTGGCAAGATTTCAACAACTTTTGACAACGCCTTTCCTCTCTTCAGGCGGGCTCCTGACAATAACTTTGAAAATAATCGCCATTCCTCTCTTCAGGCGGGCTCCTGACTTCAAATCATACATCGCCATTCCTTTCTTTAGGTTGGCAAGATTTCAACAACTTTTGACAACGCCTTTCCTCTCTTCAGGCGGGCTCCTGACAACAACTTTGAAAATAATCGCCATTCCTTTCTTCAGGCGGGCTCCTGACTTCAAACAATACATCGCCATTCCTTTCTTTAGGTTGGCAAGATTTCAACAACTTTTAAAAATGCCTTTCCTCTCTTCAGGCGGGCTCCTGACAACAACTTTGAAAATAATCGCCATTCCTCTCTTCAGGCGGGCTCCTGACTTCAAACAATACATCGCCATTCCTTTCTTTAGGTTGGCAAGATTTCAACAACTTTTAAAAATGCCTTTCCTCTCTTCAGGCGGGCTCCTGACAACAACTTTGAAAATAATCGCCATTCCTCTCTTCAGGCGGGCTCCTGACTTCAAACAATACATCGCCATTCCTTTCTTTAGGTTGGCAAGATTTCAACAACTTTTAAAAATGCCTTTCCTCTCTTCAGGCGGGCTCCTGACAACAACTTTGAAAATAATCGCCATTCCTCTCTTCAGGCGGGCTCCTGACTTCAAACCATACATCGCCATTCCTTTCTTTAGGTTGGCAAGATTTCAACAACTTTTAAAAATGCCTTTCCTCTCTTCAGGCGGACGCCTGACTTCTTCTTTAATTCGTCATCCTCATTCTCCAGGTGGACGCCTGATTTCTTCTTAAATTCTTCATCCTCATTCTCCAGGTGGACGCCTGATTTCTTCTTCAATTTTTTCATCCTCATTCTCCAGGTGGACGCCTGATTTCTTCTTCAATTTTTTCATCCTCATTCTCCAGGTGGACGCCTGACTTCTTCTTTTCTTTTCTTTTTCCTTCGCTCTGCTTTGTTCTTGCTTGCTGGGGATAATACCACTGTGGGAGTCTCCTTTCTTCCCCTCCTTCAAATTCATTTTTTTTTCCAACACTGCTAGGGATAAAAGTGTTATCTTCTTGGGATAACGTTGTTGAGGATAATGCTGCTGGGGAATTTTATCCCTTCAAATCGATGCTTCATTCTTCTGGAAGCTGCTGAGGATGATAATGGTTTTTGCTTTTCTGAGCACAAATGTCATCCCTTTGTTCTGTCTGCTGGGGAACAACTTCTTTTATTAAAACTTGTTATGCTGGGGGTAAAACTGGTTCAAAGACCACTTCCCTTGAGACTGATGCTATATTCATTTTACCCTGAATGGGTATCTGACTTCCAGAAAATTTTCCAAATGAAAGGAAAATTTTCTGCCCCAGTTTGACAGTCTCCCTTATGGCCTGCATCTCTGTCATCAATGCCACTTCCTTTACCTGTTTCAATTTAAACAAAATTTGTTAGTTTAAAACGCTGTGGTTGGTTGTGATACTCCCACTGGGATGGTTTTCCCTTTTCCCTTCCTTGCTCTGCGTTCCACAACTTGTTGGGGATGATATTATTTGCTGGGGATAATCCTTTTCTGCTGGGGATATCCCTCTTCTTTCGTGGCATGGCTCGGAAACTTGCATTTTCCCGACCTTTTAGTCTCGCATGAATTTCCCAAATCATGCTTATTGTTTTTCTTGTTTTGTCCACGGGCTCTGGTCTTGAGGTTTAATAACCTTTGATTTCGGCAAGGATATCCCTCTTGACACTCGTCAATCCTTTTGCTGGGGATATCTTTCTTGACACTGGCCTCGCGCTTGTTCCTTCCTGACTATATCACTTGGATGTACTAGTCAGATCTTATCTTGGAAAGCTGATGGTCTACTTTGAAGTCATTTCCCACTGGTCTTGACCAAACAGACTCTACTGGGGAAATTTCTATGAAAGGAAAAGATAAAAGGGAACAGAATAAAAGACAAAGGAAAAAATGACTCTTTAACAAAAGAAACTATAAATAAAAACCTATCAAATGAAAACACTGACTCTAATGGTCATGACATGCATATGTGGCCTATCCTTCGTCATCAATCGTCTTTCGAGGTCTTCCCTTTACTATCCCCCCTCTGATTCCCAATCTTATTCGACCTGTAGTGCCCGAAGGGTTTTCACTATCAAGCCTCTCTCATTTTGGTTTTTCTCTCAGCTTGCGTCGCCTTATGGTGACCGTAAAAATTTTCACCGATAAGACTCTCTCATTTGTATCGCTTTCCAGCTGGGGATTTAGAGTGTTGCCGGTATGACTCTCTCTGCTGGAGATTAGAGTCCTTTCTGCTGTGGAACAGAATGTTATGTTCGTCGGTAAGATTCTTATTTGTCTGACTTGGCATCTTTTGCAGACTGATCAGAAGGTCTTTCTTTGGACCGTAATGTGGATTTTTTTGGATAGGCTTAAAAAGAAAGGGTATTAAAGGCTCACAAACAAAATAAATTTGGGGTTTTAAAATTACAACCTTCGGAACCAATTTTGCTTACAACGAGTACAACTCTTGCCCCAGTTTCTTGCTTGGGGATTATTTATTTATTATTTTTAATTTCTTTTTACACCATGACCGAGCCGTGAGGCGCCTACGTATCCTCTTTGAGGAATCAGGTCAAACGTAGTTCCCAATTCCTCTTTTTCATTTGACTTTCTTTCTTCTTTTTTTTCATTTTTCGTTGTTGTTTTTTTTTTTGATTTTTTCTTTACCTTCCAGGCTCGTATTTCCTAGTCATTGCTATTGATTCCGAACGAGGGGTATGAAAGAAAATAAATAAGGCTCAAAAGGGGTAACGAAGGATAAAGTGTTTAGGTAGCAGAACAAAATGCCTTCGTCATTCCAGTCTTCAAAACATGCCAAGTGCAAACAACACAATTGAACATAGATTTATAGTCTCTTCCGATGGTGCTGGACTTGACAATTATGTTAAACACTTGCTTTTTCATTTGTCATTTCTAAAGCACTGCTGGGCGACACTCTCACTCTCATGCACGACCCTCATGCCAATTTGGCGAATCTTGCATTTAACGGTTTTCTTTATGTTTTACTTGCCCCAGTTCCACATGGCTCGGGTTTCAAATAATATCAAACTGTTCTTATTTCCCTTAAATGCTTTGATCACCTCTCCAGGGTTTTATGATTAACTTTAAAGACTAGGCCCAAACTGTGTGCGCATGTCATGTCCCTAGAATCGGCATTGAACGAAAATGACAAAAGGACTAAATAAAAAGATGACTGGAAATAATAAAAGACCGGCTTTTGTATTTGACTTCCGGCGAAATGGTTAGAAAAACAAACAAAACAACCAGAATAAAATCTTAACACAACATCAACGAGACTTAAACAAACTAATACGACAAAAATGGAAAGATAAGAAGGTTTGACACAAGACAATATTCGGATTACAACCCTAAGAATAATCCGGATAACAGAAATGACAACAAAATAAACCACCAACAAATTCTCTCTTGCTAACCAAGGAACGGAGTGTCCTCCCATTTTATCAAAATTGGCATCTTAGCCACTAAGCTTTGCATTAGTATTGCCAAGACCATTATCAGCTTCCATATCATCAACCTCCGACAACAAGTTCTCGATAGGGTTTGAGTGCTCCATGTTACTGTTATCGATCACAATCCGCCCTTCTTGAATCATTTTCTCTACTTCCCTTTTCAAATTACGACAACTCTCAATGTTGTGCCCTATGACATTGGAGTGGTACGCGCATTGCGCTGCCGGATCAAAGTTTTTTGCATGTGGATCTGGAGTATATGCGGGGAGCGGCTCAATCAAGCCAGTATGCTTTAGCCTTTCAAACAGACTTGCATAAGATACTCCGATAGGGGTGAGAGACTTTCCTCGTTTCAGCAACCTTTCGTTCCTAAATGCTTGATTGGGCCGGAAACTTGATCCAGGGGGCTTCCGGTAGGCTTGTGAGGGTGGATAGGCCTTCTGTGGAGCTGGGTATTTGGAAAGTGAAGCCCATCTTTGGGAACCTCGTGGAGAGAAGTAGCATTGGGAAGGGGAGTAGCGTGGACGAGTGATGGAGCTACTCGGGTAGCTAGGAAAACTGTCATAAGTGGGTTGGGATGGAGAGTATGGGGGATGGGTAATGCCAGAGTTTGAAAAGCTTGGCGGTGGTGGGGGTGGTGCTTTCCCAGTTATCCATGCTTGATACATGTCTGCCACATGTTGTCTCAGCATTTTCACTTCTTCTACCAACCCGTTGTTCTGTTCGACCAATTGTTGTCGGTCATCAGTACCGACCCATCCTGTTCTGAGGTTCTGTGTCATTTGCTTTGCAGGGAGGAGTTACCACAACCAACCACTTTTCTATATATGAACACAGCAAAGGGAAGCCATGATGTTAGTGTCAGGGCATTTGACAGATAATCATATATTAGAGATGCCATGCACCTAAGCAGTTAAACTGTTCTATCAGAAATGCGATGCACTTGCGCTTTCTTTTATTTTTCTTTCTTCCTTTTTTTTTTCCAGTGGTGGTCGAATCTTATAGAGATTGCCTACGTATCATGACCCCGCATGAATCAGACCTTACGTAGTTCGAACCAGTCATGAATAAAGTAAATAAACTGATTTTAAATTATGATTATTTTTGAATTTGTAAAAGAACTGCTTTAAAAGAAGAAAAGAAGTATATATATATATTTTATTTTTTTTGGATTTTTGATTGATTTTCTTTTTGAAAGAAAGACTTCTAAGAATTCCTTTTCTTTTGATTCGAACTTTGAGAATTTCAAAAGTAAAATGAAGATATTTTTTTTGTTTGAATTTTCATTTGTTTTCTCTTATTCTAAAGAAGAAAGAAAATATATATATATATATATATATATATATATATATATATATATATTTTTTTTTTGAATTTTACCTTTAATAAAAGAAATGCTTTCTAAAAAAATATTTCTTGAATTTTGAATTTTCTTTTCAATTTTTAAAGAAGAAGGAAAATATTTTCGAATTTGTTTTATTTTATAATATATATATTTTTTTAATAATTAAAAAGACTTTCTAAAGAAGTCAATGGAAAATATTTTTGGATTTTTTTTTTGTTTTGAAAATTGGGAGTCTAAAAAAAAACTTTTCCAGACTTTTTGGGCAGGACAAATATTTTTTGCAACAAATAAAGATATATATACATTTTTTGGAAATAAAGAAAAACTTTTTGGATTTTTATATATATATATATATATTTGCAACAAATAATAAAACCACTTTCAACGCGACTCTTTTTATTTTATTATTTTGAATTTTTCAGAAACGAATAAAAAAAACTATTTTAAAAGTAAGACTCTTTTTCATTGTCATTTTCAGGGGAAGACAAACTATTTTCCTTTATATATATATATATATATATATATATATATATTATTTTAATTTTTTGAAAAATAAGACAGAACAACGATTTTTTTTTCTATTTTTTCTTTGGTTTTAATAAAACAAACTTAATAAAACATTTTTTTTTCATTTTCTCAAAATTTCGGCAGAGTTTTGACAGTATTTGGGCATTGGTTTTTTTTTCAAAAATAAACAGTCAATTCCCTAACCGCTATTTCTTTTTTTTTCAATTTTAAAATATTATTCATGATATTCAAAAGTCAGTCAACACACAAATCCGGATCAAATAAATGCGCAAGTAGCAGCAAGTAAGATGCATCAGGATGGTCATTATTTTTGGTACACCTGTCCTAGACAGACCCAACCCCTGTGTTGAGTCTCCAAAGTTCAAATGCACGTGATGCAAACAATCGCTCCTACTAGGGATCCGGCATGAAGCTGAGTTATTCTAAGTGAAAAAACCTGAGGCATATTGATCTAGCCCTGGCTTACCCAAACGGACAGTTTGAGCCGAAGCGGGGGCAACGTACCGGGAGCACGAAAGTCTACCCGGCCTAGTTACTTGTCCCAACTTCGTCTTATTTGGTATGACTTTAACAGAAAGGTGGGCCACGCGCACGTGTGCACCATAAATTTAGAAGACTCAGAAAGAAGGGGGTTTCGTAGCAGTTGTATATATTCATAATTCAAATAATATTAAAGCGGTAAAAGTGTCATTTAGCACATTGGGCATATATCATGTAAAAAAAATCAGATAATAAATAAAGCCAACTATAACAATTATTTTAAGCTCGAATTCTTGAACCCTGAACCAGTGGTTCTGGGTCTAATCCCCAGCAGAGTCGCCAGAGCTGTCGCACCTCCTTTTTGCCGCGCCCGCGGGGCGCGTGGGGAGTTTTCTCCAATTAAAGGACAGTCGAAACGAGATTTATTTATTTGTTTCAGAGTCGCCACCTGGGAATTTTAAGGCGTCCCAAGTCACCAATTTTAATCCCTGAATCGAGGAGAATATGACTCTGTTTATTATTCTGCGAACCAGAAATCCGGATAAGGAATTCTGTTAACCCGGGAGAAGGTGTTAGGCATTCCCGAGTTCCGTGGTTCTAGCACGGTCGCTCAACTGTTATATTTGGCTTGATTATTTTGATTTATTAAATACATTTTTATTGCATGATTTTATTGTTACCGCTTCTATTTAAATTGTTTATAATTAAAGACCCTTCTTCGAATCGAATCACGCGTACGTGTATTCGTTTTATATATTAATATTTTTTAACGTGAAAATCGTGTCACGCGTACGTATACACAATATAATAATTATTATTTATTTATTTTTATTTTTATTTTCGAAATTTTTTTATTATATAAAAAAAAACTTAAGTTCGAAATTGTGCTAAAAATAAAATTAAGAACGTTCGTCGCTCTTGTATAATTAAATATTGAACCGCACATCTCGAGTTATATGAAATTAATATTGATATTCTCCGAAGAGCCCCCTTTTTATTAAATGTTCGTTCGAAGTTGCGCGAACGCATAATCCGAATTGCTTTTAGAAATATAATCAGGTTACGCGAACGCATCCCTAATCACGCAAAAGATTCTTAATAGTAGTATAGATTTTCCATAAATGTTTATTGCATCTATCTATTTTTAAATGTAAGAATCGTGGAGAATTACCGATTGGGATGCCACCAAATTTCTTGACAAAGAATTCAAAATTTATTAGGCGTTGCTACAAGTCTTATTTTACGCGTATGAATTATATACCTCAAAACTATTCAAATTTTAAAGAATTAATGATATGAAAAAGAAACAAACAACATGTAACTAAAAATACTACCATTTTTATCGTGGATACAACATTAACATATCCAAAAATTGAATCGCATATAAAACTGGAAAAAGAATTAATTTGATAAACAAATTAATAGTTTCTGCAGAACTTTTATTGTTACATTTAATGCGAATTCTATTTCTACATATCCTTGACATAAAATGTTGCAATTCGTGCTTGTAAATCCCATATCCTTCTCATATACTTGTTTTTAGTCCAAAGTTATAATTGTTTGGTTAATTTTGCTTACGAAGATTGGGTTTGAGATAAATAAACCAATTCTTATATTCTGCCTATGCGAATATTTGCAAACACTAACTCTATATTTTGTAAAAAATCATTGACATTATTTCATATATTAAAAGAAATGAGTTGATCGCGTTCCTAAAATAACTAAGCCATTTGTTATTAAGAAAGAGAACTAATCTACCAATTAATTTAATACTATATTAACCAACTAAAACAAAACTGAAACTTAAACTAATAAAATTTAAATGAGTAGAAGACATCCTTATAATCAAACTTCATTTACTTGCCATGTTGAAGCTTTTCATGACATGAATTTTCAGATATGTACCTGATATTGGAAGCAAAAGAAAATGATGATGAGAATCAGCAGCAATAATAACAGTACAATAGAAACAACTGCCCAGCAACAGTAACAACCCAGTAACAGACCAGTGGAGTAGTAATCCCAAAAACAAAAGCTTTAAGCTTTAAATGAAACAACAACCATTAATACTAATTTCTAACAAAGAAAGAAAGCAGTAGATTTTTTTTAGTTTTATTCTTATTTTGAAAACTTAAATATTTTTCGGAATTTTTCTCTCTTCTATTCTCTGTCCGTTTTTTTTTCTCTCTGTCTGTATTCTTCTTCCTATTTGTGTTCAAGACTTCACATATATATAACACATCCCATAAACCTTTTAATCAATTAAATCAATACTTTTTCTCTACCCAACCCATTATCTTTCCACTCATCCCCATTACATTAAATAAACATATCACACCACCCCATTATATTTTGTCCCCCATGCTTTATTTAAAATAATGCAAGATTCCCCTTTAATTTAAATCTTGTCCCCCCTTTATATTAAATAATCATATCACAACCCACCCCATTTCATTTTGTCCCCCATGCTTCAAATAAACAATTTCAAAATGTACAATTCCTAAACTACCCCTTCCGACCTTACTGAAATTACCAAACTACCCCTGAACGTACTACAAATTTACCAAATTACCCATCAGCTATAACACATCATTTAATCAAACATAACCAAAATATAGACAATATGATCAATCTCTAACAATGTTCAAACAACAATATGAACATGGATGAACATCATAACAACAATATCACATGAACACGATTTTAACAACATTTCAACAACAAATCACATGAACACGAATTGAACAACAAAGAACAACTAAAATTTGATTGAACAATATTTTAGCAACAACAATCCTATTTTCGGATTCAACAACAACAACAAACAAAGTATGAACATTTCTAATTCAATCATATTGAACTTAAAATCAACTCTAACAACATTACAACAAACAATTCTTATATTAAACTTAAAACAAGATTATGAGAACAATTCAAGCAATAATCATAAATGGTAAACAAGAAATCAAACTATACAAAATTCGGATTCAAGATCATCCAAACAAAGTATGAACATGAATGAATCTATTTTAAGACAACAAACATGACGGATTAAACGATTAAAACAATATATTCCTTTAATACAATTAAATTCTTTAAACAAATAACAAGATCGACGAAGAAACAATTATGAACTTAAACTCGAACTTAACAATATTAACAATTTCTAACAATACATAAACACATGAAACAAATTGAAGAAATAGTTGATTAAATTTCAATTTGAATCTAACAAACATCAAACTAACAAATACTTACTTAAACAATAATACAAACATGAAATAAACATGAAAACAACTAATTAAACTTCCATTTTAAAATCTGAAAATTAATTTAACAATCAACATGAACATGAACAAAACCAAAAAATCAAATATCTAACCATAGACATGAATAAAACAAACATTCGCCGATTTTAGATTCGAAAAATATCAAAACAAAATACGGACAAAATAAAATTCAAAAATCTACTAACCGGAGATGAACCAACGACGCACTTTTATTGTAAGCAAATCTGTCCGAGCCTCGACCAAAGCTTGAACGAAGGACGACGAAGACGAAGAAAAAGTAGAAGCAGCCGCAGCTACTGCCGTGACGGGCAGCGGCACGACGTCGAGAAGCAGAAGCAACGGCGGAGGAAGGAGTAGCAGCGGCAGCGTCACTGTTGCGACGAGGCAGCAGCGGCGACGTCCCAGCAGTGGCAGAAATGGGCGGCATCAACTCGACGAAGGAAGTAAAAGCAGTAGCACGGCACAGCAGTAACGGGCATGACAACGATGGTCGTTTGGTGGTGGTTCGGGTGCTCGAGGAATGCAACCATGGCTGCTAGAGAAGCAGTGGTCGTCCATGGATGACGCAGCTGGGTCGTTTGGTTTCTTGGACGGAGAAGATGGAAGTAGAAGGGTCATTTGGTCGTAGCAGAAGCAAAAGAAACGAAATGGAGGAGGAGTAGCCATGAACGTCGAGCTCAAGCTCGAGCTTGACGAAGAACGAAGGAGGAGGAGTAGGCATGAACGTTGGTGAAGCTGAAGGCGCAGCTGGGTCGTCCATGGTGAGGATGAAGGGCAGCCATGGGAGGTGGGGTTTGGAAGGTTTGGAGAAGAAGATGAAAAAAAATGAGAGGGGGGGGGCGGATGAGTTAGGTCATTTTTAGGGTTTTTGGTTTTTTTTTTGTTTTTTTTTTGTTTTGTTTTGTGTCTTTGAAATGCAAGATAGGGGTATTGGGTCTTTTGGGTTATGGACTGGGTTGACCCAGTTCGAAATGGACTGGGTCGTAGGGAAGATTGGGCCATTTTTTGGGCCTATGGCTTGAAATCGAAGACGAGGCCCAATTCCGACTTTCTTTATATTTTCGCTCTCTTTTCTTCTTTTATTTCTCTAAAACTAAATTATAAAAATACTTAAACTATTATTAAGAACTAAATTAAGTTATAAAAGTGCAAATTAACTCCAAATAACAATTAACGCACAATTAAGTAATAATTAAGCATAAAATTGTATATTTGGGCATTAAATGCTAAAAATGCAAAAGATGCCTATTTTTGTAATTTTCATTTTTTGTAAACAAATTTAATTAGTAACAATTATAGAATTAAATCCTACATGCAAATGCGACATATTTTTGTAATTTTTTATTAATTTAACAAATAAACAAACACAGACAAATACAAATAATTATACAAAATATCACAAAATCTCACAAAATTTCACACCAAGGAAAATCATTTTATTTTGAATTTTTGGGAGTAATTCTCATATAGGGCAAAAATCACGTGCTTACAACAGCCTTCAGCTATCTCTGCCAGCATCGCAGGTCACCCCGTCTTGAGCATTGTCGATCACAGGTAGAACTAAAACCATCACTGCACAAAGGATAACAGTACACAGAAAAACAAACAATAGAACTAAAACCATCACTGCACAAAGGATAACTAAAACCAGCTTTTTTCACATGGTTTTCATCTTTTTCAGAACGACAAGACAACTCCATAAAACGTAGTACTATACTACGCTTTATGTGTTAAATTTTTCTGCAATAAACTAGCTTTTTCACATGGTTTTCATCTTTTTCAGAACGACAAGACAACTCCATAAAACGTAGTACTATACTACGCTTTATGTGTTAAATTTTTCTGCGATAAACCAGCTTTTTCACATGGTTTTCATCTTTTTCAGAACGACAAGACAACTCCATAAAACGTAGTACTATACTACGCTTTATGTATTTTGTCTCGCCTATAAATAACAGCATCATTATAGTTATTTTGTGTGCTCAAATATTTCATTAAAAGTAAGGTTTTTTTTACTAAAAGCAAATATTTGCCCCATATCCAACTTGTTGAAAGCACTTCAACGCATGTGCGCACGACATGTGGTAGATGGTCCATTTCCCACATGAACATAACCTTCTATTTTCATTCACCGTCTGTAGATTATTCCCACGGTGTCCGCGGATAGCGGTCTTAACTTCAAAAACACCCCGTTCATGATTGTACTAAAGAAATGAATGCCACTGTGTTCGCCTCCTGGACCTTTCAAATCTTCTCATGGGTATTGGCATAAATTGAACACCCCTGTCCATCAATGCTGATGCAACTGCATGCCTTTCAAAAAACCTCTCTGCACTCTGTTTGAATGTCATGCGGACCATGGCAGTGACAGGCAGTCCATGGACAGACTTCAATAAGCCGTTGAATGACTCCGACACGTTTGTAGTGAGGGCTCCCCATCGTCTGCCGCCATCAGCATGCAATGTCCACATGTGAAGCTCATACCCCATCAACCAAGTATAGGCTCGTGGTTCTAACTGTCGGATCGCTTCCATGCGCCTCGTGAATTTGCACTGCTTGTGCTCAGTTGCAGCCAGCCACATTAAGTCATGCAATGCCTTGTCAGGATATTTATTCTGAAAATTGGCCTTCAGGTGACGCACACAGTAACGGTGGTATGCATATGGTTCCTGCCATTTAGGAAAGTGACGTACAGAACTTAAAATACCACCATGCCGATCAGATATTAGACAAATACTTGAACGCTGTTTGACAACGTGCTGCTTCAAGTGGTTCAAAAAAAGCGTCCATGTCTCTTCACTTTCGTTGGCACATATGGCAAAAGCTAGTGGAAATATTTGCCCGTTGGCATCTACTGCAACTGCAATCAAAAGCTTAATATCATACTTTCCATAGACATGAGTACCGTCTATGGAAATAACAGGACGACAATGCACAAAACCATCAATTGCTGGTTTAAATGACCTGAACACATAGTTGAAAATATTTGAGGGTATGTCCGGACTCCGCTCACGCCTCAATTCAACAACAGTCCCGGGGTTAAAGTGTTGCAGTGCGGCCATGTACCTGGGCAGATTTGAAAAAGACTTATCCCAGTCGCCATAAATAAGTTCAAAGGCACGTTTGCAACCGAGATATGCCTTTCTTTTGGTTATAGTACAACCATACTCATGGTGGACGGCTGTAATACACTCTTTAATCTTGAACCTAATGGACACTTCCAAATATGGAATCAAGACAAGAGAAATCAAGAAGCTCGTTTTCACTGCACATAAAGAACAAAATGATAAGTTACCCAACTAGATAAATACTTTAGATATAGCTATATCACTTTACTTACAAGTCATACTGTCTTGACGTTTCATGATGGATATTTTCTTGTTGGTGATGACTCCCAGATGGACCACCATGGTCCAATACTCCAGAACTACGCATATTCCAACTAGAGGCAGGGTCATAACTTGTAAAATTCATATCCGGACGGTACCCCCTATGAAAAATATGAGTGTTAATACAAATCCAATTAAAACATAAATTAAACATCGCTAAAGCATAGTAAAATTGAAGTTTACCAGTCGTCTTGTTGATTATCTAAAGTCAAAAAATTATTTTGTGGCTGCTCATTCGCCGGTGGTGACAAGTTTAAATCAAGGCTAGCTCTTTCATCACCAATCTGTCCGGCAAAAACTGCTCCAGAATAACCACCCGATGACTGGGGGTTATCCCTACTATGCACACCCTCATTATTGGGAACGTCTTCCACCTTGACGTACATTTCCAATAATTTTATTACAATAAATTCCCTATATTCAGCCGGAATCAGCAAAAAATCTCTAAGAGTTTCATCATCCTCGATGTTAAACTCAGAATAATAAGCAAACCCCTGCGGAGTCACTGAATACGGAAATCTACCGGTTATTTTAAGGTTAACCGAACGCCTCCTCTCATTCATTTTTTTACGTAACAACGATACCAATTTATCGTACTCCATAGTAAGCGGCAATTTAACATGACATTGTGGAGGTGAGCTATACCTCACAGAGTTATTCTCCAACACAACCTCACCCCCCCCCCCCAATATAGTGAAACCCTTATTTTTGCCACTTCAGACATTGTAAAAAAATAATTGATAAGAAGAAGAGAGAAGTATGAATGTAAGTTTGAAATAAAGTATTGAATGAATTTTTATAAAATTGAAACGCCTTTAAATAAGGCAAGTCCGATGTTGGGGTGTATAATTTTTCTATGTAAAACGCAGTACAATACTACGTTTTATGTATTGAATTATTGTTATGTCAGTTCATTATTGGTGGGGGCAAAATCCAGAGTATAATGCAATTATTTAATGTAAAACGCATTATTATACTGCGTTTTACAAATATATCTTAGTAAAACGCAGTATAGTACTGCGATTTACAAAAAAAAAAAATTAAACAAAAACGCAGTACTATACTGCGAATTACTTTAACGGCAAAATTTCCGTTAAAGTAATTCGCAGTATAATACTGCGTTTTACTCATTTATGTAACTTTTTTTTTAAAGTAGTACAAAAGTGTTTTTTGTCCAAAAATTTATTAAAAAGGTTTCGGACTCTCAGTTATACCACTTCCACATAGGCTTGGTCAATGGTCAAATGTGTTTTACCTTTATTATATCACCAATATAAAAATATATGTCATAAATAATTACTTAAAATAAATTAGATGCACTAAATTCTGATTTTGTATGTCAATAAAAGTAGAGTTGGAACGGTAAGATACAATAATTTAATTAGGACTAACAATGATTACTTAAAACACCTTGTGGCTCACTCTCTACTTGATATTTCCTATCGGCGAATACTGATTTTTGCCTTTTAAATTTCGGATTTCAGTTGGATTACTAGCAACTACGGGTAAATCCAGAAATATTTCACCTTCATATGGCATTTGCACCAGATTAATACTATAGTTTAATTCTTAGTGTAAACTTGGAAAGAGCTTGGAAAAATTGCAGTTGCCGTAACAACAACAACAAACTCAGTATATTCTAACAAGTGAGGGTCTAAGGAAGATAGTGTATATGCAGACTTTACCCCTACCTTTAAAAGACAGAGAAGTTGTTTCTGGTAGACCCTCGGCTCAGGAAAGATAAAGGTAAGGGGCAATGACAATGACAAGCAAACCAATCAGAAGACCAAGCGAAAACACAAAACTAACACTAGGTAGTGCAATTAAAAAATCGAAACGAAGGCAATAACAAGTAATAACAAAAGTCTAGAAATACAAAAATACACGAAAGACACTAAGTGATGTACTAAAGCTATTGTAACAAATAATGACAAAGCTCGACTACCTAACTCTTTATCCTAATTCTCAAAATCCACCCCATTCATATCCATGGTCATGTCCTTAGTGAGCTGGAGCAATGTCATATCATGCCTAATCACCTATTCTCAATACTTCTTCGGTCTGCCTCTACCTCTCTGTTGCGTCCAAGGGCAACCTCTCACACCTCTTCACTGGTACATCCGTGCCTCTCATCTTCACATGTCTCAACCATCTTAGTCTCGCCCCCGCATCTTGTCCTCCATATATAACTTAATGTTTTCATTCTCAAAAGCTATTGTTATTTATAAATGTCCATTTCTATAATACTACTTAGAGAGGCAGATAGTAGTGGAAGATAATTGAACTAATTATAACACTATCTCTAATCTGGTATAATATGAAAAATCAATAGAAAATTACAGAGGAAATTAGTTACACTTGATTATTAGAAAAATATCTTATATTCATCCTTTCCAACTCATTTGTTACATCATGTCGACAATTACATAACCCTGCTCTCTAGTTTAAAAGGAAAAAGAAGTGAATTCTTAAAAGAATCTTTAAAGATGCTACAATTTAGTTAACTAATAATGACCGAAGAGCTAAGAATATATTTTTTTGGCAAGAATGTAATAAATCATTATGCAAGAAAAATAAATTTGAGCAAAATTTAAACTTGTACATTGACTAATTTTTCTATAACAAGAAAAGTTTAAATTTAATAATTGGTCCCTGGCATAGCATGGGCCAAACGTAACTAGTAGGGATAGAAATGTAAATATAATAATTTTTAATGGGTTAACGGTTCACCCGATAAGAAAATTGATTAATCCGCCCCACACCATTACATTCACCAACCCTTAATCTCATAACCTGATACCAGTAAATCATAAGCCAATTTTGCGTTTGGGTTATCGGTTACTGTTCTATTTTGAACAGCCTACCTGTGAGGACATAAAATACACTTTGCTCTTGAAATTAGCGGCTCAATCGGGTCAGGTCAGGTCAGAAGAGATGGGTCGAAGATAAAAATGTCAATAAACCTTGGTGATATTAATTAAGAAGTCAACGATTGAAAATGAGTGGTAAAAAAATGGAGAATGAGATTTTTTTTATTGGGCCAATAAAAAAATTATTTTTGTGTGACTTATAGGTTACGAGTTCGAACCGTAGAAATAGTCATTAATACTTGTACTATGGTAGGATGTCTCCATCATAAGAAAAGTAGATTATCTTCTCTGGACCCTGCATGAACGCGGGATAACTTGTGCATCAGATTGCCCGTTTTTTTATTTTCCACATATGCGAAAATTAGCATATATAAAATTCCAAGGACATCACCAAGGGCATATTTTGCATTTAAGGCCCATAAAACACGAATTCAGGACGATTCACAAATTTTAGTGTGCTCCATGCCATCTGCATAAAATCGGGTGATCGATCCGGAATCTCCAAAAATTTTGCGGACCCATAAAAATGATCTAACGAATAATAATCATCGCCTCTCCATGATTGTTCCTCGTTTTTTGGCGTTTTAGGATCATAAATAGAAAATCAAACGATTCCCAGATTTTCATGTGCTAAGTCCACGCCATCTGCATGAATTCGCGCGACCGACCCCCAATCTCCTAAAATTTTACAGGCCCATAAAAAATGACCTAATGAACAAGTCATTGCTCGCAATGACCTTTCCTAACTTTTTGATGTTTTATGCCATAAAACAGAAATTGAAGACGATCATCATATTTTGGTGTGCTATAATCCACGCCATATACATGAATTCGGACGACCGTCCCTCAATCTCCTAATATTTTACAGGCCATGAAAATGATCTAAATGAATAATAGTCACTGGTTCGCCATAATTGTTCCCATTTTTTGATATTTTATGATCATAAAACTGAAATTGAGGACAATTTACAATTTTTCGTGTGCTATAGTCCACGCCATCTACATGAATTCGGATGACCGACCCCCCAATCTTCTAATATTTTACGGGCCCATAAAAACGATCTAATGAACAATAGTCATCGCTTCATCATGGTTGTTCCTCGTTTATTAGCATATCAGGGCCATAAACATGAATTCAGGACGATTCCTTTATTTTCATGTGTTATAGTCCACGCCATCAATATGAATTCGAGCGACTGGCCCCAAGTATTCTATAATTTTGTCAGTCCATAAAAAATGACCTAATAAACAATAATCATTACGCCTTGATCGTTTCTCATTTTTTGGCGTCTTAGGGCGATAAAATAGGAATTCAGGATATTTTTCATATTTTAGTGTGTTATAGTCCACGCCATCTGCATGAATTTGGGTGATCGGCTCTAAAACTCCTAAAATTTTGTGGCCCATAAAAAATGAACTAATGAACAATATTCATAGCTTTGCCAAGGTCGTTCCTCGTTTTTTGGCATTTTAGGCCATAAATAGAAATTCAAGTCGATTTACAGATTTTTCGTGAGATATAATTCATTCCATCTCCAAGAATTCGGGGGAACGACTTTGAATCTCCTAAAATTTTGCGGCGCCATAAAAAATGAACTAATAAACAATAGTCATCGATTATCCATGACCGTTTCTTATTTTTTGGCATTTTAGGGCCATAAATAGGAATGCAAGATGATTCTTAGGTTTTTCATGTGATATGTCCACGTCATTTGCATGAAATCGGGCGACAAACCCCAAATCTCCTAAATATTATGGGTCCTTCATAAATGTCCTAATGAACAATAATCATTGTTTCACCATGACCATTCCTTATTTTTTGGCATTTTAGTGCAATAAAACAGGACGTTAAGACGATTCATAGATATTTGTGTGCTATAGATCACGCCATCTACATGAATTCGGGCGACTAGCCCCGTATCTCCTAACATTTTACGGGATCATAAAAAATGGCCTAATAAAAAATAGTCATCGTTTTCCCATGACTATTCCTCGTTTTTGGCCTTTTTGGACCAAAACATAGGAATACATAACGATTAACTGTTTTTCGTGTGTTATAGTCTATGCCATCTGCATGAATTCGGGCAACCGGTCCTGAATCTCTAAATATTTTACGGGCCCAAAAAATAACCTAATGAACAACAGTCATTGCTTCTCCATGATTGTTTCTCGTTTTTTGGGATTTTGGACCATAAATCATGAATTTATGATAATTCCCAAATTTTTGTGTGTTATAGTCCATGCCATTTTCAAGAATTTGGGCGACAACTCTGAATCTCGTAAAATTTCGCTAGCCCGTAAAAATGAGCTAATGAACAATAGTCGTTGAGTCTCCACAACCATTCCTCTTTTTTTACGTCTTAGGCCCATAAAACAAGAAAGCTAAAGATTCTCAGGTTTTTGTCTACTACAGTCCACGTCATCTGTATGAATTCGAGCGATCGTCCCAAATCTTCTAAAGTTTTAGGGGCCGACAGAAAAATGATGTAATGAACAACAACCATCGTTTTGCCATGACTGTTCCTCTTTTTGGCATTTTAGGGCCATAAAACAAGAATTCACGCTGATTCGCAGATTTTCTTATGCTATAGTGCACGTCATATTCATGATTTCGGGCGATCTTGCCCCGAATATCCTAAAATTTTGCGGGCCCATCAAATATTACCTAATGAACAATAGACATCGTTTTTCCATAACCGTTCCTTATTTTTTGACATTTTAGATCTATAAACCATGAATTCAAGACGATTCCTAGATTTTCGTGTGTTATAATCTACGTCATTTGCAAGAATTCAGGCAACGAGCCCTTAATTTCTTAAAATTTTGCGGCCCCACAAAAATGACCTAATGAAGAATAGTCATCACGTGTTTCTCGCTATTTGGCATTTTAAGGTCATAAAATAGGAGTTCCAGATGATTCCCAGATTTTTGTTTGTTATAATCCACATCATATGCATAAATTCAGTCGATCGGCCTCGAATCTCCTAATATTTTGCGGGGCCATAAAAAATGACCTAATAAAAAATAGTCATCGGTTATCCATAGCCATTCCTTCTTTTATGGAATTTTAATATCATAAAACAGGAATTCAGGGTGATTCACAGATTTTCGTGTGCTATAGTCCACGCCATCTGCATAAATTCAGACGACCTTCCCCGAATATCCTATAATTTTGTGGGCCATAAAAAATAACCTAATGAACGATAGTCATCGCTTCGCCATGATTGTTCCTCGTTTTTTGGTGTTTTAGGGCCATAATACAGAAATGTATGATGATTCCCAAATTTTTGTGTGCTACGGTCAATGTCACGTGCATACATATGGGAGACATGCCCTGAATCTCTTAAAATTTTGTAGGCCCATAAAAAACGACCTAATGAATAATAGTCCTAGTTACGCCATGATTGTTCCTTATTTTTTGGCGTTTTAGGGCCATAAAATAGGAATTCAAGACGGTTTTCAGATTTTCATGTGCTATATAGTTCACGCCATTTACAAGAATTCAGGCGACCGGTCCAGAATCTCCTAAAATTTAGCAGGCCAATAAAAATGACCTAATGAAGAATAGTCATCGCTTCGCCATGGCTGTGTCTCATTTTTTGGAGCTTTTGGGCCATAAAACAGGAATTCAGGACGATTCTCAAATTTTCGTGTGCTATAGTCTACGCCATCTCCATGAATTCGGCGACCGGCCCCGAATCTCTAAAATTTGGATAACCCATAAAAATGATCTAATGAACAATTATCATCGCTTCGCTATGAATGTTCCTCATTTTTTAGCGTTTAGGACCATAAAACAGGAATTCAGGACGATTCCCTGATTTTTGTGTGCTATAGTCCATACCATCTGCATAAATTCAGGCGACCGACGCAAATCTTCTAAAATTTTGTAGGCCCATTAAAAATGACCTAATGAACAATAGTCATCGTTTTACCATGACCATTCCTTTTTTTGGCATTTTAGGGCCATAAAACATAAATTCAGGATGATTCCTAGATTTTCATGTGCTATAGTCCACGCCATCTGCATGAGTTCGGGCGACCGACCTTGAATCTCCTAAAATTTTGCGTGCCCATAAAATGACCTAATGAACAATAGTCATCACTTCTCCATGATCGTTCCTCATTTTTTAGCATTTTAGGCCATAAAATAGGAGTTGAGGACGTTTCCCAAATTTTCGTGTGTTATAGTCCACGTCATCTGCATGAATTCATGCGACGGGCTTCGAATCTCCTAACATTTTTCTATTACCATCAAAAACAATATACAGTGTAATTACTACCTTAATACACAACCAAATAATTACAAAGCATAGTAATTATAATAACATGTTTTTTTTGTACACATGTGTTAAACATATAGATAAAGTCACTTCAAAAACAAATCAATTATGAGCTAAAACTTGATACTTATATAGGCGAAGAAGTAGAAAAAAAATATTTATACGCTAGTATTATCAAATGAATTCAAATAGATGAGAAAACAAAATCACATCTACTCACTTAGATGGAATCATTGTTTTACTCTTTCTATCTGCATTACTGTTTTCTAATATTGAGTAGTCTGCGTCACTCACATCTCATGTCTTATGAAGGAGCGATCACATATAATGATCATTATGAAAAATCCAAAATTTTTATAGATAGAATCAATCATAAATTCCCAAGTGCGGAGTCAATGGAATCCAATACGTAGATCAGCTAATAAAAGAGTAAAACAAAAAGTATGCCATAATATATTACATACGTAGTTTATTTTTATTTTGAAAATGTAATTGCTTTCTCTTAATTACACATAATTTCATGTTAATCACTTAATTATTTGGTCAAACAACAAACTATATCCCATTACGCCTAAATTCAATTACAAAGTGGCTTTACAAACATACCATAAAAGTTAAAAAGTTTATAACGAGTGAAGGTGTAGAAACATTGCTGTTTAATTGTAATATTTTAAATTTGATCATTATATTGTTATTCAAGCTGGTTTGCCCGAGTGGTTAAGGGGGAAGACTTAAGATCTTCTGCACACAAGTGCGCATGGGTTCGAACCCCATAGCCAGCAATTACTTAATTTTTTTGGAAGGCTTCTATTTCTCCTCTCTCGTGAGCTAAACATTTTTTTTGGTTAAACTAACTTGCATGCTGATTTGACGATAGATTTTTCTTGTGCTCAATGTACCTTCTTTACCATGTGGAGCCACACTGTAATTTAAAAGGATTATAATTCCGAACCCATAAGGTTCAAATCCTAATTTCACCTTATTCTTTTTTGGTGAAAATGATATCAGGTAATCACTTTTAAGTATGTTGTTTAAAATATATCCACATTTTACAATGTATATAAAGACTAGCCAATTTCGCTCAAACTTTAGGACACGGCAAACCTCAAAGTTCAAACTTCAGGACATTGTGTCCTAAAATTCGAAAATTGTGTCCAAAAGTTCGAATCTCATGTCCTGAATTTTAAATTAGTAGTTCAGAAATTCATGACACTTAATCCTGAATTTCAAATTAGCAGCTCAAAAATTCAGGACATAAATTCAAGATACTTAATTTTTGATGTTTGGGTGAATTGGCTAATCTTTAAATACATTGTAAGTTGTGAATATATTTTAAATAGCGGGGTTAAAAGTGACTATTGTTGTACTTCACCCTTTTCTTTACCTTACACTGTTAGAAAATACAGTATCACTCTCACTATATTAACTACACCAATATGCAAATATGTTTCCAATCTAAAATGAAGACTGTCCCCGTGAATTTCAACCAGTCTGGTTTTGATCATGTTTACGTTTACTTTAAGTCCAATGTTTTTTTACTAGAGCCATCAAAATGTGCTTCGCCCATGAGGCCAGCCCAACCAAGCCCGCTATTTGGGTAGGGCTAGGTGGGGATTGTTTTAGCCCATTTAAAACTGAGGCTTATAAGTCTGGCCCAAGTCAGCTCGCTGGCCCTTGAGGCTTGACAGAGGCTGGGTCTCGTGGACCAAAAATTAATTAAATTCATATTTAAATATTTAAAACAAGTAAAAACTAAAAAAATATTAACTATAATCCAGATTTTCCAAGAATTCTCATTTATCCTTTCATATCAGCTAGAATTTATATTTTTGATATGCATATAGTAAGACAAGATTAGTTTTTCTTTTGTTTAATTAACAACGTACTAGGAAAGTTTTAAGTGGCCAATAATAATTTTTTTCAAAAGAAAATATTACTTTAAGTGGGCAATGATCAATTTGGTTACTTTAATATATTATTAATTATTAAATTGCTCTTCAGTATAGAAAAAGGTCAAGTTTTAATACCCAAAGAATCTTGAAAAACACTAACAAATTTCATGAATTTTTAAAAATTCATGGACTATAATGATGAAATCAACAAATAATGTTAAACCTAAATTAAAAAACCTTAACATATAAACTTATCGAAGCAATTCCTGAATCTAAGGAAAGTGGAAAAAAAGTACTAAATAAATATTTATGTAACGTTAAAAAAAGAAGAGCTCGAGATATAGAGAATTTGCATTTCAATTACGAGATTCCTTATCAAATATGAAGATTCTTGTACGCTCTAAATAAACAGAAGTCGTTCATATGATTAAGAGATTATGTCACGAAAAAATATCTAAAAATTTGAAGAAATATTTTTTCCTAAAAAAGTTGAAGGGCCAGCCCACCCTAGCCCGCAGCCCTCTTAGGGCTGGACTGGGCTAGCCATTTTAAGGCCCATATAGATGGAGGGCCAGTCGTCTTAGCCCATCAAATTTAATAGCCCACGAGGCTTGGGCTAAGCTAGCCCGTTTTGACAGCTCTAATTTTTACGAATCATCTTATAACTCATGCAAAAAGAAAATATAAAAACGTTCTAATTTTTTTTTCTCTCTTTATCTTACTTTATATAGTAATAAATTAAGATGGACTTAAATGGAACAACATTGAAAAGTGATATTTCGTAGCTGACCTCAACTTATTTGAGATCAAGGCGTAATTGTTGTAACTTCAACATCTAACCGAAGTAAGTTCATCGTTCCTCAAAAAAAATTGCAACTCTATCAACATAACTCTGCTAGCTGAACAAAATTCGATGTCCTACATTGATTTTAAAATGTTCACTTTTTACCGTCTAACACAAAAAAAACATGAATATACAAGCAAAACAGAATCAATTGACAAGGTTGTTTTATAATCAGTCTTCCACCATTTCTGTTTCCTCAGCCATTATGATCTCCACATCCCGGATATCTCGCTTCAAAACATTGCCAAGCCTAGCAATAGCCTCAGTTTGCTGTTGCAAAACCTGCCAAATGAAAGATTTTCATTAGTCTACAGAACCACTGACAACCACCACTTGCAGTAGATGTAGGTGATCAGACATGAAGTAAAAATCAGAAGAAACAACAGTAGTGGAAGTCGGATGTGAGGTTGCGTCTGCTAAAACATTACAAATTTCAAGGATGTTCAACTATGATATGTCTGAGCCTCACTAATTCGCTTCCCGACTAAATTCATCCAACTATATAAACAGGGCAAACTCGTGATAGTAATTAAACTCTTCATTTTTTTCTCGTCCTTTTCCCTCTTACCTAATTCGCTTTACATCTTGTTCACTGACAGTCCCCTTGCAAAGCAGATACAATATTGAGTTTAACAAGTATCATGGCAGGAAGGTGATAGAGGCAAAGTGCACATATTGGGATATAAGCTTAGAGCAGACCTGACATTCTCAATATGGTTACAAAGTGCTATACACAACCACAACTTACAGATAGTCATGAGGAACATCATTTAGTTATTATAGATTTATAGCAGACAGAATGTTTTGCCCATAACTCCTGCATGTAGAGGCAAAGAGCACATATCACACCTTTTATTTTGGATAAATTAAAGCAGATCTTACACTTGACAATATGGTTACCAGGTGCGATTGGACAACCACAACTTACAGAAAGCCATAAGGAACATCATTTAACTTATGTTGTCAACAGAATGTATTGCTCATACCTCCTGCATGTCAGTAAGACTCTGTTCATGAATTTTAGTTGAACCAGGGAGATAAACAGAAGCACTTCCAAGGCCATTTTGAACACGGCATACAGTGAGCAGATTCTGAACCCTCCTAGAAAGCTCTGCTCCAGATCCTTTTAACTGTAAGTAGTGTCTGTTTCTCAGAAGTCTTGACAGCCAAAAAGCGCTCAACAAGATTAAAAGACTAGGCTACTAACCTGTCTAGTGATGGCAGTCAACTTCTCTGCCAATTCAGCTTCTCCTTTCATCAAAGGCAATCGACAACCTTTACCTTCCAGTGCCTCTAGTATTCTCATTACCTGTAGTACAGACGAGCCAGAACAACAGTATAATAAGCATAACTGCATAACCTAATAGTGCAAACAGGAGTCTTACGTAATTATTTTAATGGAAGCGAAAATCAGGATGGTGGTGATCCTTGACCACCATTAAAACGACACATTTCACAGATAGTATGCTTAGCTAATTTGGTTTAAGCAAATGACAAGTTACTAATCACTGCTAAAGAGAAAAGTTTTTACTAATAGAAAATTAAGATTATAAGAAAGGCCAAATAAGAATCGCACCCTCAAAAGGCGTCTTTGAAGACCTTGCTCTTTCTGTCTCATTCTTTCGATCCAGGGAAGGGTATCAGCTTGGAAATGCCTTTGCAGCTGCATTAATTGAAAGTCAAGCCAGCAAGGGTAGCATAATGCACAGACAATAGAAGACACTTATGGGACACCATGTGCAGGCACACAATAAGAGAGGGGAAAGGAGACGAACCGTTTTCACATTGTTCTGTGTCATTCGCAGCCTCTCAGCATCCGAAACTATGACTTCATCTTGCAGCTACACGAATTCAATTGAGAAACATCAATTACCAGGAACCACAACCCATCCCCACCCTAGAACCCAAAATTTAGACGAAAAATCAAAACAAATGGAAGGCCACCATTAAAATGAGAAAGTATGACGCAAGGCCATCTCAAATGATTGAAACGCCTCTCATATAGGGGCTGTCATGAAAAGATGAGAACAAGAAAATCCTAATATTAACCTCGCCGGCAAAAAAGTAATTTAACTAATTAATTATAATTTAACTATATCTATAGAACAGCTATAAGACCGGCAATGTTATATGGTAGTGAGTATTAGGCTGCTAAAGTCCAACATATACACAAGATGAGTGTTCAGTCGTACAAGATTAAATAATTTTACCAATGACCACATTCGCCAGAAAGTATAAGTAGTACGCATTAAGGATAAATGAGAGAAGGTCGCTTGAGATGGTTTGGCCATGTCTTGAGTTGACCTACAAACACACTAGTGAGTTAAGGTGTTAAAAAGGGACAGGGTAGACTTAAAATCACATGGAAGGAAGGTGTTTCAAAAGACCTACAAATCCTTGGAATCAATGCAGACTTAACTAAAGATAGGGCACAATGGAAGAAAAATACCCACATAGGTGATACCTACTAGTTAGGAATATGTTTTAGAGTTGTTACAGAATTTTTAATATTATTATTATCATTACTATTATTATTTATAAATACAAATATTTAATTTACTTTTCTCTTTTACCTTATTTTGGTACGGTGATGATATGAGTCGAGTATAAAGAAAGAAGTGAAGAATTATACCGTTGAACGCAATTTCTTTAGGATTGAGGCGTAGTAGTTGGTGATGTTGTAATCAAGAGCTATGATAAACACATGCATCAAGCCGGGATGGTTTTTCTACAGGCTTCTACAAGCATTGTTGGCCGACAATCAAAGATGATCTAATGTGCGCTATTAACCATTGCACATAGTCTGGAGCATTTTGGGAGAAGCTTAAATTCCTCGTATATTGCCATTTGGAATGACGTATCGAAAAGTATCTAATAGGAAATGGCAACACCTTTCTTTAGGTGGTAGAGTTATTTTGATAAACAGCGTTCTTGAGCGCTTCCCACTTTTACAGTCTTTGTTTCTTGACCCTGCTTCAGATTTGAAACGTATGTACTTATGTATAAATTGAGAAGGGAGTGGCAAGGCACAAGCACTCCAAGGCGTTTTGCCTTGCAAAGTGGAATAATGATACGAGAGACAAGAAAAGTGGAGGAATTGGCATTAAAGACTTAAGGATCACAATGTTAGTCTCTTGATGAAATGGCATTGGAGGTTTAACAAAGAGGACAATGCATCTTGGAAGAGGATCTTAGCTGATAAAATACACTCTGATGGACTCCCTGGCGCATTAAAGCTTCAACTGCTCCTCATTTCAGAGTCTAGAGGCTTATACAAGCACCGATATAGCTCTGAATCAAATGTGAGCCTCCTGGTGGGTTGTGGTAGAGATATTAGATTCTGGGAAGATGCTTGGTTGGGACATACTCATCTTAAGGATCTTTTTCAACTTAAATGGAGAAATAAAGATTCATGTAACCAACCCCAACTTGTTTGGGACTGACGTGCAATTGTTGTTGTTTCATAACATCTCCTCTATGCACAATGTTGTAGTTGCTGATACCAATCAAAAAAGATGTTGTAGTTGCTGAACTCTTTCAGATATAGAATAGGAACCTTTTTCTAAGGAGAAACCTATGTGACTGGGAAAATGAAAGAACATGCTCCCTTTTAAGTTCACTTAGCACTACTATTTCAAATCAGCATAAGGGGGACTCTTTCAAATGGAAGGGCCACTCATGACTCAACTGGCAATTTTTTCTGCTAGGTCTTGTTACTATCACTGGAAATAAAAATCTCTGGCCTTGAAGGAAGATATGATATAAGAAGACTCCTTTGAAGGTCTCATGTCTTGCATGGCTCGTGGCCAAGGAAGCGTGTCGCACTCGGTCAAATCTCCAGAAAAGAGTAATGCAATTCTGTAGCAGATGTTCCCTTTGCTAGAGAACCCTGGAGGGTTCTGTCACCTTTTATTGCACCGTAAGATCTCTTGCTATATATGGAGCATGTCTTCGCAATTTTTGGCATGACCTGAACAATGCTCCACTCTATTTTGGACTATTCGGATAGCTGGAGCAAAGTGGTAATAAAGAAGAAGGCATGGAAACTTTGGAACACTATAGCCTTGGTCATTTGGTGGAAAATCTGGACAGAGAGAAACAATAGAATTTTAAAGGAAACGGAGAAATATACACAGCCTTAAGCACAGATGTATTTTTTGCTAGCTTTTTTGTGCAACGTGGTCATTGTAAATGATGTAGATTCCATAATAGCAATGATCGTGGATTTGCACAATCCGTAAGTTTTGATGCACTATCTTAGTATTGTTCATATTCTTATACAAAATAAAATATTCCTATTCGGTAAGGTATAAAAGTATGTGGCATATGGTAATTGCACAAGGTGTAGGATGGGTACCGATATTTTTTGCAGACATTCTTGTGTATTAAGGTTGATAATTGAAAAAAGCGATATCAAATAAGAGTTGGGTATTTATAAAAGAAAATGACTTTTGCGGTGGAAGAAGTCATTTTCCCATTTTAGTTGAAATAATTTTTCTTGAAGAAAACATTTTCCAGATTTCAAGGAAATGAACACCAGAAATAATCTCCCTAAGGAAGATATTTTGGAAATCAGTTTCTGTCATACCAAACACACTCCTAAGTGATTAACTTGAAAGTACCTTGAGCCGATCGGAGAGATCCTTGAAGCCATGAACAAGCTGAGGCCACAGGCGCTCACGATCAGTACTCTCCATGCCTTCAAGTTTTCCCATTGCCTCTGCCCACATAATCTACCAATCCAAACTAATTCATCGTACTTACCAAATATTCCCAGCAAGAAACAAGGAAAGAAACAAGGATACCCATACTGAAATGAAAATTTGAACCATATTGAACTCACATCAGATACACCAGCAGGTTTCGACCTATATTGAGGTTCCGTCACACTGAACAAAAGATGCTGCAAAACCACCATAAATACACATAAATGACGAATAAGTATAACCATCTGTAGACTATACACACCAAAAGATGGAAGCCTTCCAATCATGATTTAATAAAGACTGTAACTTTTCTTTTTTCTTTTATCAGGTACAAAAGACTGTATATTTTAACAACTGACATATCAAAATAGCCAATTCTAAGTTCATATATATCTTCACAACGCTAGCGAACAGCTCCAATATGATAGGTAAATGATTCAGTGAGTACTTCACAAGTGACAATGTACTATTGTGTGATCTAACAATTTCATTTAATTCTGTTACCTCTCCAAGATAAGCTAGCCTAGTAGGAAAAGAGAAAATCAAACCTTGAAAGCATACTTAGTGTTCCCGGCCTCCTCCTTGTATGCATCAACAATTGCCTGATACAAATATAACAAACAAACTGAGTTTAAGTTGCAGTAGTAACTCCGAGAATAAGCATTGAATAAAATGGAAAGCAACCTGCTACGAAAAGGAAAAACATGCTATAAGAGATGAGCATTGGTTCTACAAAGAAATCGACCCTTGGGGAGACAGCCACACTTAAGGACAGCTCCTTGGCGGTGACTCCCCTATCCTTTCAATTTATTGTTTCCCGTGTCTTCTTTATTGAATAAAAGGTCCAAAGTTGCCTATTTTGTATGTCCAAATCAGGACCTTCCGATAATATTTTTTTCCTGTCCCTGGTAGTAGTTTCCGCGAACATTAATGGTTTTAATCATGACATGCTCTTTAGCATCAACCACTTAATGTTTGAAGCCATATAAGGCTTTCTTAAACTACTAAAAGCTTTTTACACAAATCAGCAATTATGTCAAGCGGATTCAAATAAACCTCAGTCATTGGATATTTTGCACTATTTTATATAATAAAAAAAAAAGGACAAGCCGGTGCACAAGGCATCCTGCGTTCATGCAGGGTTCGGAGAAGGGCCGCACCCCAAGGGCTGTGATATAGACAGCATACCCTACTGCAAGCATTAGTGGCTGCACACGGCTCGAACCCGTGACCTTAGGTCACACTATTTTAGATAATAGGCAAATTAAAATTAAAGGACAGCTGTATGTTTCTTGTGTGACAGAATTAAGAAATGTATCCGCAAGAATGGGCATAAGGTTTGCATACTCGCCTATAATAGAAACTTCTAAAATAAATATGATTTGAGATTAAAAAAAAAGAAAGAAAATTAGTACCTGTAAATCCCTATCAGCGAGAGAGAAAGGGAGAGGAGCAACAGGAGCCATCTGAGTAGTCAATTGAGCATTATTAGCGAAATTAGGTTGTTGACCAAATGAACCAACGGGTGGTGTGGAAAAGCTGAAAGGGGACGCCGAACTCTGAGGTGTTTGAAATAAGGAAGTTTGTTGTTGTTGTGGCTGTTGTGAGAATGGTGTTGAAAATAGTGAGGATCCAAAGCCAGTGCCGAAAGAGGAAGTTGACGGCGTGCCGAATGCTGGGGTTGAATTGGACGGAGTGCCAAATAATGCTGGGGAGGAAGAGGGAGTGCCGAAGACGGAGGAGGAAGTCTGACCTCCGAACATCGTTGTTGGAGTAGTCGACACCGTAACCCTAGTCCTTGCTTTAGCTTATGGAGTTGAGTGTAGTGCTACTGACTTTCCGCCATTTTCTTTTGGAATCCGCCTCTGTCCTTTACTCTCTTAAATTTCTTTTCAAATTCTTATCAAGGAAACAAAATTTTGGTTTCAACTATTTAGGACCGTTTGGCCATACATTTTGCCACAATAAACTTGGATTTTATTTGCCAAATACATATTTGGTCATAAATTTTGCCTATATTTTGGCAAAATCTCAAATCCCAAGACCAGCCAAAATCCTTACAAACACTAAGCTAGCGTTTGGTCATAAATTCTCAAATTTGTTTGAAAAATCTGATTTGGGTGAAGATTGGTTTGAAGATGAAAATGTGTTTGATCATGCGTTTTCAAAACATATTTCCCAACTTTATTTTGGAAAAATATGTATATAATTCCCAAGTTTTGAGATTTTGGCCCAAAATCAGCAATTGGGGTGATTTTGGGATTTGGGGTTCAAGATTTGGGATTTTGCCAAAATGTGGGCAAAATTTATGGCCAAACATGAGTTTGCCAAATAAATTCCAAATTTATTTTGGTAAAACTCATGGCCAAGCGGGTCCTAATAATTATATACATGTTTTTCCAAAATAAATTTGGGAAATATGTTTTGAAAATGTATGTCCAAACACATTTTCATCTTCAAACCGAACTTCACCCAAATCAGATTTTTCAAAACAAATTTGGAAATCTATAGCCAAACGCTAGCTTAGGAGTTTGGATTGGTTTTAAACCGGTCAAATCAGCTTTTAAGTTATTTTTAGCTTTTTCCAATATTTGGCAAAGTTAAAAGGTATTTAAATAAAAGTTGTTTAAAATAAATCAAAAGCAACGAATTAGGCAATCCCCTTATTATTTTTCAGCTTAAAAATTATTTCTGCTGAAAACTCATTTTTTTAAGCCAATCCAAATGGGCTCTAGATAAGCCCGAGTAAAATCTCTCTAATAAAGGTCACTCCACACTTAAACTCATCTGGAATTCACTTGTTAAGTATGAAGAGTCAAAATATAAATAAGTAAACATATGAAGAAATAAAGGGGAGTCAACACATAGTATATACATAAATATATATATATATATATATATATATATATATATATATATATATATATTTAACCAGTCTATGCGGTATAATTTTCCGACGAAGGAGTGTCAATTAACTCCCTTTGCCGATGAGTGGTCCGCCACTGTGAACAAGTATTTATCACTCCATCATAATCCTTGTTGATTGCTATGAATGAGACTAGTTTCTTAGCACGTGTATCCCAATTATTTAGTAATATAATATTTTACACGATATATAATAAAAAATGATCTTATTTTAGTGACCTTATGTTGAACTCAAAATGATCTTTTTGAGTGAGCTAGATTTTTATGCATTATGAAATATAAAAAAGTCGTAATTTACGATCGAATGATGGATGCCGAGAGTTATACTTTAGAGCTATAGGCTATAAAAATGGATATCACAACGGACTATTTCGGCCAACTCTGTATGTTGTTAAAGAAACTTATGGAATTCAATATTGTTTAAAGGGTAGTTGAAGGAAGGAGGAAATCCACTAATAGTGAGGGTGAAAGAAGTAGGTTTTTTTCTCAATGTCTGTTAGTTTTCTAACAGAAGTGGGTGTTTTCTGTTACTTAATGTGCTCATATTTTATAAACTTAAAGGACAAATGTTGCTCAGAGCTATTTAAACGACAGAGTTAAACTTACCCTCAAGATAATTTTGGCTAAAAACTCTAAAGAGCTCAACAAGAATAAGCTTGAATGCATTGAGAAAGAACTCAATAAGAATAATATCAGTATTGATGATAAGTAAAACAAGTAGGGAGCATCACAGTATGCAATCACTTGGAGAAAAAATTAAAAGCATCTAAAATCCAGTTTTGAATTGATATTAAACAAAGAAGTGAAGACGACCACCGACCTTGCAGCACCTATGATACAGTTGAACTTAGCATAGGTACCATATCAGTAAGTTCATAAGACTCACAGATTATATTAGTAGATATGTAAATTTATAGTAAATCCTTATATTGTGTAGACAACTACAACCAATGAAGTCTGTCAAATACCTAAAATATCAAAGGCAAAAAAAAAGGTCTAGTGTTCAAAGATAAAATGGACCTTGCAGCCACAATGCTAATAGTTCAGACCTAACAGAAACCAGTAACTGAGGCCTTTCCTAATTTGATTAAAGTAAATTTAAGTGCAAACATCAATGCCTCCCAGCCTCCCCTACAACCTTAAGCATGAAAAAGCACAAAAAGCTAAGAATAGATAAATGGACACCTTAAACTCTTCCATGTAAAATTTTTAAGGCCGAGACTAACTTATGTTGTACAACAGAAATGCTAAAAGAATCAGGGAAAAAGAATCCACGGAAACATAACAAAAACCATTGGTTATCTGTCGGATTACTTCCTCGATTTCTTCCTTGATTTGGATGAAGCCTTTGGTTGCTCAGTGCCTGCATTCTGAGAGGCTCCTTTTGGATTAGCTGGCTGGTTTGACTTCGTATCACTACTGCTCGCTGCCTCTTTAGCCACTGCACCCTGAGAACCTCTAACCTGAGCTGCTCTCTTGTCCTTTCTCTTTGGTCTGTAACTAGACCTCTCCCTCTTGGGAAGCCACCTTTCTGGATCAGGTGGAGGTCCTGGATTGGCCGGGTCAAAGCCCTTTGGATATTTTGGCTTTCTCTTCCTCTTTTTCTTCGCCTTATCCTTGTTCTTTGCTTCATATATTTCAGTGGCAGCAGCAGTTGGACCTTTCTCGGCATGCTTGGCACCAGAAGTTTTCTCCAAACTGTCCACATCTATCGCTTTCAAACCAGGTAGTGGTTTTAGCTTCTTTTCGTAAGCTTCTGCTTTCTCAATATCTCCATGGGCAGCAGTCTGGATCAATCCAACTAAAGCTTCAAGACTTCCATGGCTTTTTACTAGCTCCTCGTACAGCCGTGCTGCCTCCTCCTTCCTTCCATGCCTGAGCTTGAAAGCAGCAGCCTCCTGCATGATGATATTGAGCTTATTGTCTTCAGTCATGGCATTTGACCACCACCTGATTGCGGAATCAAACACAGCATCGGCACCATCGATATCTCCCGCTCGTTCCTTGAGAGAAACAAGGGTGGCAACAGTTGCAGGTTTGTGTTGAATGTCGGGTATTTTTGCCAAGGAATCGGCTGCAATCTGGGGGTGGCCAGCAGCTGCAGCTACCTGAGCCCTTGCAAGTAGGATAATATTGGACTTGTCAGGAAACCTATCTGCATACTGTCCAAGTATTTCTTCAGCTTTAGCAGCCTTGTTCTCTCTCACATGTACAGCAGCTTGAAGGAGTACAGGCATCAAGCTACCAGGGAATATCCCAGGTAGAGCACCAACGAGTTCTCTAGCCTGTAACGATCAAATGACAAAAATAAACATCTAAAAAAGAATGTGAGGATAAACAGTAGCAGCTGGGTGTCTACTCCTTGTTTATTAATGCATCAAATGATAAAAGGAGAACTATCATGAACAGATGCAACATCTCAGAATATACCTGATCCATCTTATTAGAATGAAGAAGAAGCAGCACCCTATTGGTGTATATTGCTTCCCTTTGCTTCTGCGAGAGCTTCAAGTCCAGTCCCCGAGCAAGCTGCAACTTCTCTGGTCCATCACTTTTCTCAATTAACTTATCAAGTTTCCTTAGGCCATCAGAGACGTCTTTAGGACCCTTTAAAGCAATGAGATTATTTACTGCCACCGCAAGTGAAGAATCGTCAGCCAAATTTCTTTTGACAAGATCAGTATAAGCTGCAACAGCCTCTTGGGTGTTCCCTAGAATCTGGAGGAGAAAAAAAGAAATTTGCATAATTGCAACTTATCGAAGGAAAAGAAGACTAGCCAAACTCATGTTAAATAATTACCTGTTGTACATATGCAATTTGAACAGCTATAGGTGCCAATTCAATTTCAACATCATCATCAGCAAAATTCTCTTCCATTAGTGTTTCCTGACCAATTCTGTAATTTCAATGTCCAAAATAAGATATTCATCTTTAGTTATATTTTCATTTCATTCATGCAGAAATTAAGTTTCACAGAGACTGGCAAAGAAGTGCAATGTTTTTCGACATTTGATTTGAGACCTCTAAAAGTACATAACCAACAACTTCTTCCAAAAAATAGGTCCCAACAATTGAAGTAAACCTTAAATAGACGAAGGAAGACAAAATTTCATTCTACGACTATTCCAACTGAATAGAGCAGAATGCAGTTTGTCGGGCCCGGAACCAAAATATTGTAAATTTTGACTCAAGAGACAAAAATAGTTGGAAAAAAATGTTGAGGACCATATTATGTGTAACACATACCTTAACGGCCAGTTATCCCGTTAAGATATAGCGCATGTAATATATGCGCTATACTCGGTATTTGCAGCCATAATAATTGACTGCATAGAGCATCAATTATATGCGCTATGCATACTCCTCCCAATCATCTGGTATGTTCTTTATTACAAGAAAATCACATAAAACGTGGTCTATGAGTTATCTTTTCAGTATAATTAACAATTTAACTTGGAAATTAGCCCATGTAACTCTGTGAATTTTTGTATATTCATGTATTTGTGATATATTCATGTATTTGTGAATTATTTTGCTCTCTGGCAAAATCTGTATTAGGAATTAGTACAAATATTTAAGGGTAAATTGATTGAGATAGGTATGTAGTTTTCAATATCAGAGTCTACTTTATCTTCTAGGGAACATACTTGTCGATAGTATAAAAAGTTAGGCTAATACTTTACATTTTAGAAAGAATGTCATCATTTGTTCTTTGGGAAAGTCATCATTTCTAATTGCCCAATACAAAAAGGTTTTCAAGTCACTCAATTCGACTATTACTGCATTAGATATCAAACACAAAATGATAGTTCCAATGTTCAACCAAAAACAACCCTTAAGTTTAGCACCGATACAAGTATATCATGAAGAAGGGGGAGGGGTATACATAGCGCATATAATTGATGCGCTATGCAGTCAATTATTATGGCTGCAAATACCGAGTATAGCGCATCTAAAACATGTGCTATATCTTAACGGGGTAACTGGCCATTAAGGCATAGCACATGTTTTAGATGCGTCATACATAATATGGTCCTCAACACTTTTCCACCTATTTTTGTCTCTTGAGACAAAAATTACAATATTTTAGTTCTGGACTCCAATTTGTCCCTTGTCACATCTCACAAATATTCAAGTTGCCTGAGATCTCTGGCGACAAATAATAAACCACATTACAATTGTATACAAGATATAGATAGAAAATCATCCTACAAAACACAACTTACAATTTACAACCTGATATGGTAATTCCCCTATTTTATGCTACCTCATCCCCTAAAAAAAAGACATAACTTGAAAGAAAAGGCAAGTAAAAATTTGAACCAAAAGAAAAGGGAATTCGACACTAAAATATTGTAAATTTTGACTCAAGAGACAAAAATAGGTGGAAAAAAGTGTTGACCATATTATGTATAAAGCATCTAAAACAGACGTTGTACCTTAACGTACAGTTACCTCGTTAAGATATAGCGCATGTTCGATGCGCTATACTCGGTATTTGCAGACATAATAATTGACTGCATAGCGCATCAATTATATGAGTTATGTATATACAACCCCCCCCCCCCTTCATGATATACTTGTATTGAGGCTAAACTTAAGAGTTGTTTTTGGTTGAACATTAGAACTATCATTTTGTGTTTGATCTCTAATGCAGTAATAGTCGAATTGAGTGACTTGGAAACTTTTTTGTATTGGGCAATTAAAAATGATGACTTTCCCAAAGAACAAATGATGACCTTCTTCCTAAAAAAACTTAGTATTACCCTAACTTTTTATACTATTGACAAGTATGTTCCCTAGAAGATAAAGTAGACTATGGCATTGAAAACTACGTACCTACCTCAATCAATTTACACTTAAATATTTATACTAATTCCTAATACAGATTCTGTCAAAGAGTAAAATAAGTCAAAAATTCACAAATACATGAATATATGACAAATACATGAACATACAAAAATTCACAGAGTTACAGGGGCTAATTTCCAAGTTAAATTGTTAATTATACTGAAAAAATAACTCATAAACCACATTTTATGTAATTTTCTTGAAATAAAGAACACACTAGAAGATTGGGAGGAGTGTGCATAGCAATCAATTATTATGGCTGCAAATACTGAGTATAGCGCATATATTACATGCGCTATATATTAACGGGGTAATTGGTCGTCAGTCAAAATTTACAATATTTTGGTTCCGAACAGAAGAAAAGGTTCCTGATATGAAAGCATCATTTGCATGATCCTGGAAATTGGAAGAGGTAGAGTACTTCTTTGATTACTAATAAAAAGTACAGTAGACAAAATAAGAAGATATAGAAGCTTTATAGACATTTTAACTCCCAAGGTACAAGCACTTTGACTGTAACGGCATGTGTATTCTATTATTGTCAGCATGTGTATTCTATTATACTAGTTCTGAATTGTGAGTCTATCATTTCTAAGAGGTTAACAAACCAACAAAAGTTTAACCCAAATAAGAAAATACAAAGATACTTGAGATTCTAGAGAAGTTCATAGCGACAAAAATATATCAATAGCTAAAGTACATCTTGCTACCAACTAAAACCCTCCAAATACTTCCCAAGTGAGGAAGTTTCTGGTGCTTTTTTACTAGTCATAGATTGTGCATCATCAAGTGTTAACAAGATGGATAAAAGTCTTGCAAATAAAGCATTTCAGGGCCTAACTGAATCTAATTCTTCCATGGTGCATTTATAAGCTATTAAAAGCTTAGTAGGGGCAAACTTACCTTCGTGCTGACAATAACAGTTGTTCTGCATCTTTGTACTTCTCCCTTTCAATTAAAGAGCAGGCAGCGTTGTAAGCCAATTCGAAACTGCTAGTTGCTTTAACTCTCAGTGAATCCAAGGTTCCCTGCACTTCGGAAGCCCTTCCAGCAGAAACTAGACCAGCAACAAGATTTATCTCCAAGGAGTCTATCTTGGACTTCTGGAGCTTTTGATAAATATCTACAGAGGCACCCATCTTTCCTAAACGATATAAAATCTGAGATTCCAACAGCATTGATTCATCACTTCCTTCATGCCCCTTCAAAGACTCTAAAGCCTCATCCAGTTTATTTTGTCGGTATAAGCAATATGCCTTACAAGGAAAATGGAAAATGTTAATAAGAGAAACAAAATCCAAAATTGAAGAGAAACGAACTTATTTTTCTTTTCATCAAGTAGAGGAGATATGCAGTAAAAATAAAGCATATATATGTAAAAGATTTTGCAACAAAACTTCAAAAGGGGATCTGGTATGATCCAAGCTAATTTGGCACTGAAAATAAGCTTATGAAATGGTTAATATCCTAGTAGAGAAGATCAGATCAGGACTGATGACTGCTCTCATATTTCCTATTACTAGAAGTCAATCAACTTCCTAAGAAAGTTGGATTGCCCTTGGGAGGAATCCATAAGGATGTTTCGGTTGTAATCGTATCATTCAGGCATTCGATACAAGACTATAGAAAGAGGGCAGCCTGGTGCACAAAACATTCCCGGTTCACATAGGGTCCAAGGAAGGGCCCACCCCAAGAAGGTACGATGTAGGCATAGCGTAACACAAGTGTCAATCAATGGCTGATTTCACGGCTCAAAGTCGTGATCACGTCATACGGAGATAGCTTTACCGTTGCTCTAAGGCTTCCCTTCAATACAAGACTACCAGAAGAAAAGATCATTGGCGCTAAAATGCTAGGAAATTGATTTATCATAAGAGTGTTCTAATTTGCCTAACAACATACTTTGTATCTTCCGCTCTTTCTCCTCTATTCTTTTCTTAAAGATTGATAATAATATTTGCAAATAGAATAGTGCTCATGATGAAATTTTTGGAGCGATCAAGATTTATAATTTTGTATAAATGGCTAGGGCAACTGGGCAAGTGGTATGGGAGTTAGAAATTGTTGTAAAGTAAAATGACTTCCGCCCATAAGAGAGAGGTCAGTTTTCCCCTTTAACATGAGAGTTTAAGTTCTATGCACTAGTAGTATCCAAAAATATTTGCACAATCAAGTCACTCATCAGGTAATTAAAAGTAAATCTCTTGATAAGTATTACTGAAATTCGTAATATGGTAAAAATGGCAACTAAACTCGCTATCAAAACATTAAAATTCAGTAACAGGGTAAAAAAAAAACTCTCTACATTTACAGTCTTCAGTAGAAAATTCCATCATACCAAGCACACCTAAGCTCCCATTTTCCAATTCCAAAATCAAAGCAAAACCTAAAGCTCCCTCCCCTTCCCCAAACCCCGCCCTCTCCCCCCACACACACGCACAAAATGCCCAAGTGCCAATTACCTTTAATTTATACATAAGGGCTATCAGTTCACAACATACATTACCTTAAAGAAGCTAAGATCAACAGAAGAAGCCTTTTTGCTAAACTCTTTAATAGCAACCAATGCTTCTTCTATACAATCTCCTTTCACTAACGCCACCACTTTACATCGTATCGCGTCCTCATCTCCAGGCGCAGCAGCAATAACTTCAAATAAAAATCATTAAAAAAACAATAAATTTCATTAAAAAATTCATTAAATGCAATTTTGGATGGAAATTCGAATTGAACTGACTTTGATCAGAAACTTTGACGGCTTGTTCATATTCGGATCGTTGGATGTGGCGATTGAGCGAAGTGAAGAGATCTTCAATGGATATAGCTGCGGTAGCAGCTGATGCCTTTGGTTTTTCTTTGGGCTTCGGAGCCATTTGTGAAGCGATTCGAGATCTTCTCCTTCTACGACTGTTTTGAGAATGAAGAAATGAAAAGTCAGAATTGAGGAGGGTTTGCTGACTGGATAATCTAATTTGGGCCTAGCTCGGGTAAATAGGTTTGGGCTTATCTTTGGGCCCAAACCCAAGTACTAGTGAGCTGTTGGGCTGCTCGCCTGCTTGTTGAATCCAATCCAAGTACCAGTGCGTAACTCTTTGCTTTAATAAATTAAGGAAGTCACACATTTGTCTGCTCGGCCAAAAATATTTGCAACACTAACCAAATATACAAAAAATATACATTGATTGCGTTAATATACAAAAAAATATATACATTATCGGCTATTACGCAGCATCTAGGTGGGGTTATCAGAAACAACGCAGGAGATAGGGTGACTGGTTTCTACGACTATACTTATGCAGCATCTCCTATCCTGGATCCGAGGTCGTTGCACGAACCCATATACATTAAATCTTGGATCCGCCTTTGTTCACTATCATCGTGAAGAAGGAGGGGATGAAGACATATAACTAATTAAATGGTAAGTATATTCCTTCATCATTAATCTCAGAGGTTTAGGATATGAGATCTGGGTATAGACTATAGAGTCGTCTTTATTAAAGTACTTTAAGTCTTAATGCGAGACTTTCCGACGCATGTTCAAATTTAATCGAATCTTAATACGGATACCGAACACTAACTAGGAAATACAAAAAAGTATAGAGAATATAAGTGGGGTCCCTTGTATCTAGAGTTGCATATGATATACATGTGATTTCATAACTTTCATACACAGTCACTGCCATGTCTGCCGACAAAAGGAATGAAGGAATATAATGACATGACAAACATTCCTTCCATTGCACGACAGTTTTTGTTCTCTTCCACAGTGACAATGATTCACATTTTCACAGGTAATGCTTTTTGCCTTTTTGATTGTCTGATCTATCAACCACATGTAGGTCACTTAGCTTTTTTTGAAGAGAAGAGAGGAGTTGAATGGAGATGGAAGATAATTCAAAAGAGGAAATCATGCTTCCAATTTTCGTTCGTTTAGTTAATTTTCTGGGGAAATAGCCGGAAAATAATCAAAAAAAATCAGTTTTTGACTACATTCCGACCATTATTTAGGAGTAGTCGGAAAAAACAACAATAACAACAACCAGTAATAGTCTCATTGATGGGTCTGGGGAGGGTAGAGTGTACGCAGACCTTACCCCTGCTCCGGAAGGTAGAGAGGCTGTTTCCAGGAGACCCTCGGCTCAAAGACACAAGATCGGTCGTAAAAACAGAAACCGGACAAATAATATCAGCACCATAAGCGACAATAAATAAGTGGAAGGACAATAATTATGGTAATAATAAAAATTAAAAATAAAAATAAAAATAAAACAAAAAAGTGTGATGGAACAAATACCATTATTAGTACTATACAAAACACTATCACAAAGTAGGTCAAAAATACTTACTGTTTACTGTGGTCGAAACTTTTCGACTCGCACAATTTTATTTGCCAAACGACCAGAAAACAGTCGGAAATCTTTTATTTCAATTTGTTTGTCTTTTAACGAATTTTATGTGTAAAAAAATAGAAAGTATATAGGGAACTAGCTAGGGGAAGTGACAAATCTATGAAATATAATCGAAATAAAGCAAATGATCGATGTAGAAAGTTGGATTATACCAAGCAATTTCACTATTAGAAATTCGCTATTTTTCGTCTATCAAAATAGTCGGAAAAGTACCTATTTCGATTACTTTCCGACTGATTTAGAATAATCGAAAAATGTATATTATTTAATTCTAAAATTTTCGATTGTTGTAGTCGGAAAATGTCAGGACCATGTGGTCAAAAGTGATTTCACTTTCCTGTGTTATATTCCGACTACAATAGTCGAAAAATTATATGCACGGAATTTTCCGCGAAACTTTACGATAATAGTAGCCGAAAACATAATCGGCAAATTTCTAAAAGAAAAAATATAAATATGAATATTCCGACTACTACTGTAGTCGAAAATTTACGACTGACATTTTGTAATCGGAAATGATAGTCGGAAAAAAGTTTTTTTCTAGTAGTAATTACGCGCAAAGTTCATCTCATTTCACCAGTACTCTTTTCTCTTAGAAATATCACTGAATCTCTTAACTACCTCATATTTGCATTTGATCATTGAAAAAGAAATGAAAATTTGAGGACATGTTTCTATAGTTTTTCTTTGTTACACCCATACTTTAAAAAAATTATTCTAGCAGCAAGAAGCATACCTAAAAAAGGCGTTCCAGTGTACGAAATATCACGCATTCACGCATGATTTGAAAAATGGTCGCATCCCATTATATCTTGATACAAACGTCAGTGGTTGATTCCACGACTCGAACTCGTAATCTATATGTCACAAGAAATAACTTTACACAGACAGTACTATACTAATCATGCAATAAGGGTATGATGTAATGGAACAAAATAATGCTAAGGTATCAAAGAGGGAAGAGCTAAAATTAAAGTTTTAAATAAGACTAAAAATAACGTACGATATTCACTTTGTAACACTTGTCACACAAAGGAAATTTAAGAGCACGTTTGGACATATAAAAAAAACACTTTTTCTCGAAAAAATTTCCTTTTTTTTTTCAAATCGTGTTTGGACATAAATTTCAAATTTCACTTAAAGATGAATTTTGAAAAAACTTCAAAAAACTATTTTTCAAATTTTTTTCACTCAGATCACGCACAAAAATTCAAAAACAATCCAAAATTATATTCATGTCCAAACACAATTTTAATTTTCAAATACCATTCACTTGAAAAAAATATTACTTTTTTTTGAAATTTTACAACTCTTATATCCAAACGCCCACCAAGTTTTTTTTCCTTTTTCTTTATTTATCACTCACCCTTTCTTTTTAATTTGTTTTCATTCTCTTCCTTATATTCTAAACCTATAAGGCTATATGACTTCCATGCATGAATTATGATTATGGTAGTTCTTAATATCATAGTTAGCGAATAGGCTATTGCAAAAATAAAATTGAAAATAAAATTAAATAGTGTGTAATTAGTAATTTTTCCTTAAAACTTTTCTTTTATCTACGCACTCAAATACTTTAATTAATTGACATTTAATGATTTGTTGAGTCGTTTTACCTAAAACGTAACTGTTAGAAGTCCAAATCATCACCTCATGATAGTCGAACTTAATCATTTCTCAAATCTCAATAAATAGATATGTGAAAAAACGGATCATGTTAATTAATGGTGCAATAAAAAGCTTTTACACGTCCATTGTAATTTGACAAACTCAAAACATGTTAATTAGCCACTCTTTTTCTAATTAAGTTACAAGCTAATCAAGGTAGACATTTAGCTGTTACTCCCTCCGGTCCACAATAAGTGATCAACTTACTTTTGGCACGCCCATTAAGAAAAAACTAAATTCTATACAAAAATACCTAGTATGACTAAACTACTCTTAATTAAATATTTAATATGAAGAGTAAGAATACTTTTTAGGGATACGTACATAAGGGTAATTTTGGAAAAATAAATTAATTTTTTTCTTGATTATATAAATTGACACTTATTTTGGACCAAAATAAACAAACAAATTGGTCACTTATTGTGGACATGAGGGAGTACTAACTATTAGTTTTTTTTATTACATGATTATATAAATGACTTATTATATTGTGAGTAAATAAAATTAAACTCAATAATTTTTAATTCTTAACATCGACCATTGACTTCTAGCTATGCACAAAGGCCAATATATAACAACAATATATATACCCAGTATAATTCGACAAATCGGGTATGAAGAGGATAGTGTGTATGCAAATCGCAGACCTTACTTCTATTTTGTGAAGGTAAAAAGGTTATTTCCGATAAACCCTGAACTCAAGGAAAACATAATCCCAACAATTTTGAAGAGGATAGTATGTATGCAAATCGCAGACCTTGCTCCTACTTTGTAAAAGTAAAAAGATTATTTCCGATAGACCCTGAACTCAAGTAAAACATAATCACAGCAATTTTGATTAGCTAATATGTCACATCATAATATGTCATATCTTAATTAGGAGATTAGTTACAACTAAGTATGGAAAGTTCCCCTTGAATTTGATTAAAGCATGTGGGGCTAAATTCTCAACGAACCATAGCCAATTGCTAACTCCCTTTTAGGACAAGAATCATTCTTTGGTTATCTTCCTTTTCTACCATATGGCCCATATATCAAAGAAAATAAACACAAGTACGCCAACTACTTATTCGAATCCTAGGATTTATTGTGGGGTCCAAAGCCAAAATAGGGAATGAGAGTCTAGGAGTATCAGTAAAATTGTTTCCGTTTGAATTACTGATCATGGGTTCGAGCAGTGAAAACATTCATTGATACTTGTATTAGAATAGACTATCTATATCACAGCCCTTGGGATGCGACCCTTCCATGTACCCTGTATAAATACAAGATATTTTATGCACTGGACTGCCGTTTCCAAAGGCAAAGTTGTATAATCAAACATTTCTATAACAGTCTCGTTTGTTCTGATAATTTTTGGCAACAATAGTGAAATGTTGTTATAAAGGACATATACTATAACATAACATAATAATCAATTTCGAGAAAAACTTGACTTTTATAGTGAATGACTTTTATATAGGGACACTGTTATAAATATGTTTGACTGTACTATTCTTTAGTTCTTTTTAGGAAATTGTAAGTCAACATTAGACTCTCTAAAATGCAGCTCTCATGACTGAAGAGACAATAACAAGTTCAAAATTGTGAAATTTACATTTAAAAGAGATTAACACATTCTAATATGTTACCATTATAATTAGTCTGAATTTGGAACTGAGTATAAATTTGCAGTTTTTTCGTGAAAAACACAAATGAACTATTCGTGAGTAACGATAGGTTAGAAAATTTCGTAATTCGTAAATAACAATTGCATACATTTGAAAGGTTGATATTCAGAATGTACACTCATTTATATCTAAGATTTTCCTTTTTTTAAATGAATTAGGAAAAATGATTTTCTTATAATAAGTTTTTGGTTAACTACTTTAATGTATTATCGAAGGTTTTTTTTTTTTTCTTCATGAATTGATAATCCACAGTAAAAAACTAGTAGTACTATGTTTTATATAGAAGTGTCATTTTCTCTTTTCCTTTCTTCAGTCAATATGAAGTTTAGAAAATCTCTTATTTTTCTTATATATATATGAAAGAAGTAAAGTACAAGAAACCGGTAATTGCCTTTTTTCTCATATTCTTCTACTTTTTTCTACTGCTACCATAAAATAATGAAGTGTAAGTAGCTATTTGTTGGTCGTGTGAACAAAGTTTTACATTAGTAATTTATTCGAAACTTTTATATAAGGTATATGGATATTTTCATGGCGTGAGTAGAGGCAAATCCAGGATAGGTTCAGCTTTTAAAATTTTTAGCATTGAACTCATATTTTACCTATATATACCATGCAATTTTTTGACCACCGTTAAGTGAATGTAACTTCGTCGCTGATATATATATATATATATGTATGTATGTTATTACAAAAATTATATAAATTCTATACATTTTTTCGTGTAACAAATATAAATAGTTTATGGCATGGATTAAAAGTAAAAGAAATCCAAATTAATTTGGAAACCGATTACCCAGTTATGAAATTAGCTCACCCGCTTGTAACAAAGTACATGCTGTTCTCAAAAAGTGACACGTGTTTGTAACCCGTGATTTGATTGGTCGGTGATTTAACAGATCATGCACTGTTGTGCATGGGTTACTTTCTTTTTACGTGGTCGGTAACGGAGTTTACATGCCTCTGTTAAGTCCTATTGTCCTACATAAATATGTCACTATTCACGCACTATGTGTGAGTAGTTCGCGCGTGGAGTGAAATATTCTATAAATTTCCAGAGGAAAATTAATTTTTGTGAAATTTTATCTATACTTACATTAAATTAATGAATACACTAGATAATTTAAATCTAATTTATATATATATATATATATATAATTGTGTGTTTGGATATGTAGTTTGTGGGACTTCGACTAATTTACAGATATGTCTATAAAAGAAGTCTTGAAATAATGATAAAGTTATCTTTATGTAATCTATAGGTCATGAGTTCGAACATCGGGTAGGTTGGCCTTCTCTAGACCTAGGGTCGGCTCTAACCTTATCACAGGTAAGGTAGCCTTAGGCTCCCAAATTTAGGTCATGAGTTGAATGTCTTAAAAGTTGCACTATTGGTGAAGTTTTTGCATGGATTTGACCCTTCATTTACCATATAAATCAGCATCATCAATTAAAGATAGACAAGTTGAATCTAATGGGGTTAATAGATTTTATTTTAATAGCCATATATTTGGACCAGATTATGCGCACTTTGATTAATTTTATAACATATTTTATCATGGTAACTCTGTCCACCATGATCCGGACAAGTAAGAAAAAGTCACCTAGTATTGAGAATCAAATCTTAGATCTCGTGATTCTCAACCCATTTAATTGATCACTAAGATACACCCCGGAAGCCTAGTTAGTGTTCAATATTATTCAATATGTTTTAATTTATTTGAACCTATATAATTGGTTGCGGAATTTAAGAAAAATGAGAAGACTTTTGAGGCACATATACTTTGTGTTATTGCATAAAGGCAAATAGTTTTCAAATATAAAAATAAGTCATTATTTTTGATACGGACTAAAAAGAAATAAGTTCACATAAGTTGAAACGGACAAAGTATATATTTATAATCATAACAATCTCTACAAATTCAAATATGAATTTGTGCCTAGCTAGTCACACAAATAATTTTTATATTATAATCCTTGCATAACTATCACAGATCCTTCTTTAAAAATTACGTAAAAAAGAGATAAGATAAAAAAAAAAAATTGGCAGCCGTAGTACACAGAGCTTTAAAGGTTGTACTTTATTCCATATCCATCTTTATAGAAGTGATGAGAGAGAGAGAGAGAGAAAAGGTGAAAAAATAAACTGAATTGCAACGCTGTCTTCATCTTCTCTCTCTCATGCCATCACACAAAAGAGACACAGCAAAACCGGAAAGAAGAGAGAGACTTTGATGAGGAGCTTGACGACTGCATAAAAAAGGCAAAGCAAATGTCGGTTCTCTTTATTAATTCTCACAATATATTGTTCCTTTCTTCAACTCTTTATCTTCCTTTCATTTTAATTCGATTTGATTCAGTTTTAGCTATTATTACTTGCTTTTCTATGGTCAGCTCCGAATTTCTCTTCTAAAATGCGGTGTAAAATTTGTTCGAATTGTTTTTTTGTGATCTGTTTAGTTGCTGAGGAAATGTGCCCTTTTTTATGTGCATTATGTGTTTTTTTATAGCAAAATCAAGGAATTAATGATAGGTTATGGAGCAGTTTGGTTTTAACTCTGAATTTTCTCAAGTTAAACGTGCCGAATGCGGTGTTAATTTCGTTCGAATTGTTGTTGCAATCTGTTAGGTTGTTGAGAAAATGCTGGAAACTCTTTCCACCGGAAATCGGCAAACTTTTGTTTTTGTGCGTTTTTTATTTTTTGAGGTCCGAAAATTTTCAACGAAATGTGCAAATGCGGTGTTAGTTTCGTCCGATTTTTTTTTTTTTTGGTTGTGATCTGTCCGAATTTCTCAACTGTAATGTGCCAAATGTGGCTTTTTTGTTAACAGCAAAATAAAGGAAATAACACTAATAGGTTATGGAGCAATTTTGGTTGTTATTCGGAGCTTCTCAAGCAAATGTGCCAAATGTGGTGTTAGTTGCGTCCGAATTGTTGTTGCCATCCGTTTGGTTACTGAGAAAATGCTGTAAATTCTTCCTCATAAAAAAAAAAAAAAAACGTGTGCATTCTGTGTGTTCTTTTGCGAAATTTAAAGAATTTTGATTTAGTTGAAATTTTCTTTTGCTCTGAATTTTTTCAAGTATAATTTGCCAATATGGTGGTAATTTCAGTTGAATTGTTGTTGTGATATGTTTGGCTACTGAGAAAATGCTGGAAATTGTTCCAACAAAAAAAAAAAAAAAAAGAAAGAGGAAATTTCACTGTGCATTATTTGTGTTTTTTTGCAGCATTACATTATGACTGCTTGATTTATTTGAAGTTTCTTGATATTGAGCAGTTTGCTCTTAGCTCTGAATTTCTCAAGTATAATGTGCCATTATGTTGTTAGTTTCAAATGAATTGGTGCTGACCTGTTGCAATACATTTTGGTTACTGAGAGAGTGCTGGAAAATATTTATACTGTTTTTGAAGAGAAGTATAATGTGCCATTAGTTGTAATTTTCTGCTTTAAAAAGCTAATTATAATCTCTTGATATTAATTGTTTGCTTCTTGGTTTTTCTCTCTCGTTAATCTGTACCTGCAGACATATAGTATATGCATTTTGTCTTCTAATCTTTTTTTGGTTTGGTTTACAGATGATGTTAAAAGAAACTGATTCTTTTGTTTTAATAGGATTGTCAAATCTGAAGAGGATCCACATTGCTTATCTTGAAATCTGAGTTTCATATGTTGATTATTCATCTCTCTGCTTTCCTGAAGAATTAGTGGTAAATATGATTTATGGAGTCTTGTAGTCTTCATAGCTACTTTAACTTAAAGAGTTGATATGGAAAATATACCAATTTGTTGCAGACTATTAATCCACCATGAACTGGAATCAGCAAATGGAGATTCATTATGCAAATGCGGCTATGCCTTATAATTCAATTGGAAGCTTTATGGATTTCTTTGGAGGTGTTACATATGACCATGTAAATTATATATTTGCCGATCCTCCCTATGGTCAGGTACATTCAGTAGTTTTACAGCAATTAATCATTTTTCGCTCTACATCCCTGTGTGCATTCGCCTACTTTCAATTTGACCCTGCATTTCCAACTTCTGCCCTTGACCCTTGTTATGCAGGATTGTGCAAAATAACCTGTACAAATGAGGGTACAACTGGAACAATAATCAGTTTTAAATTTGTAGAATTAACTTTGCAACCCTGGACATTTTTGTAAATCATGATTGGATAAGCAGATATTACAAATAGTGCTCATGAATATGAAAAAAGAAATACTGTGAGAAAGTGGAAATTTGTTTATCAAGTATATGCTGTTATATTATGTACATACATTTGTCTAGTAGTGTGCAAAGAGAAGATCCAGAACCATGCTTTAGTACACATGTACTACATGTATCAACTGCATAATTAGCAACTGTGGAATGGACACTAGCTTTCAAATTGCTCTAGCAAACTGAGGAAATCTGCTACTAATATCTAAGCATATGAGGGCCTTAGATTTACCTTTGGATATCATTTACCTGCAACCTGTACATTCTCTTCATGCATCTTTGGTTTCGTCTATATCAAATTGCCAGTCACTTGGAAATGTAGAACAAAAATTTAAATAACAGTGCCATATGACTTCTCTGATCCTTGCAGGAGAGTTTATACCCATCGATTAGTACCAATCCATACAAATTTGGGTACTCCGAAGCAGGTAGTTTCTCATATTACGAATATGGTCATGAATATGTGGTGAATGATCATGTATCTGGAATCGAGGAGCATGATAGGCATGTAGAGAACCCTTCAACCACCACTGGTTTCCAGAATGTAGCTGCAAATGTGCATAGAGAAGAAATTTCAGGCTCCAATTCTCGCACTAATTCTGTGGAATGTAAGTTTCCTTTTCAGTCTTTGTACTGTGGCAGATATGTACAAGTTTTAAAAAAAAATCCAACAAAGTAGAATGTTTTAGCACAGCCGTTGTGCTACAAATATACAATATGTTACCATTCTCAAAAAAGTAGAATCTTGAAAGCCTATGTGTAGGGAAACATCTTCCACAGTTTCTCTCTTTATTCTAATTGCATTGTGTATATGACTAAATATTGTTTGGAAAATGCACCGGGAATGATCTAATGATCACTTGCCATGAATATATATTTTTTGATTGCTAATTGATGAAAAAACAACCATGAATTACCTGCATTAGTTAGCACCCTTGCAGTTCATTCCTACTGTATAGATATCTCCATGTTTTTTTAAAAAAAAATTTACTATTATTTTTGACTATTTAACGAACACTAGATTACAGAATATCACAGCCATTTGTATACTAGGATCAACCCTTTAAAACCATAATTCTATGTCTTTACACCTTCCTTCCTTTACTCCTATAGCTCTGAGCATCAAGGACAGGGATTTACTGTTCTTTTGTATCTCAATGTTAGATTTGGTTAAAAAGGTGAAATGACAGCACTCACCTTCCAATTGTCATCTTGCTGTCTTGAAAGCTGTTGAGCTATAGCCTCATGTTTGAACAAGTCTTCCGCAATGCCCACTCAAAGTGCATTAGTCAACCAACAATATTTGACTTGGATGGATTAGAAGAAGGCCATCCAACACCATAAACAAATTCCTCTTGTCTGATAACTCCTTTGAATGATTCATGCTCATCATATGAGATTGGTGGTAGCCTGTGGTCTGCACTAGTTGACTCAAATTGATCCTCTGAAGGCATTGGAATGTTTTTCTGCTGTTTCAGTAAAAGAGACCTCTGCTACAGGATTTCTGAAGACCATCTCTTTTAGTACCGATTTTGTATAGACAATGCAAATTGCTGGTCCACTGCCAACATTCTAGATTGGGCAGATCCTTTATCAAATTGAAGATCTGCCTGTAAATACATGTTATAAGTCCGTGGAGAGTGATAAAATGAGTTTGTTTATGAAATAAACAAAATATTAGCACATTATACGTTCCTAAGTCAAAGTGATGGTGCTAAGTTTTTTTGTTACACTCTCTACATCCGCTTCCCTCTGTTCTCTAGTCTCTAAAACCTTCTGCCTTGCTGCTTCAATGATAAATGTTATTCAGAAAGCTCAGTGGCTTTTTCTTCTTTACAATAACTGGTTACAACTTACAAGTTCTTTCTGTTTTCCATATATCAGTTTCTGAAAGTTATGTGAGTAACAAAAGTAACCAAAGGAGCATACAAGATGAAATGAGCAAAATAATTGGTTGTAATGCCTATAACTGTTTAGCTGCAAATCAGACTGCCCAAAGAAACATAGTTGTACCTAATAATGATAGTATCCTTTTGTAAGGCAGCTTTCTAGAAGCATGTATTCAGTACATTCTTCTATTATGCATTCTGTGCTGCAATCTATATCGATTATACATCTGAAATTTGTGATGGAATAGAGTTTAAGAAGGAAATAGGTCGATCATTTGATCTGAACGCAGCAAAAATTGTATGGAATATGTCAGTGTTGGATCTTATGTCTTTGAGTATTTGCAGTCTCATTTGTTGTCGTTTTTTGCTGCTGTTGCTTGTGCCTATTCATAAAGAGCTTCCTGCTTTTATGATACTTCAGGTTATGACTAAGCTTGTCCCTTTGCTCTTTTTCAGGTCCTAGGGGTCAAATTAATACTCGTGACAGTGAGGTATGAAGTTATATTCCAAAGTTATGTTTCTTCTCTTTCATGCCATGGTCATTAGTCCAGCTGAAGTATAACCACCATAACCTCTACTTTCTTATTCATAGTATCTGCAAACTACGAGAAAACTGCTCTCTCTGTTGTGGTTGTAACTATAATAATGATTTCAAAGCAGACAAATGATATAACATCCGGATGTTTTAAATAGTATTAAACTACTCTTTCGACGAATAAGGAAAGTGTAATAGTAACAAGAGGAGTCTTGCATTTTCTCTTCCTGCTGATGTTTTCAGGAAGTGCTACTGGCTTCTAAGTAAGCATAAGTCATGTCCTCTTGTGATTAGAATTACTGACTAGTTTCATTCATCTATTTTGTAAATTAATGCAGGTTGTTTGGCAAGATAGTATCGACCCTGACAACATGACCTATGAGGTTTGATTTGTAAAATTTCTGTCATCTCCACTTAATAGACTTGTATTATAATTATCTTGTGCATCATCTAATAGTATCATTATCTTGTGATCCATTTGAGACATCGAGAATCTCATGTCGGAGTTCTTTTAGTAATATCTTGAATATTAGAGGCAGAGAATTAGTTGTCAAAGCTATGTAGGTTAATGTGAAATATTTATTGCCATGAGAGTCCTGTAAGATACCGTATATTTTTTCGGGTCTCTCTATCACCTACGAGTCTAGATGGAGCAAAATGGATAGTCAGGATTCATCTAGCTGATCCCAGCTAGCTTGGGATCGAGAGTTAGTTGTTGTTGTAGACATGTGATGTGCATCATTGACGAGAATGGTGGCTTGGTGTCAAATGAAAGATGACACTGACATTTTGTTACAATTTTTCGTGATTCAATTTTGATAGTGTCAACACTGTTTTTTCGAGGTTGAATTAATCATCTTTATAATTCTTTTAAGGTCCTCTAAACAATGAATTACTCGATGCAGCCAATGACCAGCAAAGTGTTGTTTTGAGAGCTTCCCTCAAGCCACGAATTGAGTGAATAAGCTTAGACCTACTAATACCCGAACTAGTGTATGATAAGATTTCCAACTGCATCAGATCATCAGTTGATCTGCAACTTCTGAAAAATCCTTTGCATGAACTACATGTAAAAAGAGAAAAAAATAAGAGAAGGAATATGGAAAATCAGGAGATTATTGAGTTTTTTTTTTGTTTTTTTTTTTGATGAAAGAGATTATTGAGTTTATTCTTCTTTGCTAAAGAGTGCTTTGATGCTCACGGCTCCCTGTGGAAGTTTTCATATCAGGTCGTTCTCATCATTGAACCGTTTTTTCATATAGAATACAGTCATGATCATGATACTATTTAAGCAAATTGATTTAGATATCATATTAGAAATATTATGGCTGATGAGTAGTGTAACTGACGGGCCTGCATTACATACTGTCCAGTGTTCACATTATTCTCTGCAGATATTCATAGAAGACAATAAATGATTTTTTTCTTTTAATGATTGTTTCCTTTGTTTAAGTGATGATCCGTAAGTAATGTTTTAGTTTTTCTTTGTTTTGGAGTATTTGAAGATTTATGTTGGCGACTTGGTAAAACTTGTAGTTTTAATTCTATGTGGATTGAATTACAGGAATTACTTGAATTGGGGGAGGCTGTTGGAACTCAAAGCAGAGGTCTTTCCCAAGATCAAATCTCCTTGCTTCCGATCACAAAGTTTAAGTGTGGCTTATTCTCAAGAAAGAAATCAAGAAAGGAAAGGTAGAACGAACCCATCGAGAATCTCTTCCTATAAATAAGGGAAACTAATGGAAAAATGAACAATGTCTAATAATCCTATAGCTATGGCATAATAAAAATTTTATTCGTATGCTTCTTGTTCTGTGCTGATTGTTATGTTTTCTTCAAAGTATAATAGGCTGGTGGGTTGTCTTTCTATGTGACTAGTTGTCTTTTATGTTTCTCATCAACAATTTTCTTCATCTGAATAGTGCTTAGATTTCTAATCCTTATCCTTTTGAAGTTAAATATAGATATTTTACCACAGTATTCTATATTACCTAGTTTTGGGTGGTATCACCCTTTTATGTTTCGCATGCACATATTCTTTTCCAGACTTCCTCTGAGAGATGTTATTTTCTGCATATTGTGGAGTTTAATATATGTATGTGTCGGTGTTTGTGTTTATTTGTTTGTTTGGTTTGTTTATTCCCCATAGGTAATTGAATTCTGAGGTAACTGAATGAAAATGTCATCTTTGCCATAATTATCTATTAGTACTAATATCCCGAAAATATTTATTATTGTCTATCATGATTATCTTTGCCTAGTATTGTGGGCAAGGTATTGTATCAAAGCGTTTTGAATGATCACAATAGATTCTCCTTCTTATTTCCAGGTGTGTCATCTGCCAGATGGAGTACAAACGAAATGACCGACAGATCACTCTTCCCTGCAAACATCTCTATCATGCTGGTTGTGGCAGCAGATGGCTAAGCATCAACAAAGTAATGAATTGAACCCTCTAAAAACAATTTCCTTAAATGCATCATTTAACATGTACTCCATTGCTAAGTCATTCATTAATGTGTTAGGCTTGCCCAATTTGCTACTCGGAAGTGGTGATTGATACATCGAAGCGGGGAAGCAAATAACAAGCACCATAGGCAACTGGTGTCATATTTTTCTTCTTGGTCACAGCATTTTCCCTTTTTTTCTTTCCGTTCACGTTCTCCTTATAGATCTTAATTTCCCGTTGCTTCTGTGTTACATTAGAGAAATATAGTCTAGTGGTAAATAAGAACAGAAAGAAACACTGCGTTTGACAGTTTCGTTAGGAGCTTAGTACCACATGTTCTGTTTTGAATATTAGCCATGATCTCAGAACTTTGTCACAGAAAGAGGATGTCTACTTTTATTTTCACTGTCCTGATTCTATTGCCTGGGAGAAATACAAAGACAGAAGAGGAATGAACCATTTCTTTTTCTTCTTCTACCTCAAATATATTCTTGCGAGATCTGTTCTTGAAATGATATTTTGCAGTTGAATTGTTTTTCATATTGGGTAAACTCTGTTGACCTTTACAAGGGCTTGTGTAGATGTACTGAAGCATTCGACAAAAACATTTGTGATTGGTCTGAATGGAATTGGAAAGGCAGCAAAGAGACAACCGTTGGGTATTAGTGAAGTGTGATTTTGATAGCGTTTGGACATAGATTTGATTGAAACTTGAAAAAAGAGTTTTTGAAATTGTGTTAAAAATAATTTTTGAAAGTTGAAGTTACGTTTGGATATGCATTTTATTTGAAGAAAAGTTGAAGTTTTGTGAGTGGAAGAAAACATTTTACCCAAAAATTGCCCTAAACCAGTTTTTAGGAACTTGAAAATTTTTGAATTTTTCCCCCCAAAACATGATCATATTTTATAAACAAATAATGTTTTCAATTTTTTTAAAAAAAAAAAATGAAGCCAAAATCTATGGCCAAACGGGAGAGGAAAGGAAACAAAGCAATATCCGAAATTCACTTCATTTGCACTTGATTTCTGCTCCCCTACAGCTGCATTACAGGTCCACAGCTGAATTAACTTATTTACCACTGAGGGCTGTGGTGGACTGGTGGGATAGTTGAACTTCCTCTAAACTTAATTAGAGTTCTCGGGTTCAAGCCCTCGAAATGCAGAATTTTTATAGGGAGCGATTTATCTCTTTTTTTGGACTCAATTGGCACAAATTAGAATTAATCAGATTAGTGAACTTTAGAATTAAACTGGAAAAAAAAACATCTTATTCCGTTTGCTTATCTAAATCAACAAGGTCAATTCTGCCAATTAGTCTCTGCCAATGAAACTTCACATTAATCACTGTATTCCCCCATTTAAATTCATCTTAGATCAATACTATATAAAATAAACTAGAAAATAAGATTTAAAAGTACTAGAAGCTTGTTATGTTTCCTATCGGCATAAGAATCTGTAATAATGCATAGGATCTACGTAAATATATTACCATGACTAAACTCTGCTCTTGAACTTGTTTACATTGTCGATCCCAAGTCCGAATAAAGAAGGAGGATTGTGATAGAACAGCCAGCATAAAACTAATCAATTCATGATGGTAAGAAGTATGAAGGGGAAAAATGAGTTCAGACCCAAATTTCACCCAAAGTCTAGTAATTGTTCTTTCTTGTCATTTATCTTGTTCCAAAATATTTTTTATTTAAGTTTTGAGGTTTCTCAAACTTAATGACTAATAATACAAGGACTAGTCTTCCTTGAGTTTGGGTGTTGAGTAAATGCTTATTGGCTTTAAAGTTTTCCACTAGGTCAAGGATTGAAGACTAGTATGAAGAACCCATCAATGACTAGTAATACAAGGAAATTCATGATCCAGAAAAGAATTCACATTTTCACACAAAACTTTTTGATGACCACTAGGTTTGAGCTTTAACTTTGTGCCTGAATCCAAATCAATTTGTAGATAGTACCATCTTTGCACGTTAAATTCAGTTCTCTCTGATAGAGATTCAGATCACCTCTCCAAGCTTGTTTGATCTAATTGTATGAGACAATCAATTATGACAAGTCGACTGATACATAATATTGGCATTTGTAGATAGAATTCGTTTGTTTACCGATGAACTCATCCTCAATGATGTTTAAGCTCTCCAGTTGCTCCATTCTGCCAATTAGCCTCTGCAACAATGTCTAAAACTACTAAGCGGATGGAGTGTTGAGAAACATCCGGATAGCTTCCGAACCCCTCTCGTCCGCTAGACTTTCTCATCCCATTGTGAACAGAGTCATGGTAAATTCAAGTTCTAATATTGGATTATTATGAAGGGGAGCATTGGCGTAACTGGTAAAGTTGCCTTCATATGACCCGAAGGTCACGGGTCCGAGCCATGGAAACAGCCTCTTGCAGAAATGCAGGGTAAGGCTGCGTACGATAGACCCACCGGCCCTTCCTCAGACCCCGCGCATAGCGGGAGCTTAGTGCACCGGACTGCCCTTTATATTGGATTATTATCCACTTCTGGAAATCCTTGTACCGGGGTTTGTATTTGGCTGCTGCCAATATATGCTGAGAAAATGTTCACAGATAAAACCTTTTAGCTCATCCATCATCTCATCATCCTTCTACCTGACCAGCTAACTGTGGTCCTGTGCTCCTGTTTGAAAGAAATTCAAACATTTATTAAGTATATTTCACATTACAACTATTCTTGTGGGATGTCAACATTTGGCACAAACGAAGAGGGAAAAGAAAAGGGAGGGAGAAATGGCGACAGAATACTTAGGCCATGTCTTGGACAGAAATAAAAGGCTATGAGATTTATTAAACCTTCATATGGTGAATGGTTTGATCATATATTATACTTCTGGACGAAACGATCTGGTGACACTATCTTTCCTTACAACTCTTAGGGGCCGTTTGGTACATGGGATAATGATAATAATCCCGAGATAGAATTTGAAATTGTATTTATCTCGTGTTTGGTCAGAGGTATTAGCTAATCCGGAGATAAATTTTACACTAAAGTGGTGGGATTAACTATCTCATATAGAAGGTGGGTTAGCTAATCCCATGGGATATCCTACCCCATTCTTAAGGGGTCGTTTGGTACAATGGTGGGACAAACGACCCCTTAAGAATGGCAAGTATTAGCTGCTACGATCTTTGAGACCCATTAGCATGTTTTCCATAATCTAGGACGACGATACCCATAATGGCAACTACGAGAAAGAGTTTAAGAATTAAGAAAGCAACAATCGAGCTACTTTAAGAGCTAACTTTTGATAACTTTGTCTCTCCAAATCTACAATTAAGCTACAAGATGTGATATAATAGGAGTAAATTTTCTTCACTGACTTAGCAAGAATAACGACAGGATTTTGATTACATCTTCAGCTTAAAAGACCAGGATGACCACTATATTGAAACAATGAGTTGAGTTGCATAACTAAACTGCCAAAATATGACCTAAGAGTTGGTCAACATAACAGGAACTAATTTAGAAAGAAACAAAAATTGCATCTAGCAAGATACCAACAAATATTCAGATAATATGGTCTTAAAATGAGCCATGCTAATGCAGAAGTGTTCAAATGCAAGTCACAATACCTCAGCAGGACAAGGAGTTGATCAAGTGTCAGGCTCATGGCCTGACGATTGCAGGTCAACTCCTGTCCCCTCCTAATCATTGGAACATCGTCGGGGACCCAAGCTTTTACGTAGCTTAAGCAGGTTTGGCGACATATTTCTTATGTTGCGCAATAAACATCAGTATCATGTAGGAGGTCATATCCGATAAATGGAAAATAATTAACTATTTCCATATGCCTCGTTAAGTGAATCAAACTTTCATAAATCTGATCGGACTGTGGATGTGTCTTGTCTCTAACAATAAACTCAGAAAGTTTTCCATTTACTTCAATGGAGCTGCAACCAGGTGTTTTTTCTAATCCTCTTTCATCCATCATCTTCCTAACATCTCGTGCCTTATGCCGCATATTTGCTTCAACATACATATTACCAAGTAAGACATAAGTTCCACTATCAGCAGGGTCAAACTCAAGAAGTTTCAGAGCTGCCTTTTCCCCTATCTCGACGTTCCCATGAACTCGACAAGCAAAAAACAATGCTCCCCATATTGAAGCATCAGCTGCCATTGGCATTCTCTGGACAAGCTCATAAGCTTCATGCAAAAGCCCTGCCCTTCCCAAAAGATCCACCATACAACAGTAATGTTTAGATTTAGGAGGAATTTTGAAATTTGCGCTCATTTCAGCAAACAGCTTTCGCCCTTCTTCAACCAAACCTCCATGACAACAAGCTGATAAGACCCCGAGAAGGGTGACATCATCTGGTATCAAGCCACTGTCAACCATCTTTGAAAAATATGATAGAGCATCATGTCCATTTCCATGAAATGCTAAGGCACCAATTGCAGCTGTCCAAGTCAATGAGTTTTTGACGGGCATCTCATGAAATATTTGAAGTGCCTTTTCCACATTACCACATTTGGCATACATATCAACAAGCGCAGTACCCAGTGAAACGGTTAGACAAAGCTTATGTTTTTTGATGTAGTGGTGAATCCAAATCCCAATATCAAGTGCGCCAAGTTGTGCACAAGCTGATAGGCAACTAAGCATAGTCACTTCATCAGGTTTTACATTCAAGGTTTGCATTTTGTGAAACAAAGCCAGCACCTCTTTACCACGCTTAGCTTGGACATAACCTCCGATCAAGGCATTCCACTGTACAATAGCTTTATCTGGCATCTCATTAAAAAGCCTCCTCGCTTCATCCAAAAGCCCAAGTTTAGCAAACCCACTAATCATTGTAGTCCAACTTACCATAGTCCTCTCCTCCATCCTATCAAACAAAGCCTTTGCTTCATGTAGACTCTCATTCTTCATATACATGTCTATGAGTGCATTGCAAAGTGGTATGCTAAAATTCAAGCCTATATCCATAACATAGCTATGTAACTTCCTCCCTAGCTCCAAATTCTTAAGCTGACCACACGCCCCTACTATCCCAATAATAGTAACTTCATCGGGCTCCACAGATGCCATTTTCATCTTCTCAAATACCATCAACGCCTCCCTCGGTCTCCCACTCCTAACATAACCATTAATCAATGAATTCCAAGAAACCAGGTCCCTCATAGAACTTTCATCAAACAGCTTATTTGCATCCTCCAACTTCCCACAGGATACCAAAAAATGAATCATTGCATTGAGCACAAACACATCATGATCATGACCAAACCTCAAAACATGCACAAAAATCTCCTGTCCCATATAATACAAACCCAATCTAGAACATATCTTAAGCAACAAAGGAAAAGTATGATTATCAGGCTTCAAACAACTACATTCACTCCCTTTAGTTATGAACATCTGATTATACGAAAAAATTGAATCTTTGGGGTTTTCACTTTCACTACAACCCCTTATATCCATATTCCTAGAAAATGTATTTGGGTTTTCCATATTAAGCATTTGTTTGTACAAAAAGATTCCATCTTTGGAATTTTCACTTTCACTACAACCCCTTATAGCCATATTCCAAGAAAATGTATTTGGATTTTCCATATTATACAAAATCTTTTTACAATAATGAAGATTACCCTTTTCTGAGAGGGCACAAAAGGCTATTAAACGACTTGAAGCAAACCCATCTGAGAATAGGCCAGTAATAATCATCTGAGACTGAATTTGTTTGAGTTGAGTCATGTATTTGCATTTGGTTTCTAAAAGAGAAAGTAGTGGATTGGTTTGGACAAAAATATGATTTGTCCTCCATTTGCATTGGGATTTTTCAAGTTTGGTTTTGTAGTGGGGTAATTTAGAGCAAGGGATTATAGAAGAAGAATAAAAAGAAAGGATTTTAGAGAGTGGTTTTAGTCTAAAATGGTTTAGTGATTTGTAGCAGTTGATGTTGAGGGATGTAGAAATGATGTGCATCTTGGGAAGATTAAAACTTTCGCCATATTCAGCTGAAGAAGAATGAAGACAGATATTATAGGACAAATTTGGAAATTTTGGTAACAGATGAACAAATATTCAAAAGGATTGCAATTTGTTGAAAAGGAATCTGGTTAAAAAAGAAAGGGTGTTTTCAACGACATTTTGGTTCTTTGTCCTTAAAAATAAAAATGACATGACCAAAGATGAAAATAGAGGTATTTTTACTCTTGGGAGAATTGTCAAGATACCGTTATAACTCTCTATAACAACGTTCTTATATAACAGTTATTTACCGTAAAAGCTAAGTTCTCCTCAGAACCGATTTTTTAAGTTATATTTTACCTATCTATAGCAAAACGCTCTTTATAAAATTACCCTTCTATAACAGCCATAGAGAATCATTAAGATTACTAATAACAGTTTTAAAAATATGCACACAATCTTTTTCATTAAACAAAGTTTCTATCTTGCATAAGATATAAGATTTGAAGATTTGCACATAATATCTTTTCCATTGGACAAATTCCAAAAAATATTTAGATAGAAAATTAAACTATTAAGCTCTTAGATTGTCTTTAAGGGAAAACTATTGATACCTTTTTGCTGAAAATTTGAACGCGAATCTTCGCCAATTCAAACGTTATATTGCTAGTAAGAGAATAAATCTACAAAGCTAAGCTACAATTACAATGTTCTTCCATCAATCTTAAAGAAATTTATTTTTCTAGGTAGCTCTAAATTGCCTGTTATGTATTAGCTTTCTTTTATATATAACATTAAAAAGAAGAAAAAATTGATTTTTAGATAATTTTTATCTATAATAGGTAAAAAAAATTTAAACATCAAATGTTGTTATAACGGTCATTCACTATAAAAGCCAAAAAATATCAGAACAAACGAGGTAGTTATAGAGAGGATTGAGTATAAGTAGAAATCTAATCAACTAAAGTCGAAAAAGAGGAAGAGGTCTACTATTGCCCTTTTGTGCTAGCTTAAACTTCATGGTTTAACTTGAATGGACTTTGTGCATTAAAGGCAACTTTCCAAGTACAAAGCATAGTACAACAGGGACACAGAAACTAGGAGAATATATTGCATAACACTCACCTGTGGCTTTATTAGAAGCTGATAACATAAAATTAACAAACAAAAAAACTGATATGGAAGCAGGCTGACTCTAGCTACTGGAAAAGACTGTATCAGATCAGATGAGAGCTGAGCTACTAATCTGCACAAGTTTTACAAATATAGAACACCAAAATTGCCTATATACTAAAAGAAAACTGAGACTAAATCACTGTACAAAATCACCTTTCTCCTACTATTACTACTTGTTCCTCCTGATTAGTTATGAAGAAAATTGCATCTAGGACCCTTTATACATCGACCACTCGGATAATATGGGCAGGGCTTATTCTTGTTGAAGCCACCTCTAGATGAACCTCCAGGCCCTTTATTTCCAAAAGACGATTGCCTATCCCAGTTCCTACTATTGTAACCAGAATTACTACCATGAGATCCTTTGTCCCTCTGACCCGAGAATCTCCCATCTTGATGGTGATCATTATTTCTTGTCCCCCGACTTCCACTAGGTGCACCCCTACCTTGATTTGAATCTCCTTGAGATGGTCCTTGGATATGTGCTCCAGGATTTCCAGTTCCTATAGCCGCCCACCCATTACCAGATGTAGGCGCTTGAATAGTTGATCCTGAGCTCACTGTTGGAGCGACCCAACCTGGATTGGCATTTCCAGGCGCCAAGCCCTGAACGCCAGGATTCCCTGATTGTGCAACCCATCCGGGGTTCGGATTCCCAGGAAGTGCCCCAGTGGGAACCCACCCAGGATTTGCGTTCCCTTGAGGCATTGCTTGAACAGTCGCTCCCCAGTTCACATTCATGATTGCTGGTACAGGTCCACCCCAGCCCACATTTGGATTTCCTGGCATCATACCCCAGCCATTGTTATTTTCAGGTCTTAACGCTGAAGCAGAACTCATATTCTCTTGCAAACCACCCCATGGAACGTTAGGCATAGTTGTAGGCTGTATGTTCTGTTGGCTGCCTTGAGCTGGAGCTCTCCAATAATCAGGTTGAGGCAAAACTGAGGCACCTGCATTTGAATAATTTCCAGCAACATTCTGAACAGATGACGACATAGTACCCCAGTTACCATATCCCTGGGGCTGCCCTGGTGCCAGAACAGAAACATTTGGCTCTCCCTTGGAAGGTGCAGCTGCAACCCAAGTATTGACATCCACATTAGGGTTCTGCATATCAAGCGATTCTGCTTGGAGAGCTGCTGCATCCCATGCACCAAGTTGGCTATTCATCACTGCTGTATGTTGTTCGCTACTAGCAGCAAATGACTGAGCATTTTGCAAAGAATATCCAGACTGTGCAGCAGTTACCTGCTCAGAAGTGGGCGCTAGACCAAAATCACTACCAGAATTCACATTATTACTATCCGATCCCCTAACTGAATGCACACCAGAATTTTGAACAGAAGTAGAAGTATGAATCCCACCATCTGGTGGAGCGGGAGGAGATTGGAGAACTCTGTTACCACTAGGATACAAATTTGCAGCTGTAACAGCAGATCCATCTCCTCCAACCCAACCGGCAGTATTCTGCTTTGGAGTAGGAGAAGGGAGATTCATAGAATCATTGTTACTCCAACTCTCCGTAGAAAGAGCAGACACTTCACCAGAAGAAGTCATTCCACCTCCAGAGGGAACCAAACGACGAGAATTCTGAGATCCAATATTCTGGTCGACTTGAGGTCTCTCTCCATCTTGTTTTTGCAGAACAGTTGTTGAAAGTATATTGTCAACTGCTGATGGCACTTTCTCAAACCTCCCTGCCAATGCATCAGTCAAAAGAATAGATTCCTCTTGTTTATCCGTAGTTTTCCATATTTTCAATTCAGCAGGGAAGTATCCTGTATTGCTCCATTTACGCAACTGAACCATAGAAAATGGTCCCTGTATTTTACCAGAAGGATCCTTGTAATGCCACATTTTTTCAGCTTCATTGATCTTGATGGAAGTTTCTGCAACCTTACTCTGGAGTATAGCTGGAGAACCTACCGATGACACACCAGAAAATGATTCCGTTCTTGACAAAAATTGGCTATTCCGTCCAGTTGGGTCGGAATTAGCAGCAGACGTCAGCTTCTCCAGATTCTTAGATTCTGTCTCCCTATCTCTTCCTTCATTCCATGTATCTTCATTCAGTCCCCCTCCAGAGTGCGCACCATCTTCACTTCTGCTCAAAACGTTTTTACCAGAGGAACTCCTGTTTAATTCCAAGTTCTTTGAAGAAACTTTTCCTACAGCCCCCCAGGATTCTTTTGGAGAAAAATTGCTTCTTGGAGAAACTGGCGCACGTCCTCTCCGGCTAAAACTTGAATCTCTAGACCTCATGTAAACATCTGCATGCAGAAGCAGCAACTTCCAAATTATACACAGCAAGTTGTATTAACTATAACAGATGAAGAAGAAAAGGGAACTAATAGAACCTCGTCTATCATTACTTTCACTATCCTCATCCTCAGACTCGTAGCTTGGGTCCATTTTTGGATCTGCATGTATTTCTGGAACTTCCTCAAGTCTACGCTGACGCTCATCGGGAGTCTTTAAGAGCTGTAGTTTCTCTACACATTCTCTAAGTGTAATCATTAGTTAAGGAGTATATAAGAGTGACTGATTCAGCCCAAGCGACAAGAAGCAAAGACTAATAGAAGGGGGATGGGAGAATTGCTTCTAAAGGTGTCATCTTCTGTTGTGTAGGTGGATCTCTCCATATTAGATCTGGACAAAACAATGTTCAAGGTCCAAAATTCAAACAATGCCAAAGTGAGGATAAGTTTATTAAACAACATAAAATAACAATTAAAAGGAAATGTTTTTAAAAAAAAGGAAACACATGAATTACTGCAAGAGCACAGAACACTCATAATCTAGGGATTGAATCCTAATGCAAACCCAGCCATGACCTGAAGTACATATGCTTAAAAAAAAAAAGCAATAATAATTTTCATAAGCAAACTTTATTCCATCCTATGATATCAAGGAAATTTTGTTATCAGGCCCTAGCAGGATAGCACTACACACAATATTTGGCCTAACGGTCCTGCTCCAGAGAAAAAAATGAAAACCAAAGAAGAATTTATCTGTCAAGCAAATATTGCATTGCAGTTTGATAATGGCAGGAGGGAAAGGGAAACAAATAGAAATGACAAAATTTTGGCAAACAAAGGATATTCCTTCTTGCGTCCTTTCTCACTTGCTCGATCACGAAGATGACTGAGACGGAGTATCTCTGACTCCAGCCACTGAACATGAGCAAAAAGAACCAGGTAAGATATATTAGAACAACTTGGGAACCCATTAGAGGACGGTTAAAAGCAGAAAGAATCCATCAGAAGTGCAAAACCAAAGAACAAAATCAGAACAGAGCATAACCTGACACAATTCTTTTCACACCAAGTGGAATAGAACTTTTTATGCTAAAGACCCTCAAAAAATAATCAACTTTTAAAAAGTCAATAAAAAGATTTTGACACCTAACCATTATCGCTTGTTAAACAGGTTGAAACTGGGTAACTGAACTCCATAAGGTTTATGGTAGCCAACAAATGAGTGTATCTCTGAATTCTTATAGAGGTCAATAACCATGGCTGGTATATGTGTTGACGAGACTTCTCCAATCCTCAGAATGCTAAAGGGTAAGTACAAAGATCTAAAACCTACAAATTTCCCACTTCCACTTACAATATCGCATTCAATATGCCTTTCTATTTTCTATCCTAAATGTCCTAGCACAATAGTAGCATCTCCAACGCTTAATCTGCAAAGTGCTAACTGCCAAAACTTCTTTTCTTTGATAAGGTAAAGATTTTATTGATAGATAAGGGCAAAAATCCCAGTATACAAGAGGTATACAAGAAATAAAGAATACTACGCTAGTACCGATTCGTGTAGATAAAAATGCATCTAAAGAACCAGGCACTGCAGGTCAAATAAACAGTCATGACTGAATAGCTAGTCCAAAAAGGGACACATAGCTTATACATAGAATTTCCACAAGTTAACTCATGAAGATTGCACGTGTATCCAGGGACAGAGGAGACAGCCACATAGAAGGAAACGGAAACCCACTTCATTCCAAGTTTTAAGAAAGCAATAGAAGCAATAATCTGCCAAAAAGGAACTTCACTCCAACTGCAGATTTACTTTCTTTCAACCTTATTAATCACTGGCAGATCTGTAAATGACAATCCTATGCATATTGATAGAACTATTCAAATGAAACTATTCTGTTTAACTTACATCATTAACTCTTGCTGCATGTATTTCCATGGCCTTGTCAAGAATATCACCCTGTGAATAAACCAATTTAATCAGCATAACAAGAATAAGTGCAACCCAGAAGTATTTTATCGATATCAAGCTGCAGCATACCACTTTTGGTCTATCAATGAGTCCACATCTCATACTCTGGCGCAGACGCTTGCATTCTTCCTAACAAGTCATAAGAGATACGTGTGAACAGCTTGAACAGCAGACAATACTTTTCTTCCGATAAGTACAATTTCATTAAATGCATCAAGAAGGTGCTAATATGTACGAATAGAAGACAACCAGCTTTAAGATCATTGCCTTTTTTCCAAGGGGGACAGGTGAAAAATATTAAGAATATCACGAACAAGTATAGCATGGATGAAGCAATACCGTCAGTTTGGCAAATATTTTTTTCCCTTATGGGAGCCGGGGCCGGGGGGTCAAAAGGATACTTTTGTTGGATAACAAATCAAACATGGAGTATCTAAACCCTTTGCTTTAGAATTCATGAGCATCAATCGTGTTCATACTCCAAAGCAACCCAAACACCAATGCAGTAGGCAAACTCTGGTTGAGCATAACCCCTTCCCTCTTGTTTCCACGTTTTCCTTTCTGGATACAAAACTCCTTCCCTCATCTTCAGTGTTTTCTTTTATGCGACGTCCGGTTTCCAGGGTTCTACTGAGAATGGAGAAGTGATTGCTCCCAACAAATGGTCTTTATGTGTTTAGATGATATAGGAAAATAGAAAAAGGCAGGGAAAACAATGGTTGATTCCAAGTACAGCATTGTCCATACAAAGCATGAGGAGAAAGGATTTTTTTTTTTTAAATGGTAAGGTATTATAGATATAAAAAAATCAGCACTAAGAGAGTTTTCTGTGGTTACATCCCAGAAAAGAACAAAAAAAGAAAAGAAAACCCTCTGTGTCTATACAAAAGACTATGAATTCTAGTAGGGCGAACCTCAAAAAAAAAAAAAAAAAAAAAGGTATGCGTACACATTACCCTGCCCATACCCCACTTTGTGGGATTTTACTGGGTAGTTGTTGTTGTTGTTGTTTCACTATCATCTATCCAATCCTGTTTACACCAAAAAGATATCAACAAAATGCAGTCTGATTTGATCTTCAAGAATGAATTCTCCTGTCCTTCAAAGCATCTAGTAGGGTGAACCTCAAACCCTCTAGTACTCCAATAACCCCCTCTCTCTTCAGTCGCCAGTCAACAACGCAAACAGCAGTCGAACTCCAATGGTGACCTTCCAAGCATTGGTTTTAACAAGCTTCACTATATTGTGATAAGAACTTCAGTCACCTTAATTCCATTGCTTTCACTTCTATCATAGATAAATTTTTGGCTTAATACACAAAAATTCTTCTAGACTTTGCTCGTTTGCAACTTGAGCACTTAGAGTATCCAGGGCTTCTATTACACTTGAATTACATTTTTTATCTCTATTACTACTTTGGACAAAAATTTGGTGGGAATGTCTCCACACATGTGGAATTTTTTACATTGAACAAAGTTCTAATTTTTTTTAACTCAGATATTTGGGAGCACTTCTATTCCAGCCAGAACTATTAAAAGATTGGCTGATAATCCATTTTTTAGGGCAGTAACAGTTCTAAATTTTAAGCACATCGCGTGTTACTTCAAATTAACTTATTTCTGTTTAAGCTCACGCATTTTTGGGAATCCATGTAACAAGCATGGAAGCTCTATTTTTCCCACCATAGTATTTGTTCTGTTTAAACTTGCTCATTTTTTGAGAATCTGTTTGGCTCGAAATCCATTTATTTTCTGGCATAACTACAGCTATAAATTTTTTACAAGCAGCCTTTATTTTTATTAAAATTATTCTTTCTGTTTATAGTTGCGCATTTTTGGAATGTAACAAGTTTGGTTGCAACTCTTATTTTTGGGCTTGATCCAATGTTCTAAACAAAAAAAAAATGAGAGGAAAAAATAGCATATAAAAAGAAATACACAGTCAAAACAACTAGTAATGGTATATGATCATGTGACAATTAGTTGTTGGAACAAAAAGCCACAAAGAACTGAAACCACTCTTCGAAAATAGACACTAGAAATTGTAATTAAGGGGATAACCAGAACCTCACATAATTCAGTTGTGGCAATGCAAACTGAGCCAACTTAAGGAATTGTTTTGTAGTAATCCCAAAATTTACCAAAAATTGTGTTTCTAATAACTCTATTTGTAATGAAAACCTTTTTTTTTTATAAGGATTTGCAATGAAAACCTTGTGATATGAAAACAAGAAAAAACAGTTTTGTGAGAATTTTCTTTCTTTGTTCTTTTGAATTATTTATCAGGATTTCATTTATTTTGATATGTGTTTCTTTCCCACGGCTTTTCTCATCTTCACCAATTTCATAATGCCAAACTAGGTGTTTCAAACTATATTTCATGATGGAGCACATGAAGCGTATATTCAATCACCTCTGTGAAATCTTGATTTGAGATTGTATCAATTGATAAAATCTCTGTCTTGTTCAGATTTAAGATCTCCAGCACAATATCAGTTGTCCTCTTCCCAAGTTTGTATGGTTCGGCAGCTTTGCTTGTACCTGCAGCCAGAACCACATTGTTCAGAAAAAGAAGTTGAGCTTCAAATAAAATGCATGTACATAATGATAACATAAAAGCAAAAAGAACAAAAAAGGTACAAGCAAGCAATGTCCTGAAAGCTACATGTAATTACCTACAACTTGCACCAGCCTATAAAGGTCCTGCTTCTGAACGTTACCAGAAATTCGTATTCTCACAAAGGTTCCAATAATTTTATCACGGAATTTGTCATCCTCTTCAAATAGGTCCTCCACCAACTTCCGTCGTAGGTAAATTAAGCTGATGTTATGCACATCAATAGCCGCATAATCATCAAGATTTGACTGAGGTCCCCTGTTTTCACCTTTCTTACGTTTACGCTTCCTGTCTTTGACTGCTCTTGTAGGAGTGTCAGCACTTGCATCAGCTTCAAATTGATTAAATTCTGTATCAACTACACTACCTTGAACATCATCAGTCTGAGAATCCTCTTTCATAAGAAAATGAGACTCAAGTAGTTTTAACATCTCAAAGTGCCCAACTCGTGGCTTTCCAAATAATCTTTCAAGTCTTGAATCACATATAATTTGACTTTTACGACGAGGATCACGCAGTTTGTTTGTTTTGATATATTCGAGCAACAGAGCTTGCACATCAAATTGAGAAAGAACAGAAGTGTCACCACTTTTCATGTGCTTAACAAATTCAAGCATCTCTTTTGATGCCCACTCAGTGGTGCCAGCAGTGGAGAAGCCTTCGCTAAGAGTGGCAGCCATAGTTGTTGCATCCTCTTCCTTTCTGACAGATTTTGAACGCTTTCTTAGTTTTCTTCTTTTAGTTTTACTGGCTTCCAATCTCTCAGCGGAAGCATCTGAACCAGAACCTGCATCATCATTATTGTCAAATTGTGCTTCAACCAGTTCTTGTTTAGAAGCTGACACATTAGCCCCTTTCCAAGGACTTTTGGCATCAGCTATTTCATCTGAAGATAAAGATAGCTTCGTTTTTAAATCCACCAAGTAGTCCTTGAACAGATACTCAAAGCTACTCTTGTCATCAAAATCTACCGGACCCTGGGCCAGCAAAGAGTAACAAGATCAGAACCGTGCTACAGGTTTAAACTAAAAATCGCTACCATTTTAAGGAACAAATTAGAATCATCAATCAATTACCACTAGAAAAACAGAAACGAGAAACACAGAATTGTTCGTGTTGCTAGCAACCATATAAAAGAGAACTTTGATATTCTATTTATATATATTAGATGATATTTTAGATATTTAATTTAATCAAACAAACCAAAATTGGTCTCAATGTCTATATCACCATATGCCTACTACACCACTCATAAACCCAACCCCACTTAGAGTATTAACTTGGTCTCTCATTACTATTCGATATAGCATAAAAGTTTATAACCAAAGTTTCTATGCACTTAAATGGCTCGGATAATGGATATGATAGGCTAACTGTCCCATGCCCAACTTCCTTACTTTTTAACCAATGTCGCCAATCATTATGTTCTTTAATCTTCTTCGAATCTTTCTTTAAGCACTCCAATTACAGCAACTAATATTTAAATTGAACGTTAAACAACGTCAAAATATGCACATCCATAGGTTGTGCAACGACCTCGGTTGTGAATAGCTTATATCCAGTCAACAGCTCAAGAGGATAGCAAGGTATAGTAGAACTACATACATCATTGTCTTCTTTACCGAGGCCTTCTATTAGCTTGACAGTTCTCATGCAGATCTTGCAAAAACCCTTGCTTCCTCTTACACATAGGATGACATCGTCTTTGATGCACCCCTTGCATAATGAAAATGTACATGTGTAGCACATATAGTAAGCATTCTTCTGACAAATAGTACACTGATGCCAACCTGAAAAAAGTACAAAAAGAGCTGAAATGTAAAAGCAATAGGCAAGTAGACGAAGAAACATGTTTCAAAGTTCTACTAAACTATGATAGAAGATAGCAGCTTATTCTTTCACATCCTGAATAGCATAAATAAGAAGGTGCAAGTAAAAGAAGAAACATGTATCAAAGTTCTAATAAACTTTGAGAGAAGATAGCAGTTTATTCTTTCACATCCTGAATAGTATAAAGAAGTACTAAACGTGATATTTTAGTTCTCAAAGATTGAATTTTTTTCTAATGAACTTCTCAATCTAATAGCGTGTTAATGAATTTTTTCATCCAGTACTATAAAAAGCACAAGCCAATAGAAGTTTCCGTCAACTGACAGAAACGCGAAGCTATGAACCAGATGGCAGAAGTGAACAATACAACTCTAACAACTTTACATGTTGCCAAAAGTCATCATTTCTCTACTCGACTCAGAGTAACCATTATTGTTCACTGCCCAGCGGAAGTAAATAGCACCCCCAGCTATGCTTAAAAATTGACACTGGCCCCACTCTAGTTTAATGAACTTCAAGACAGCTCCATTCCATCTTAAGATATTTACAATCACCTCGTATAAAAATGGAAATATTTGATTAATGCATCCTAAGTGTATCAGTTATCCACACTTCCTTTATATCATATACAGGATTCAGCTGCAACTGCACAATCCTCTGTCGAAGGAAAAATCCACCTTTCTCTTTGTTCATTCCCTTCTATTCTATTGTATTTGACACCAAATACCGCCTCTCTTTCTTTGTCATTCCCAATCTTCTGTATTTGTTTTCATATATTTCTAGGTGTGCAGAAGATTCCTACATGTATAAATGACTGAGTAGTTTGACAGATACTTGTGGTTAAATCACTTTCACAACTCCACAAGAAAAAAAGGGGAAAAGATTCACTTTCACAACTTGTATATAGTTTTCGCACCATCTTGGGATGTTATTAATGAATGAAGTTTGATTTATAGTCGAAAAAGTTATCCCACAAAGCATTTATATGTAATTTCCAAATATTGAGTCTTGTTGGCTTAGATGTTCAACTTCTAGAGAAGACTTTGGAAATAAATCAAAGTGCGAAATACATATCAATGTGTATTTCTATATTTACAAAACTAATACAAGAGAACTTTGTGGTACATGTTACTCAATAAAGTCAGATGAGTTTAGCAAAGAGGTAAAATAGAGCACTCACCACAATTCCAGCGTCCCTTGGCACGGAAAAATTCCTCGTCCCTATCAATACATGAAGGATGATATGCTTTGGTACAACCCCTAGAAATTAAAGAGCACCAAAGAGGCACCACGTGAGCAAATTCCATGAAATGTGAACAAAGCAAAATTATATTTTTAACATACATATGTTTCTAAAACAAACAATCTTTACCTACGGTCACATAGCACCAAAGCCCCTCCATCAAAGCAAATGAAGCAAACATCCTCTCCAATAGCTTTCTTACTTGAAGTTCTTCCTCCAGACTTGGACTTCCCAGTACTCTTAGTAATTTTTCTCTTCCTCTTTCCTCCAGAAGCTTTCCCTGACTCCGTCATGTCAGTTTCAGTCTCTATTTCAGTAGTAGTTGCATTAGCAGCCTCGTCCTCAGCACCCGTCTCTTCGTCCTCCTCTTCGTCTAGAGAAACATGTTCCACTTCTTCATGCTTCATTTCATCCGTTTCCACATCTTTCTCTGATTCTATTCTAGCTTCAACAGTTGTAATATCAACCCCTGATGCCATTTCATCATCTCCCTCATTTCGAGTCACAACAACTTTCTCCCCATTAGCAGCATCGTCCTCAGCACCCGTCCCTTCATCCTCCTCTAGAGGAACAGGTTCCCCTTCTTCATGCTTCATTGTATCCATTTCCACATCTTTCTCCGACTCTATCCTAGCTTCAACAGCTGAAGTATCTACCTGTGTAACCATTTCATTATCTCCTTCTTTTTGAGCCACAACCACTTTCTCCCCGGTAGCAGCCTCACCCTCAACACCAGTACCTTCGTCATGCTTTGTTGTACCCATTTCCACATCTTTCTCCAACTCTATTCCAGCTTCAACAGCAGAAATATCTATCCCTGATGCCATTTTATCATTTTCCTCATTTCGAGTCACAATCACTTTCTCCTCATTAGCAGTTTTCTCATCATCAGCATCCATTGTTTCATCTTCATTTTCTAGAGTGACCCCTCCTAAATCATCTAACACAACAGGAGGAATTTTCACTTCCTCGCTCTTTATTGCCTCCATTTCTCCAGCTTTCCCTAACCCTAGACTACTACTAGCTTCAACAGTTGAAACATTTGCCTCTGTCACTATTTCACCATTCTCCATATTATCGTTTCTAGTCAGAATTTTTGTTTCACCATTCTCCGCGTCCTCCAACTTTTCTCTGTCTTCAACAATTGAAATATTTGCCTCCCCCATTGTTTCATCATTCCCATTCTCATTCTCATTCTCATTTCTCGTCATAGCCACTGTCTCATCAACAGTACCAGCTGGCAAACAACTGCTAGCTTCCTCCACCGTCGCAATCACTGCCTCTGCCACCTCATTTTTCTCCAACGCCGTTACATTTTCCTCTTCCACTACTTTGTTCTCCTCATTTTCCGTCCCTGTAACCGTTGTTTCTTCCATATATGGGCCCGCCTCGGCCATTACTTCTCCTTCTACCACTGCTTCGTCATTCTCCACATTTTCAGCTACTGCAACGTCATCATCACCACCGCCACTGTGCTGACAACTGTCTCCGGCAACCTCTGATTCTACCACCGGTGGTCCCACCTCCGGCACGGGCAAAATCGTATTACTCTCAACTACCGGTGTCGGTGACGTGGCACTCGATTCAATAACAGGTTCGGATTTTAGCTCGTCGGTCATGATTGGGTTATTCACATTGGAAATTGATTCTTCGTCTTCCGCCATGAAAGTGGATTACAACCAAACCCTAACCCTAGATTTTTTTCTACTCTTCTTTTTTTGTCTGTGATTAAATAGAGAAAAAAGTATTACAAATTGCTGCTGATGAGAGTACTACATATATGTTTATGAATGTATAAAATCGGATTTAATTGTATTGAAAAAAAAAGTGAAATTGGATTTGTCTTTTTATCGGCGTTATATGAAGAACTGTTTTCTTGACAGAGGGAGGGGGAGAGAGGGCTAACGGATTAAACAAGAAAATGTAAATGACAGATGAAGCCCAGTCGAAGGCCCAACTCGAACTATTTCTTAAATGTGATCTTTACACAAGTAGCTTTTGAATTAAGTATTTACTTTTTCTAACCGATATATATATAAATTAGATTATACACGTATTATATATGGATTATTCATATGTTATATATTTTCCGCCTATTTTTAGTTTACATATTAGGTAAGCAAACTATTTAGGTTCGTTTTTTTTTTCTTCTAAATCTTATGTTTTGGTAAGTAGGTAATTCTTGCGCTTGCTGGTCATAACATATTTTTGTGAAATTACCAGTTATGCTAGCCCATAAGAAAAATATTACAAAAATTAGTCAATTCGTAAAATATTATTCATATTAACTAAATATTAATCAATTACCTATTTGTAGCCAAAAAGAGTTGATTTTTTGCTTTCTTTTGAGTGGGTGTTGATGGAATATATTGAATACATCTTAAGAAGTTTGAATCTCAGTTTTGGGATGATTTAGTGGAGTTTTGAGGTATTTTGAATTGAAAATTCGAAGTAGAAGATGAACATGGAAAAAGATGATTTGTGTATCATTTGTGTATTACATATGTATCATATGTATATCAAATATATATCACGTGTATATCCATATATACCTATGTGCGAGATACATATAACGCATAATAATTTTTAAACTTGATTTTAACTATGAATTTTGATACTAAACCAGTCCAAGTAACCTCCAATCTTGCTATATCCATATATTTTCAATGAATTTCAACCATATCCGTTTTAAAAAAAAATCGTTTCCCTAATTTTTTTAATATTGTATATCATTGGTAATGAATTTTGACCCTAAACTAGTCTAGCTTACCTTCAAGCTTTCTCAATTTATGCACATTGCTTCATCTATGTGTATTCAACGAATCATAATAACACTATAGAAAAAAAAAAACTTTTTTGCCTATATTTCTGAAAGTTCTATATTATTCATAATTTTTTTGGGTTATTTTCGATAGCATAAATAAAATGATTAGTTATTGGTAAATAGTGTCTTTTGTTGGTATATTTTCGTAAGTTTCCCAATATTTTTCTACTAAAAAGAAAAATAAACGTTCCTCATTTATGAGGGCGGAAGCCATTTTCCTTTAGAGTTATATAAACCTTTAACTTTTTGTCATTACTCTAACCAATATTAACTTTGTTATTTATCTTTTCTTTTGGAGTTTATTATCAATCTTTAATAAGCAAATACGCTTGCAAACGTTGTCCAATTTTTCAATATTATTATAAATATTTGATAAACCTTTTTAAGCAAATATTTTCACCTAAAAACAAATTCTTCTTTTCTCATTCACGCAGACTATATGTTTAAACTAATAAATTCGCTAATATTCACGCATAATATATGTTTAAACTAATAAATTCGATCAATTGATTATAGTATATTACGCTAGTGGCACTCAGTTCCATTAGTTAATCTAGATTGATTTTGATTCTAATCGTAAGAACATGAGTTGGATCTAGTGGAGCAATCTTCTCGAAAAATATTAAAAAATCCAATCATATAACATGAAGAAAAAAAATTACTAGTTGGGATGATAGCTTGATTGAAGAGGAGGGTAATAATTTAAAATATAATTTCCCGCAATAAGAAGATAGTACGTTGTTTCTGTCATTTTTTGCCTTACTTCAATTCCCTTCTACTCGTGTGCCATTCCTGCATAATGCGGATTGTGTGGTATTTGGATTCAACTTGCGCCCATTCCTGCATCTCGGAAATTGTATGATCAGAGGGTTCAACTGAACCCATAATTTTTGACGTGGAGTAAAAATTCGTTAAAATTGTAAAAATAGTAGATTTGAACCCATAACGTTAAAAATATAATGGGTTCAATGCTAAAAACTTTAAAATTGAACCCAGAAAATTTAAATCCTAAATCCGCCTCTGTGTATGATACTTGGGATTCAGCTTGTGCAACACTCGTGTAACGTGGGAACTATTGGAGTTCCTCAATTTTTGTTCAATTTCATTCCAAATGTTGCATTCTACAGTTATATTGCTCAATCATGTTCAAAATGAAAGTTAAATCACTATCAAAATATGTATGAATATGCTAAACATCATTGCCTTAGAACCAGCTATTTTCTTATCCACGTCAACTAAGACACGAGTACAAGCAAGTTGCTCATTCTCCGGAATTTAATACTCAATTTCAACGCTAACTCCTATTTCATACTATATTCTTTGATCGCCAACTTTTCCACTCCATTTTCAGTACCTACAAATTCTCAACTTTTGCAATAGGATGCTTAATATTAGCTTAAGATTAAATTTTTCAATACATTGCTTTATAAAATTTTATGTACCTTTCCAAATTTTGATATTATAAGTCAAAAAATACCTCATTTTATTTGACTTCGTATATGAATTATGGTTACTATTTAAACATGTATGCACGTAAACAACTTAATACACATCATAACAGATGCATCCGTGTATATTTAGTCGATGTTGAGTTTTCAATCAACATCTTTATCATTGCTAAATTGCCATATGCTTCCGAATCTACTGGATTTGCTCTTCAATTTCAAATATTATACTATGTCTCTCAAAAGTTCAATCTATAATGAGTTTGTACATGCTATTAGTTTCTAAGTTCATGCTTTTGTAAAGATGTTACTATATTAAGTTTGATAAAGTATCCTTTGATTCCTAGTGACAGTGTCACGACCCAAAATCCCTCTAAATGAGTCGTGATAACATCTAGTCTCTAAAACTAGGTAAGTCTAACATTAACAAAAATAACGAAAATATTTGCTAACATCGAACAATTTCAAAATAGAAATCTATGTACAATTTACTATCCCAAAACCGGTAGTACAAGTCATAAGCCTTTCTATGAGTAGTGTGAGCACCTAATTTTTGATCATATTTGATTTTTTCACTCACTTTTAGTATTTAAATAGATTTTAAGTTTAATTTTAATATTGTAGTTTTATTTCACCTTTTTATAGGTTTATTTTAGATAATTTAGAAATTACAAAAAAAAGAGTTACATATTTTTAAAGTATTAGTTTTATTTTTTGTTTTACAAAGAAAGAAAAGTTTTAAAAAAAAAAGAAAGAAAAAGAGATATGATTTTATTTAGCTTAGTTTAATTTTAAGTGGGAGATTTTTGAGAAATAAATATTGAATGTAGTAATTTTACCTTACTTTTTATTTACTTATTTAGTAGGAGTAGATTTTTAGTAATTATCAAGAAAAGAAAAAAGAGTCAATGGAAAGTTGTCACATGGCAAAAGATTCTCTCTTATCATCTAATTCACATGCAATTTCCTAGCAATTTGCTACAAATAACACCTATCCTAGACAATCCTACTCTCAATCCGTATGTCTTCCACCAATTAATCCATGTACCTACACCTATATATCTACACACAAAAAAGACCTAAAAAGGCTACACCCTAAGATAGCCGCACACCCCAAGAAAAAGAGAGAGGGCTCCATCATCACTCATTCTCTCAACCAAGAACGACAGTCTTTCCCTTGGATTCAAATTCTTATTAAACACACACATAGGGAATGCAGGTAGCTACAAGGATATGTTCTTCTTCTCCTTTCTTGCACATTCACAACCTTAAGTAACCACTTAAACACCACCCAAAGACCATAAACCTCCATTAAACCAAGAAAAATACCAGTCCCCTTCAGCCCATCCTTCAAGCTCGAATTCGATCCGTTAATCACCCGAAATCCACCCAAGGCCCCCGGGGCCCAACCAATCATACCAACCAGTCCCAAAATATATTACGGACTTTCTCAAGGCCTTAAATCATATCAAACAACGCTACAATCGTGAATCGACCTCCAATCCAAGCTTTATGAACTTCAGAATTTCAAACTTCTACCTTCGATGTTTAAACCTATCAAATCACGTCCGATTGACTTCAAAATTTGCACACAAGTCATATTCAACATTACGGACCTACTCCAACTTTCGGAATCGAATTCCGACCCTGATATCAAAATTTCCCTTCCATCAAACTTCTCAAAAACCTTCAAATTTCTATCTTTAGCCAAATGACTCCAAAATGACCCACGGACCTTCGAATTCACTTCTGATCGCGCTCCCAATACCATAATCACCATACAGAGCTACTCCCAGACTCGGAATCCCAAAAGGACATCGATAACACTGAAATGCACTTCAAGCCAAACTTATGAAATTTCTTCCAAAATGCTAACTTCCACAATAGGTGCCACAACACTCCCGGGTCATCCAAAATCCGATCCAGGCATACGCCCAAGTCCGAAATATCATACGAACCTACTAGAACCTTTAGATCCCGATTCCGAGGTCATTTACTCTGAAATTCAATCTTAGTCAATTCTTTCAATTTAAAGCTTCTGAAATGAGACTTCTCTTTCCAAATCAACTCTGAATTCCTCGGAATCCAATTCCGACCATGCGTACAAGTCATAATACCTGAAGTGAAGCTGCTCATGGCCTCAAACTGTTGAACGACGCGTTAGAGCTCAAAACGACCAGTTGGGTCATTATAGATGAATCTTTCTCCTAAGATAGAAGACCTAGTCTCATGAACTTTCTCCTGGGATAAAAATCTTAGTCTGATGAATCTTTCTCCTAAGATGCAAAGAAAAAACCTAGTCTGATAAATTTTCTCCTAGGATAAACGTCTTAGTGTGATGAATATTTCTCCTAAGATACCAAAAAAAACAACCTAGTCTGATGAACTTTCTCCTAGGATCAAAATCTTAGTCTGATGAATCTTTCTCCCAAGGTAGAAAACCTAGTCTGATGAATTTTCTTCTAGGATCGAGGTCTTAATCTGGTGAATTTTTCTCCTAAGATAAGAGCCCTAGTATGATGAACTTTATCCTAGGATAGAAATCTTAGTCTGATGAATCTTTATCCTAAGATAACAAAAAATAAAAAAAATAAAAAAACCCAGTCTGATAAATTTTCTCCTAGGAACTAAAAAGAATAAATAGGATGTCTGGATTAAAAAGAGTCATTTGTTCATGCCCTCGGAAAAAAAAAATCATTGGGGCAATTTGTTTAAAAATATTTTTCTCAAAAAAAAAATTCCTTCTTGGTTCGTTTTAGCATAGGGTACATAATTCCCTAGCCTCCTTTTCCAACATAGGGTTTCTTCTCCCTAGTTGATGCCAGCATAACCTGATGCCAATATGGGGTCACCACTCCCTAGTTGATGCCAACATGGGATCCCCACTCCCTAGTTGATGCCAGCATAACCTGATGCCAACATAGGGCCACCACTAGGGGTGTTCGTCGGTCGGTACGATATGGTATTTAGATATTTCGATTCGGTATTTTCGGTACTCAGTTTCTTAAAATCCTATACGAATATCGTACCTAATTAAATTCGGTATGGTTCAATTTTTCTCCTTTCGGTTTTGATTTATTCGGTTCGGTAACTTCAGTTTATTCGGTTTGAATACTAACTAGTGCATAGAGCCATAGACTCTAATATTCTTAATTAAAATACTCAAAAATACAAAACTGAAAATGTTTGTTGACAAAAATTTTGTCCAAAACTAGCAAATATAGACCCAAATAGAGAAAATTATACATAAAAAAATATTTTATTATTAGAAATGTCTTGTTACTTTTTTATTGATGAACTTAGAGAATAAAGGAAAGTAAAATTTTAGATTTTTTATATTTTTCTTATAATTGATAATATGTGTTTTGTGTAGTATAATATATGCTTCGGTACGGTACGGTATCGGTATTTCCAAGCAAAGAGGGGCAGCTATGAGCACCTAATTTTTGACCATATTTGATTTTTCTACTCACTTTTAGGATTTAAATAGATTTCAAGTTTAATTTTAATATTGTAGTTTTATTTCACCTTTTTATAGGTTTATTTTACATAATTTAAAAATTACAAAAAAAGATTTACATATTTTTAAAGTATTAGTTTTATTTTTTATTTTACAAAGAAAGAAAAGTTTCAAATAAAGGGATATAATTTTATTTAGCTTAGTTTAATTTTAAGTGAGAAGTTTTTGAGAAATAAATATTGAGTGTAGTAATTTTACCTTGCGTTTTACTTACTTATTTAGTAGGAGTAGAGTTTTTTAGTAATTATCAAGAAAAGAAAAAAGAGCCATGGAAAATTGTCACATGACAAAAGATTCTCTCTTATCATCGAATTCACATGCACTTTCCTAGCAATTTGCTACAAATAACACCTATCCTAGACAATCCTACTCCCAATCTGTATCTCTTCCACCAATTAATCCATGTAACTACACTTATATATCTACACACAAAAAAGACCTAAAAAGGCTACACCCTAAGATAGTCGCACACCCCCAAAAAAAGAGATAGGGCTCCATCATCACTCATTCTCTCAACCAAGAACGACAGTCTTTCCCTTGGATTCAAATTCTTATTAAACACACACATAGGGAACGCAGGTAGCTACAAGGATATGTTCTTCTTCTCCTTTCTTGCACATTCACAACCTTAAGTAACCACTAAAACACCACCCAAAGACCATAAACCTCCATTAAACCAAGAAAAATAGAGCACAAAAATAAGAACAAACGGGTTAAATGGGGGTAGTTATATTTTTAAATCAAGGTTAAATGGGTTGTATGACTAGTTATAAGAATTAATTGTAGTTTTTGTCTTATCTTTGGATAGTGATTTGCACATAATTGATTTAAATCTTATTAGCTAGAGTCTTATACCTTTCCACAATAATTTTCATAATCAGTGGCCTCACAACAATCTCAAACAGAGGAAATGAACAATTCTGAACATAGTAGCTTGCTTTAGGCGCGATTAATAAATTATTGTGACCATGGGTACGGTTCTCGTGGCATGATCATGCTACGTAAATCTCAATTCAAGTGTGTATTTCATGTGACCCGACCATAACTTCAAACGATAATAAAAACAAACATATTGTGAATCACGGGTACGGTTCCAGTGACGCGATTCACAGTGTGTACCAAACAAACGACTGCACGACATCGCGACTTGTTCAAACAAATTCCATAAATAAATAAAAGCGGTTATAAAGTTAAAAATTCATAATATGTTTAAAACATGTATTAAATCAGATAATTAGGCCAATTATTAATAGTTGAGCGACCGTGCTAAAATCACGGAACTCGAGAGTGTCTCACACCTTCTCCCGGGTTAATAGAATTCTTTACCCGGTCTTCTGTGTTTGCAGACCATAAATAGAGTTAAATTTCCTCGATTTGGAATTTTAAAATAAATCGGTGACTTGGGACACCATAAATATCTCAAGTGACGACTCTAAATCTACTAAATAATCCCATTTCGATTAAATGTCACTTCAATTGAAAAAGCTCTCTATCCTCCTGCGGGAAAAAGGAGGTGTGACAAGTAGTTATACATAATGAATACATCACCATTCCAGAACAAAAGAAAACAATAAAAATAAATACAATAGAAGGTGACTTCGGTGCCTGCGAACGTCCAGCAGGTGTACCTTGAAGTCTCCAGCCACACCAAGCGTAAGTCTCAAAACCAACCCGATCTGAAGAACCTGGTTCTGCACAAAAAAATGTGCAGAAGTGTAGTATGAGTACACCACGGTGGTACCCAGTAAGTATCAAGCATAACCTCGGTAGAGTAGTGACGAGGCCAGGTCAAGACACTACTGAATATATAACCTGCAGGATATCACTTAAATCTAACAAGAAAGGATTATCAGAGTAATATTGTCACGACCCGTATTTTTCACTCTCGGGAGTCGTGATGGCACATACTAGTGAAAGTTACGTAAGTTGATTAGTTCAATTATTTAGCTATTTTCAGTTATATCCCTTAGCAATTCCAAAACAACATAACAAAAGCAGCGGAAATAATGATAACAAAAACAGTGCGGAAGACGAAATGTGATAATTTAAATTAATACAAACTGCAAAAGTCTTAGTACAAATCTATCCAGAATTTGGTGTCACAAGGTCATGGACCATCTATGAATACTACAAATAAAGTCTGAATAGAAATACACGAAACTATCTCTAAATAAGTAAAAACAGAAAGGAAATGATAGAAGGAGAAGCCAAGACCTGCGGACGCCTGTAGGACTACCTCGGGTCGCCTGAATGGACTGAAGACAGCACCCTCACTATGATCCAAAAGCTGTAGCATCGGGATCTGCACACAGTGCAGAGGGTAGTATCCGTACAACCGACCTCATGTGCTGGTAAGTGTGTAACTTAACCTCGACGAAGTAATAACGAGGCTAGGACAAGACTAAATAAACTTGTGCAGTTAAATCATATACAACGGAAAATAAAGGCAAAAATATACAGTAACATTAAGTAATAACTGAAGAACAATAGATAAATATAAGGAACACCAAAGTTCAATTATCAACAAGAATCAGAAATAAAAGACAAGTGCGGCATCACCCTTCGTGCTTTTACTCTCGTCTTCACTATAAAATCAATAAAATCGGCACGACATCACTCTTCGTGCTTTTACCTCACATAATCATGGCACGAAATGATCCTTCGTGAATTATCACACATATCATGGCACGGAATTGTACATCGTGCGGTACGACATCACCCTTCGTGCTTTTACCTCACAATATCGGCACGACATCACCCTTCGTGCTTAACACTCTTCCTCACCCAAGCAACATTCACAAAGCAATTTGGGCAAGGAAAATCAATGACATTTCAATAAAATCCCGGTAAGGGAACAATAGCATAACAAAAATATCGCGGGAAGGGAAACAATATCATGAATAATAACATTCCGGCAAGAGAGATAATATCAAAAGCAATAATATCCCGGCAAGGGAGACAATATCATAAACCTCTTCTCTTTTCCACATTTACTTCACAACTCAATTCTCAACTTGTGCCAACGCTCTACAATGTTCAATTATCAATAATACTTCCACAAGCCTTGTTTCACAATAAAAATCATCATATAAAGCATGAACAATACAAAAAGGAGTCACATTAATCATAGTATAAGACTCACGGGCATGCTTGACACCAATGTATAGATACTCGTCACCATGCCTATACGTCGTACTCAACAATTAACACATAGAAATTAATACACGACTCCTAATCCCTCAAGCTAAGGTTTGACCAAATACTTACCTCGATGCCACGAACACAATTCAAGCCTCAACTACCGCTTTACCTCTTGTTTCCATTGCCAATTCGCTTGTATCTAGCCACAAGTTACTTAACTATATTAATAAATGCTAAATGAATTAATTCTAATGCATAAAAATAAGTTTTTCAATGATTTCCCCAAAAAGTCAAAAATCGAACCAGGGCCCACATGGTCAAAACCCGAGGTTCAAACCAAAACCCGATTACGCATTCACCCACAAACTCAAATATATAATTTGTTTTGAAATCGGACCTCAAATCGAGGTCCAAATTCCCAAAATTTTAAAACCTAAGTTCTACCTAAAACACCCAATTTCCCCCGTGAAAACTCTTGATTTTGAGTTGAAATCATGTGAAAAGATGTTAAAAATTAAGGAAAACGAGTTAGAAATGACTTACAATCGGTTGGAAGAGTAGTTGTCTTTGAAAAATCTCCCAAAGATGTTTAGGTTTTGAAAAGGTTTGAAAAATGCATAAATTTTCGGCTAAGTTATGATTTAGCAGGTTGCAGATGTCGCAATTCCGAACCCTTTAGAAACCTGCTATCTTCGCATTTGCGAAGAATAAGTCGCATTTGTGACTCTGGCCCCTTTCGCATTTGTGATGAAATGGTCGCATTTGCGATCAAGGCCTGCCCAGGCCATCTTCGCATTTGCGATACAACTTCGCATTTGCGAGTGCGAAGCCTGCATGACTGCAACACACCAGCAATTTCCTAAGTCCAATTTTACTCTGTGGCCTATCCAGAACTCACCCGAGCCCTCGAGGCTCTAAACCAAACATGCACACTAACCTAAAAACATCATACAGACTTGCTCGTGCAATCAAATCATCAAAATAACATCAACAATTATGAATTAAACACCGAATTCATGAAATCATTCAAGAACACCAAAATTGGAAATTTCTCAACTTTAAGTCCGTTTTATATCAAACCAATTCCGATCTTTACCAAATTTTACAGATTGAACATAATTATCATTTCAAACTTGTACCGGGCTCCAGAACCACAATACGGGCTCGATACCATCAATTCCAAACATCTTTCATTTCCAAAAACTCTTATATATTCCAGAAAACAAATTTCTTTAAAAATTCATTTCTCGGGCTTGGGACCTCGGAATTCGATTCCGAGCATGTGTCCAAGTCCCAAATTTTACTATGGACCCTACGATACCGTCGGATCACGGGTCCGGGTCCGGGTCCATTTACCAAGAATGTTGACCAAAGTAACTTTTATTCAATTTTTAAAAGTAAATTTCCTTATTTCACTTAGTTTTCACATAAGTGCTTTCCGGAAACGTGACAAAACTGCGCATACAAATCGAGATAAGAGAAAAAGAGGTTTTTAAAGCCTCAGATCACAGAATTTACTTTCAAAACGAGTGGTCATCACAAATACCAATAGTAGAAGGATAACAAATTGCAAACAATAGCAACGATAAGAGGAAAACACGAATGACAACGAGAATTAACCAAGTAATTAAACTACAACATAGTTGGGGTCCAGATGAAGCATAAATGAGTTCAAGTAGGGAAAATGATGTTAACTCAACCAATTGAATCATTTCTAATACACAATTCCAATACCCCAATCCTCGTAATCTCATATCATAATCACAACTTCCAAATCTTTAACACACATGGCACCTTGTTCTCACATATTTTCATCTCACTTTGCATGGAAAAATCCACGTGTTACTCAGTACATAATATCCATGTCACGTGCTAATTAAGGTGTCCAAGAGATTTTTACTTATATATCATAAAATAATAGTATAGTTTCTAGATCAAGTAGGAAATCAGTGAGAAAGATGGGTTTACTTCAGAAATCATTTGCGTGAAGAAGAATAACATTTCCAAATAAAATACAACATCGAATAAGCTATTGAATTTAATATATGGTTTATTAAATTAAGACATAATAAAGATTCCTTTTTAAGTGAAATAAAAACCTCAGACAGGTTAAGGATATTAAGTTGAGAAATTAATTGAAGTAAAATATAACAACTGTTAGAAATAGTAAATACCAAAATATACGACGAGTCTTAAACTAGAAGTCACACGAAGTAGCATGATATTAATTCTTTTATTTTAAATCACTATATTACTAACAGCTAAGCAGGGCAGGAGGTAATGACTCACCGTAATAAATTCACTTTGAAAATCAATTCACCAAAATAATAGTATTAGGAAAAGAGCTTAGGAAATGACGGCAAGACAATAAGTCAATGACAATAATTCTATCCTTAGAACACAGTAAAACTAGAAATACAGATTATTACAGTCTCGTACGAAGGAAGTGAAGCCAAAACAGTAAAACAGGGGATACCAAAATATAAGATATGCTGCGGTGTGTAACCCAATCCCACCATATAATATCAATATCATAAGTCACCCTTATTCATACATATCAATTCACCCTTCTTTCACTTATTGTGGCATACAACCCGATCCCACCTTACAATATCAATATCATAACAATAAACATAACATGTTACGATGCGCAACCCGATCCCACCATATAATTTCAATATCACAATATGAATATCCTCCCTTATTCCACCACCTCCTTTATTTCACCTATTGCGCGACATCCCGATCCCCCATACAATAACTTAAATCAACAACAACAGTTCAATAACTAAATATACTAGAATCTCTACAATCAAGGGTATGAGTACACGACAACAAGGGGAACCACATGAAATCAAAGGAATACAATAACCTTTACAAAATAACAAGACATGTAAAGCACATGATAACTAAGCAGGCAATCACAACAATTTGAACATGTAGCAGATATGCACATAGTCATAGAAGAACTCAACAACTAAGAGGTAACAAGACAATAAGGAAGGCAATGACTTCAACCAAGGCATATAAGGGCCAAATAACGTGTAAGAGGTAAATAAGTTCTAACAACATCATATAGAGCATGTAAGAGTAGTCTAACAACGAGATACCACATGTTATGACAATTTAATCAAAATCATGGAAAAAGACTAGACAATCTAAACCGGTCAATACCACATATAGGTTGTGTACCCACTCGTCACCTTGCGTACATGACTTTCACATAACAAGAGAACACAATTAACTCAATTCCTAAGGGGTGGTTTCCCCCCACAAAGTTAGACAAGACACTTACCTCAATTCAGCCAACTCAATACTCAATTTAGCTTTTCCTTTACCCATTCACCATCGCTCGTCCCAATCTAGCCAAAGAAAACTTAAATACATCAAACAATGCAACAGAGAAAACAATTTCAATTAATAAAGCTATGTTCCTTATACAATTTACAAAAAGTCAACTCCTCGAGCCCGCACCTCGGAACCCAAAAAAATTTACAAAACTCGAACACCCATTCAATTACGAGTCCAACCATACTAGTTTCACTCAATCCGACTCTGAGTCGATATTCAAAACTTAAAAATTCACTTTATAAAATTTTAGACAAAACCCCCAAAGTTTACTTTAAAATCATCAATCAAATGCCTAAAACTAAGATGGATTTATGAAATATAACCAAAATTGAGTATAAAACACTTACCCTAAACCATATAGTAAAAGTCACCTCCAAAAATTGTCCAAAGCCGAGCTCCCCAACTCAAAATATGACCAAATGAACAAACTTTGGATATTAAGTATTTTTGCCCAATTGTTCTGTCTCGTTTTTCATGCCAAACAATCTCAAAACTCGCTTTTGATGCCTCCAATGAATTCCTTGTAAAATTTCAGTTAAGTTAAGCTTTTGAATCACTCCAGTTGACCTTATAATGATGGAGATATGTTGGTTTCAATATTTGGAAACAATGCAGATTTTTAAATACGAAGTCAGTGGCAATTTAATAATTAATCCGAAAAATCTGGCATCCCAATTCTGTAACGACCTGGCCGGTCGTTTAATAATTTATGCCTTGATCCTCTATTAACTTCTTTCCCCGTGTTTGTTTCTGCTGTTGTGAGTTGTCGGGGGGAATTATTGGGAGTTTCGGAGAGTTTTGGGACACTTAGTCCCTAAATGAGAGCTTAAGTTTTGGAAATTTGATCATAGTCGGAACAGTGTGAAGACGGATTCAGAATGGAATTCTGATGGTTTTGTTAGCTCTGTTGGGAGATTTCGGGTTTAGGAGCGTGTTCGGATGGTGTTTTGGAGGTCTGTAACTAATTTAGGCTTGAAATGTCAAAAGTTGAATTTTTGAAGTTTCCGGCTCGATAATGAGATTTTGATCCGAGGGTCGGAATAGAATTCCAGAAGTTGGAGTAGCTCTGTATTGTTGAATGTGACGTGTGTGCAAAGTTTCAGGTCATTCGGACGAGGTTTGATAGACTTTTTGATCGAAAGCATATTTTGAGAGTTTTTGAAGTTCTTAGGCTTGAATCCGATGCTTAATTGGTGTTTTGATATTGTTTTGAGCGTTCCAAAGATTGGAACAAGTTTGAATGATGTTTTAGTATTAGTTGGAATGTTTGGTTGAGGTCCTGGGGGCCTCGAGTGTGTTTCGGATGCTCAACGGGGCATTTTGGAACTTGTTGAAATTGCAGAAAAATTTGTAGCAGCCCAGTTCTGGTTTCCTTCTTCGCGTTCGCGAGTAGGGTCTCGCGTTCACAAAGAGGAGCTAGGCTGGGGAGGATTAATGCTTCGTGTTCGCGAAGGTTCTCCCGCGTTCGTGAAGCTGGGAGGTTTCATACCGACGCTTTCGCGATTGTGTTCCCGCGTTCGCGTAGGAGAAAGAGGCTTTGCATCACGTTCACGGCTTGTGTATCACATTTGCGATGAAAGAATCTGGACCCAAGCGAATTTGTGCTTCGCGAACGCGATGGGCCTTCCACGTTCGTGAAGAAGGGATATCTAGGCAGTATTTAAATAGCCCATTTGTGACCCTTCTTCATTTTTTCAACATTTTTGAACGGGATTGAAGCTTTTGAGAAAACCAAAGAGGAATCACTTGGAGGTAAAATCTTTGACTTCATAACTCATTTATATGTGATTAAAGGCCTAATTAGTGTTGAAAAATTTGGGGAAAATGGGTAATTAGGGCTTGAGATTAAGAGACCTTAACATGGGTATTTGAGGGGTCAATTGAACTACGATTTCAGTGTTCTTGTTATGTATAGACTCGTGAGAGTATGAGGATTCTGAAAATGTAAATTTCACTCGTTTCCGAGATGTGGACCCGAGGGGAATTTTGGTTATTTTACTTAATTTTGCGTATTAGCTTAGAATTTATTTGTAGAATCAGTTACTTGAAGTGATATTTACATTATGCAATTGAATTGAATAGATTTGGGCTATTTGGAGTCGAGTACTCGTGGCAAGAACGTGGTTTTGGGTTGAATTTTGAGTCGGTTCGAGGTAAGTGGCTTGCTTATCCTTGCGTGGGGGACATTCCCCTTAGGATTTGGTATTGTAGTAATTGAAATGCCTTGTACGTGAGGTGACGAGTGTGTACTTGTGCTAATTGTTAAAAATCCTATTTTCACTTGAGTAGTTTTAATTGTGTTTTTCCTTTCCTGCTTACTCTACTTGAAATTTAAATCTGTTGTTAGCTTAGAAAAGCATGTTTAATTTACTTAATTGCTTTATTGCTTAAACTGCCGTAATTGTATTATGTGAAGCATGTTAGGTTAGAATTACATGTTTTACTTGGTACGAAATTTAGCTTAATTGAGTATTCCTTGTGTTGTTGCTGTGTGTTTTACTTTGGGACTATGGGACGCATCCCGGGAAATCCCCTGTATGTATTTATGATCTGAGTTGAGGTGCGGGATACCGAGAGATCCCTAACACGTATATTGAGGATACCAAGAGATCCTCGGGATACCAAGAGATCTTAGCATATATTGAGGATACCAAGAGATCCTCGGGATACCAAGAGATCCCTGGCATGTATTGAGGGTACTAAGAGATCCTTGGGATACTGAGAGATCCCTGATTATTATCTTTGAGAAGAGTGGTATTCCTAGTGATTGTTTCTTTTTCTTTTTCAGTTGTAGTTATCCTTATTATCCGGTATTGATTCTTATTGTTATCTTCCAACTGTACTGCTATATCTTATATTGTCGCACCTTATATTTCATTTAATATCAGTAGAGCCCTGACATTTCTTGTCACTATCCGACCGAGGTTAGGCTTGACACTTACTGAGTACTGCTGTGGTGTACTCATGCCCTTTCTGTGCATGTTTTTCATGTGCAGATCCAGGTACCTCCACTCAGACTCATCACGCTTGAGACGAGGCGCTTGTAGAGACTCCGAGGTATATCTGCCGCATCCGCAGGCCGAAGAGTCCCTTTCTGCTCCCCCTTTTTAGTATTAGTCCTTCTGTATTATCTCTTCCTTTGTTAGATATTCTGGAGTTAGATACTTGTAGACATTCAAAGGCGTATGATCATGGGATTCCGGGTTTTGGGAAATGTATTCAGATTTCTAGAGTTGTTATTGTGTATGCGGAGCGACACTTTTAAACACTGTTTTATTTCACCATTTTGTTTTTATTATGTCATCCGCAAATTGGTTTATTTTCCGCATTGTTAGGCTTACCTAGTCGTAGAAACTAGGTGCCATCACGATGATTCATGGAGGGCGAACCGGGGTCGTGACAAATTCTTAGTAAAATGACCATAAAATCCACATATGATGTCCAAATTTGATGACTCCTTTTGTGATCCTTAATTACGATACAAATCTAGTGCTTCGATCAAAATAGAAATCGGAGCTCATTTGTTTAATGTGATACCATTTATGCTTGAAGAAACGATATCGAAACATAAGAAAAACGAGTGCAACACAACCCAAACCTATCCGAAACTCACCCGAGCCCCTTGGAACCCCGTACGGACATACCAACAAGTCCCATAACAAAACACAGACCTACTCGAGGCCTTAAGTCACGCATATCAACATCAAAATGATGAAACACACCTCAAATCAAACTTAATGAACTTTCGACTTTCAAAAACTCGCGCTGAAACATATCAAATCAACTCGGAATGAACTCAATTTTGCACATAAGTCCTAATACATCATACAGAGCTACTTGTTCCCTTAAACTATCGAGCGAAGTGCAAATTCTCAAAACGATTGGTCGGGTTGTTACATTCTCCCCTACTTAAACATACGTTTGTCCTTGAACATGCCAAGAGTTGTTCCAAAGCCATCAAACCACTGCATGAGCTCACCATACATACACCCGAGGTTGATTCCTATCACCCAAACCTATGTAGGACCGACAATGCAATTTAACTGAAGATCTCACTTCATCCTTAGTCCATAACCTTAGGACAGAACCCAAATCTCAACATCTGAAATTCATCGTAGGACCCGAATCTCACATCATCTCACTATAGAAACCTGAACAAGCTGAATCGAGCCATAATTCCAACCCAGGGTACAATCACACGATGTTCCACACAACTCAAATGCTCATAGCAATAACTTTTGACCACCATAGCTGCCCAAATAACATTCTGGACGTTGATAATACACTTCACATTAAATAGAACCTTGTTCCGTACCTCCACAATGCTGCCTATGATAAAGAAATATGCGGGAACTCATAACCGCCCATGAAGTCAATAAGTCAATAAGCTCTCTCGTCTGTCAAGGGCCATTGCCCAAATCTTAGCAGAAACATCCTCGTACTTCCAAACACTCATCACCCCAATATGATAGTGTGAATATCAGGTCTAAGAACCTCATCTTAGCCAATACAAGCAGTGCAACTAATAACTCATCACTGAACCACACAGATTCTCACGCCATACATCTCGTACACCAACTCAGCAATAACTCAGTTATGTAGTATAAATAGAAGGAAAGCAAGGTATAAGGATTATCTAACAAGTACAACATGTGTAACAAAAAAAGTTCAGTTTCATTAAATCATCCCACATAGGGAAAACAAAACACCAAATAAACACAAGGAAAGGGTATCCCACATAACATTTGCTGCAGTGTGCAGCCCGCTCCCAGATACTCATCAAGCCAAAGTGCTTGGGTTCTCTAATCAAATGAATACTGATATCAAACATAGTAGAGTGCACAAGTATAGCTATGGGAAAATTGAATAAAATTTGTCACACCTCCTTTTTCCGCCCCCGAGAGGGTACAAGGGAGTTTTTCCAATTAAAGGACAATCGAAACGGAATTTGTTTATTTATTTCAGAGTCGCCACTTGGGAGATTTAGGGTGTCCCAAGTCACCAATTTTAATCCCGAATCGAGGAAAAGAATGACTCCATATTATAGTCTGCGTACCAGAAATCCGGATAAGGAATTCTGTTAACCCGGGAGAAGGTGTTAGGCATTCCCGAGTTCCGTGGTTCTAGCACGGTCGCTCAACTGTTATATTCGGCTTGATTATCTGATTTTATACAAATATGAACTTATGTGCCAATTTTAACTTTTTACCGCTTTTACTATATTTTTAAAGTAATGTGAACATCGTTTAAAACATGTCTTTGGATTGCGTCACATGAAATGCACCCGCGATCCGGAACATATTTTTATTCAATGTTTTAGGATTTGGATTTGGGTCGCATGAAATGCACACCCGAGTTTAAGAAGGTAAGGTTTATTAAGGCGCGTCCTAAAGAGACTAACGCGTTATTATCTTTGGGGAAGACAGTGAAATTCACCAAACAATCCATCCCAAATTCTAAGTATTTATTATGACTAATTATTGAGGCCCCCGCGATTTGCATTTTTATTTGGCGAGGCTCGTCTCATTTTTATTTTTAAAGGATAAACCTACAATGACTATATTTTCTATTAAGTTCGTCTCTAAAATAAAAGAAAATCTCTTAATTATTTACATGCTGAAAAACGTAACTTATTAGTTATTAGTTTACGGCTAATGCGAATGGAAAATTGCGATCGAGTTTGTACAAAGAAAAACTGCTTTCATTTTATATTCTGTTATTCAATAATACTAGAACATGAGATTGACCATAATATCAAAACAGATTAATTATTCTCCGATTAATTTAAACTAACATTATTAGATGAAGAAAGTATACATATGCAACCTCATTATTCATTAATCATTCAACTACATCTTTATACGAAGAAAGAAAAATTATATTCAACCACAAATCTAAACAGGAGGAATTCAACAGGAACAAAGCCTGATTAATATTTCATTTTTGCTTCAAGCCGAGATTGTACAAATGTGTACCTGGAAACAGCAGTACAAGAACAAAAGAAGTAGGAGTCAGCAACAGTAATAACGCGGCAACAGCAGGTTCAGCAACACCGCAAAACCAGTAACAACCAGTAGAATAACCCAGTAACAGATTGAAAACTCAGCAGTGCAAAAGTACAATCGCAGTCAAAGCAGAAGAGAGAAAAGATACGAGATGCAGTAGTTTCTGACTTTTGAATAACACTCGAAGAAAAGCAAACAGAATTGTTCGAGTGAAAGTTCAAATTGTCTTTCTCTTTTACTATCACAAACTCTCTCAAGTATAAAAGTATGTCAACTCTCAAGTGTAAAAAAATCTGTCAACAATGAAGCAGTAACTATTCTTTTTCAACTTCAAAACTCTCCAAAATGAATTCTGCCCCTGTATATTCAGTGTATCCAGAATGTATATCGGGTGTATACTTCTCACTCCGCCCCCTCTTTTTTTCTTCTCTCTATCTAGTTTTTCCTCTCTTTTTTTCCACCCTTCTTCCTAAATTTTCTCTTCTATTTATAGCAAAATTTTCGAAATTTTCAGATTTGTTTTTTATTATTTTATTATTTTTTTAATTAAAAGAAATCCCACTTACAAATTGCTTTTATTTTTTTAGAAAAAGAAATCTCACCTTTATTTACTTTTATTTTTAAAATTCCAACTTTAATTACTTTATCTTTTTTAAAATCCCACTTTTTATTTTTTTAAAAGAGAATCTCACTTTATTTAACTTTTCTTTAAAAAACAAACCACTATCTTTTCTTTTTCTTTTAAAAATGCTACTTTCAATTAATTTAAATTTTTTAAATTTTCAGATACCTTTATATTTATTTTTTATAATTCCAACCTTCTTTTACTTTTAAATTTTTTAAAAATTTCCACAAAACTTTTTATTTTTTTCTAAATTTTCTACATTCTTTTATTTTTTTTTTTTTAAAAAAAAAGAGAATTTCACCTATTTTTACTTTTATATTTTTTTATTCAATACTTCCCTTTTTCTTATTTATATATTTTTTTTAAATCATTCCCGAAATTATTATATATTTTTTTTAAAATAATAATAATAATAATAATAATAATAATAAAAATATAATATTTTCGGAATTTTTATATATAAAAAAAACAAAAAATAAAACTATTAATAGTGATAATTTACCTTTTATTTTTTATTTTTTTGGTTTTGTTTTGTGTTGGACAAAAATGAAGAAGGGGTGTTGGGTTAATGGAGCGGACCGGGTCGACTCGGTTTGAAGTGGACCGGGTCATGGGGAAAGTTGGGCAATTATTTGGGCCTGTGGTTTGAAATTGAAGAAGTGGCCCAATCTGATTTTTCTTTGTATTTTTGTTCTCTTTTCTTCTTTTATTTTTCTAAAACTAAATTATAAAAGTACTTAAATTATTATTAAGAACTAAATTAAGTTATAAAAGCGCAAATTAACTTCCAATAATAATTAACGCACAATTAAGTAATAATTAAGCATAAAATTGTTCATTTGGACATTAAATGCTAAAAATGCAAAAGATGCCTATTTTTGTAATTTTTAATTTTTGTAAACAAATTTAATTACTAACAATTGTAGAATTAAATCCTACATGCAAAATGCGACATATTTTGTATTTTTTATTAATTTAACAAATAAACATGCATAGACAAACATACAAATAGTTACACAAAATATCACAAAAATTGCACACCAAGAAAAATTATTTTATTTTTGAATTTTTTGGGAGTAATTCTCATATAGGGCAAAAATCACGTGCTTACAGCTGCCCCTCTTTGCCCGAAGACACGAAGGGTTTTCGTGCAAAGATAAAGCGAGCGATTTTTGCCCATCCGAGTACTCCGTGTGAAGCATTTTTTGAAAAAGATTTGACCGAACCTTTGCTTCAAAGGTTTCCTACATATCCTGGGCTAAACAGGAATCAGGTCAATGTAGTTCGGGAAGTTTTTGGTAGCTGGGACTACCGTGGGACTGCGATGTTACTGCTGTTGCATGCTGTTATCACTGCTTACCGATCTCCTTGTTACACCGTGCTTAAAAGAAAACAAGAAGCTAGGCTAGACTAAAATTTGTTCTTGTTGCCTTGCTTTCTTGTCGGCTTGTGTTTCCTTCGGTGCTTTTCTTCCTTGAATTTTGGAATGATACTGGCCCTTTGCTTTTCTGAATACCAGTTTTCATCATTTTGCTCGGTCCGCTGGGGACATGGCTTTCTTCATCAAGCTTTTCGGCGGTTCCTCTGGTGGGTACGGCTTTCTTCATCAGACTTGTTATGCTGGGCATGATTTAATGTTCACCAGCTGCTTCTTTCAAGACGCGTCCTTTCTTCCTTTTGACTCATGCGCCGGAATTTGTGCTGGGACATCTTGTTGCAACCTTCTGTTTCCCGGTGCTGGGGATTTTTATTGTTTCCTGCTGGGGATTCTTGTTGTAACCCTCTATTTTATTGTTTTCTGACTTGATCTTGAAATGTATGCCTCTATTATATGGGCGGGCTCCCAACTTCAACGCTTGTAATGAAAAAGACTGAATGTATTCCCGCATTATACTGGTGGGCGACCTAGAACATGAATGTATTCCCGCATTTTACTGGTGGGCGACCTAGAACAGAATGTATTCCCGCATTTTACTGGTGGGCGACCTAGAACAGAAAGTATTCCCGCATTTTACTGGTGGGCGACCTAGAACAGAATGAAAGGACAGAAATGTATGCCTCTGTTATATGGGCGGGCTCCCAACTTCAATACTAACTTAGGAGGAAATGCCTCTCCTATGGGTAAAACTAAACTTAGGAGGAAATATCTCTCCTATGGATAAAATAAACTTTAGGAGGAAATGCATCTCCTGTGGGTAAAACTAAACTTTAGGAGGAAATGTGTCTCCTATGGGTAAAACTAAACTTAGGAGGAAATGCATCTCCTATGGGTAAAACTAAACTTAGGAGGAAATGCGTCTCCTATGGGTAAAAGTAAATTTAGGAGGAAATGCATCTCCTATGGGTAAAATGAACTTAGGAGGAAATGCGTCTCCTATTGGTAAAGGCGTGGAATGTATTCCCTTGTTATATAGGTGAGCGCCTAAAATATGAAATGGACAGACAAAAAGTATTCCTCTCGTTATACAGGTGGGCGTCTGGCTTCAACAACAATTTAGAAAATAAAATCCTATTCGAGGGCGGATGAACCCAAAATATCCTATTCGAGGGCGGATGAACCCAAAATATCTTATTCGAGGGCGGATGAACCCAAAATATCCTATTCGAGGGCGGATGAACCCAAAATATCCTATTCGAGGGCGGATGAACCCAAAATATCCTATTCGAGGGCGGATGAACCCAAAATACCCTAGTCGAGGGCGGATGAACCCAAAATATCCTATTCGAGGGCGGATGAACCCAAAATACCCTATTCGAGGGCGGATGAACCCAAAATACCCTATTCGAGGGCGCATGAACCCAAAATATCCTATTCGAGGGCGCATGAACCCAAAATATCCTATTCGAGGGCGGATGAACCCAAAATATCCTATTCGAGGGCGCATGAACCCAAAATATCCTATTCGAGGGCGGATGAACCCAAAATATCCTATTCGAGGGCGGATGAACCCAAAATATCCTATTCGAGGGCGGATGAACCCAAAATATCCTATTCGAGGGCGGATGAACCCGACATCCTATTCGAGGGCGGATGAACCCGACACATCCTATTCGAGGGCGGATGAACCCGACATATCCTATTCGAGGGCGGATGAACCCGACATATCCTATTCGAGGGCGGATGAACCTGACATATCCTATTCGAGGGCGGATGAACCCGACATATCCTATTCGAGGGCGGATGAACCCGACATATCCTATTCGAGGGCGGATGAACCCGACATATCCTATTCAAGGGCGGATGAACCCAAAATATCCTATTCGAGGGCGGATGAACCCGACATATCCTTAAGACTTGAAAATGTCTTACCTTGAAAACTTGGTGGGGATTATTTTGCGGGGGATGAATTTTGGTGGGGTTGCCCAACACTCTGTCGAGGATGCTTCTACATCTCGATGATCCGCTGAGGATAACACTGCTGAGGATAACTCTGCTGAGTAAATATGTTATCTTACTCTTTCCAGAACTACTTCCTTTTGAGTAGGATATTTCATTCCTCTGCAAACTACTTCCCCCCTTTTATATATATATATATATTTTTTATTATTATTTTCTATTATTATTATTATTATTGTTAGCTTCTTCCTTTGAAGACTAACTCCCTTAAGACTCGTTTTGCGTTTCCCCGAAAGGAACCGCTGAGGATACCGATTTTCACCAAACTTGTGTTGGACTCCTCGAAACTGCTAGGGATAACACTGTTGGGGAATTATTTACTTACTTGTTGGGGGGTAAAATGTTATCAGCTGGGGATAACGCTGTCGAGGATAACACTGCTGGGGGATTCTGATTCCTTCAGAACTAGTGCTTCACTCTTCGGAAGGCTGTTGGGAATGATGCTGGCCTCTTGCTTTTTCTGAGCTCAAGTTTCATCCCTTTGCTGGGGAACAACTTCCTCCATTGAAACTTATTATGTTGGGGGCAACACTGGTTCTAAGACCACTTCCCTTGAGACTGGCGTTATCTTTATTCTTCCCCGAATGGGTACCTGACTTCCAGAAAATTTTCTAAATGGAACGAAAATTTTCTGCCCCAGTTTGATAATATCCCTTGCGGCATGCATTTTGGCATCAATGCCATTTCCTTTACCTGTTTCAAATCAAACAAAATTTGTTAGTTTAAAACATGGTGGTTGGTTGTGATACTCCTATTGGGATGACTTTCCCTTTCTCCTTCCTTGCTCTGTGTTCCCCAACTTGTTTGGGATGATATTACATGCTAGGGATAATCCCTTTCTGCTGGGGATATCCCTCTTCTTTTGTGGCATAGCTCGGAAACTGGCATTTCCCCGACCTTTTAGTCTATTATGGATTTCGCCAAATCATGCTCACTGCTCTCCTTGCTTTGTTCATGGCCTTGGACTTGAGGTTTATAACCTTGGTTTTGGCAAGGATATCCCTCTTGAGACTCGTCAATCCTTTTGTCAATTCCCTTTTGCTGGGGATATTTTTTTTGACACTGGCCTCGCGCTTGTTCCTTGCTGACTATACAACTTGGATGTACTAGTCAGATCTCATCTTGTATAATTGGAAAGATGATGGCATATTTTGAAGTCAATTCATACTTGTTCCGACCAGACATACTCTATTGGGGATTTTTCTATGAAAGAAAAAAAATATAAGAAGGGAACAAAATAGAAAGACAAAGGAAAAAATGACTCTTTAACAAAAGAAACTATACATAAAAACCTATCAAACGCAGATACCGACTCTAATGGTCATGACATACACATGTGGCCTATCCTCTACCGTCAATCATCTTTCAAGACCTTCCCTTGACGATTCCCTATCTGATTCCCAATCTTATTCGACTTGTAGTGCCCGAATGGTTTTCACTATCAAGCCTCTCTCATTTTGGTTTTCTCTCAACTTTCATCGCCTTATGGTGCATGTGAATGTTTTCACCGATAAGACTCTCTCATTTGTATCACTTCCTAGTTGGGGATTTGGAGTGTTGCCGGTATGACTCTCTCTGCTGGAGATTAGAGTCCTTTCTGCTGTGGAACAGAATGTTATGTTCGCCGGTAAGACTCTTCATTTGTCTGACTTGGCATCTTTTGAAGACTGATCAGAAGGTCTTTCTTGGGACCGTAATGTGGATTTTGGATAGGGTTAGAAAGAAAGGGTATTAAAGGCTCAAAATGCATCGATTTCGGGTTATTAATTACAACCTTCGGAACTAGATTTATTTACAACAAACGCAACATCTGCCCCAGTTTCTTGCTCGGGGATTTTTTAATTGATTGATCTTTTTTTCATTTTTCAAAATTATGACTGAGCCGTGAAGCGCCTACGTATCCTCTTTGAGGAATCAGGTCAAACGTAGTTCCTAATTCCTCTTTTTCATTTGACTTTCCTTTTTTTTTTGTTATCATTTTTCTTTTCTTTTCTTTTCTTTTCTTTTTTTCGTTTTTATTTTTATTTTTTATTCTTTACCTTCCAGGCTCGTATTCCCTAGTCGTTGTTGTTGATTCCGAATGAGGGGTATGAAAGAAAATAAATAAGGCTCAAAAGGGGTAGCGAAGGATAAAGTGTTTAGGTAGCAGAACAAAATGCCTTCGTCATTCCAGTCTTCAAGACATGCCAAGCGCAAACAACACAATTAAACAATAGATTTATAGTCTCTTCCGATGGTGCTGGACTTGACAGTTATATTCAACATCTGTTTGTTCATTTGTCACTTCTAAAGCACCGTTGGGCGACACTCTCATTCTCATTATTATGAACGACCCTCATGCCAATTTAGGCGAATCTTTCTTTAACGGTTTTCTTTGTGTTTAACTTGCCCCAATTCCACATGACTCGGGCTCCAAATAATCTCAAACCGTTCTTATTTCCTTTAAATGCTTTGATCACCTTCCCAGGGTTTTATGATTAACTTTTAAGACTAGGCCCAAACTGGGTGCGCATGTCATGTCCCTAGAATCGGCATTGAACAAAAATGATAAAAGGACTAAACAAAAAGATGACTGGAAATAATAAAAGACCGGATTTTGTATTAGACTACCGGTGAAATGGTTTAAATAACAAAACAAACAAAACAATCCAGAACAAAATCCTAAAACAAACTGGACAAGACAACATCCGACTTATAACCCTAATAATCCGAACAACAGAAATGACAACAAAATGAGCCACCACAAGCTTCTCTCTTGCTGACCAAGGAACGAAACGTCCTCCCACTTTATCAAAATTGGCATTTTAGCCACTGAGCTTTGCATCAATACTGCCGAGACCATTACCAGCTTCAATCTCATCAACCTCCGTCGGCAAGTTCTCGAGGGGGTTCGAGTGCTCCATGTCACTGTTATTAATCACAACCCGCCCTTCTCGGATCATTTTCTCTACTTCCCTTCTCCAACTATGACAGCTCTCAATGTTGTGCCCTATGACATTGGAGTGGTAGGCGCATCGCGCTGCCGGATCAAAGCTCCTTGCAAGTGGATTTGGAGTACATGCGGGGAGTGGTTCAATCGAGCCAGCATGCCTTAGCCTTTCTTTTTTCTTTTTGTTGTGGTCGAATCTTTTGGAGATTGCCTACGTATCATGACCCCGCATGAATCAGACCTTGCGTAGTTCGGACCAATAAAAGATAAACAATAATGAACATTTATTTTTTTTAATTTTCATATTAAAACAAACTGGAAAAATCAAACAAACCACACATTCTAATTAAAGATTTATAAACTCAAAAACAAAAGGCTAGCTCCCTTTCTCTGTTCGACAAATGCAACCAAATGGTTATTTTTGCAAATGTGGCCCCTTCCAAATTTCACATGAATTTTGAGGCCGGGGAGGGTTATTTTATAACACTTTTTAAACTTGTCCATTCTTTTACGAAAATAACCTTTCTACAATTGAAAGATACTCTAAGGCCATTTCGGCAAAAACGGTTTAAGACGCGGCCGAAGCTGGCTCGACTTATTTTTGACTAAAAATTCAAACGGTATTTTTTATTTTCAAATTATAATAAAACCTGGTGTTGCAAACACGGCCCTTCAGCGCCTCGGGGACGAAGATTTTTAAGGCTGTGCGGGTCAACTGGACCAAACTCCTAAACATGACCCAAAAGGTGGTTGTTTATGCAAAGTCAGCCTTCCGGCGTCCCTTTCGGGAACATTCGGCTATTTATGACAAACAACATCACCTGATTTATTTATGACTCTTTTTATCATTTTTCAAAAATAGAAAACTCAATATTGCAAACACGGCCTTTCAACGTCTCGGTGACGAAGATTTTTAAGGCTGTGTGGGTCAACTGGACCAAATCTTAAAAATGACCCAAAGGTGGCTGTTTATGCAAAGTCAGCCTTCCGGCGTCCCCTTCGGGAACATTCGGCTATGTCTTGATAAAACAGCGTCACCCGACATATATGTTTTTGCTATTTTTTTTGTAAAAGGGGAAGTTGACATATATTAAAAATCTTGACATGTTTTTTTATTTATTTATTTGTTTTGGCTTTTTAGCAAAAGATGGGGTTGGACCCGATGAGGGTTGCCTACGTATCTCACATCCGGTGAGAAACAAACCCGCGTAGTTCGGGTCTCGTGAATAAGTAAATGAACTAATATTTTTTTTTATTGGAACTGTGAAAGAACTGCTCAAAGGAAGTATATATATTTTTTTTGATTGATTTCTTTTTGAAAGAAAAACTTGTAAAAATTCCTTTTCTTTTGATTTGAACTTTGAGAATTTCAAAAGTAAAAGGAAGTTTTTTTTTCGAATTTCCATTTGTTTTTTTTATTCTAAAGAAAAAAAATATTTTTGGAATTTTACTTTTGATAAAAGAAATGCTTCTAAAAAATATTTTTTGAATTTTGAATTTTCTTTTCAATTTTGAAAGAAGAATCAAAATATTTTCGGATTTTTTTTTCTTAAAAGAAAACATTTTTATTATTTTTGTTTTATCAACAATGGAAAATAAAGATATTTATATTATTTTTTGCAAGACATATCTTTTTGGAATTTTATTTTGAATTTTCTTGGCAAGACAAATACTCTTTGCAACAAATAAAGATATATATATCTTTTGGAAATAAAAAAAACTTTTCGGATATATATATATTTGCGACAAATAATGAAAGACTTTTTTTAGACAAATAATGAAAGACTTTTTTTATTATTTTTATTTTTTTTATTTTTTGCATTTTCATAAGCAAATAAATAATAAAAAAAACCATTTTAAAAATAAGACTCTTTTTTATTTTCATTTTCATGGAAAGACAAACTATATATTTTTTCTATTTTTTATTTTTGAAAAACAAAAACAGAACAACGATTTTTTTTTCTTTTCTTAGCTTTTAATAAAACAAACTAATAAGACATTTTTTTTCATTTTCTTAAAATTTCGGCAGAGTTTTGACAGTATTTGGGCATTTGTTTTCTTTTCAAAAATAAACAATCAATTCCCTAACCGCTATTTTGTTTTTTTTTCAATTTCAAAATATTATTCCTGATATTCACAAGTCAGTCAGCACACAAGTCCGAATCAAATAAATGCGCAAGTAGTAGCAAGTAAGATGCATCAGGATGGTCATTTTTATTTTTGGTACACTTGTCCTAGACAGACCCAACCCCTGTGTTGGGCCTCCAAAGTCAAATGCACGTGATGCAAACAAACGTTCCTACTAGGGATCTGGCATGTGGCTTTGTTATACTAGGTTCAGAACCTGGGTGTTTGTTCTAGACCTGGCTTACCCGAGCAGACAGCTCGAGCCGAGGAGGAGGCGGCAGTCCGGGAATACAGAAGCTTCACCGGCTTTGCGACTTATCCAAACCTCGTTCTAAATTGGGACTTGACACTATACAGAAAAGAAGTCGTACGAAGTACACCCTTCTTCATGATTCAGAAGACTCAGAGAGAAGATGGGTTTCGGCATAATTTATATACAGTTCACATAATATCAAAGCGGTAAAAACATCATTTAGCACATTAGGCTCAAACACATGTAAAAATCAGATAAAGCCAAATATAACAATTTATCTAAGCTCGAATTTCTAACCCTGAACCAGTGGTTCTGGGTGTTTGTCCCCAGTGGAGTCGCCAGAGCTGTCACACCTACTTTTTCCGCCCCCGAGAGGGTACAAGGGAGTTTTTCCAATTAAAGGACAATCGAAACGGGATTTGTTTATTTATTTCAGAGTCGCCACTTGGGAGATTTAGGGTGTCCCAAGTCACCAATTTTAATCCCGAATCGAGGAAAAGAATGACTCCATATTATAGTCTGCGTACCAGAAATCCGGATAAGGAATTCTGTTAACCCGGGAGAAGGTGTTAGGCATTCCCGAGTTCCGTGGTTCTAGCACGGTCGCTCAACTGTTATATTCGGCTTGATTATCTGATTTTATACAAATATGAACTTATGTGCCAATTTTAACTTTTTACCGCTTTTACTATATTTTTAAAGTAATGTGAACATCGTTTAAAACATGTCTTTGGATTGCGTCACATGAAATGCACCCGCGATCCGGAACATATTTTTATTCAATGTTTTAGGATTTGGATTTGGGTCGCATGAAATGCACACCCGAGTTTAAGAAGGTAAGGTTTATTAAGGCGCGTCCTAAAGAGACTAACGCGTTATTATCTTTGGGGAAGACAGTGAAATTCACCAAACAATCCATCCCAAATTCTAAATATTTATTATGACTAATTATTGAGGGCCCCCGCGATTTGCATTTTTATTTGGCGAGGCTCGTCTCATTTTTATTTTTAAAGGATAAACCTACAATGACTATATTTTCTATTAAGTTCGTCTCTAAAATAAAAGAAAATCTCTTAATTATTTACATGCTGAAAAACGTAACTTATTAGTTATTAGTTTACGGCTAATGCGAATGGAAAATTGCGATCGAGTTTGTACAAAGAAAAACTGCTTTCATTTTATATTCTGTTATTCAATAATACTAGAACATGAGATTGACCATAATATCAAAACAGATTAATTATTCTCCGATTAATTTAAACTAACATTATTAGATGAAGAAAGTATACATATGCAACCTCATTATTCATTAATCATTCAACTACATCTTTATACGAAGAAAGAAAAATTAATATTCAAACACAAATCCAACAGGAGGAATTCAACAGGAACAAAGCCTGATTAATATTTCATTTTTGCTTCAAGCCGAGATTGTACAAATGTGTACCTGGAAACAGCAGTACAAGAACAAATGAAGTAGGAGTTGTCACACCTCCTTTTTGCGCGCCCCACCCCGAGGGGTAAGATGCGCGGGTGGAGTTTTTCCAATTTAAGTGACAAATATTCGAAATGGGATTATTTATTTAATTCAGAGTCGCCACTTGGGAAAGGTTTGGCTTTTGGTGTCCCAAGTCACCGGTTTATCTTGAATCCCAAATCGAGGAAATTTTTCGACTTTTCCAAATGAAGTCTGCGAACCAGAAATTCTAAGTAAGGAATTCTGTTGACCCGAGGGAAGGTGTTAGGCACCCTCGAATCCCGTGGTTCTAGCACGGTCGCTTAAATTGTTATAATGGCTAAATATCCGATTTAAATACATGTTGTGACCTATGTGCTTTTATTAAGTTTTAATCGCCTTTATTATTGTCATTTATTTTACAGAATTGCAACGTCGTGAAAATGCGTCTCGAACCACGTCACAATCAATGCACCCGTGATTGTCGACACATTTGGACTTCATTGAGATTTGGATTTGGGTCACATCAATGTGCACCCGAACTTAAGAATGTGATTTAATTAAACCGCGCCAACAGAGTCTAACGCGTTATTATCTTTGTAGAAGGCCATGAAATTTATTAAATGACCCATCCTGAATTCTAGATAATTATCAAGGTTATTTATTGAGGGCCCCGCGATTTACATCTCATTTGGCGAGGCTCGTCTCATTATTTTAGAAGGAACATCCTAAAACGGTTACATTTCTGATGTGTTTATCTCTTAAAAATAGAAGAAAAGATGCGTGCTATTTTTAACTATGTGTTTGGCCCAAATCCGGGTTTTAGCTAATCGTCCGATTAATTATTTACGGACTGAAGAAACATCGTACCTCATGAAAACATGCTTTGAATTTGATAAAAAGAAATGTATATGGGATTGATGAAATGCTACGACTGTTACAAGAGCCCCCTAACTTTAACTTATTCAGACAAGATTAATTAAAATTGCTTGTTTAGGAAATGCGACTGATGGTATTTGAAACTCATCCTGTAAACTGCTTCACGCAAACTGAAACTCAAGAGTTTGAAACTGTATTATCTTTAGCTAGATCTAAACAATCATTTGCCCTTAAATATTCGAAACATGCTTAAATAACGAGTTTGAGTTAACAATTGTATTAAAATGGCTACACATTTTCATGGATGGTATTTACATCTTATATACTACTAAATGAATAAAATGTCACAGTTTTCAGATTGGCATAAACTTTAATTAAGTACAACCTTACTAATGTGTCTCTATTAGGCTAATCAGACCAAGAAACTACAAATCTTAGCAACATTAAAAGGCAATTCATAAGTAATACAACAGGTGCTTCTAACTCCTTCAAATCTTTCGATTCATGCTTTCATTGTTACATCAAATGCGAGTCTTAGTATGTACCTGGATATTGGATACAACAGAAGGAGCAAGGGGTCAGTAGGGCAATAGAAGCGATACCAAACAGCAGCAGTAACAGCAGGTACCAATAGAACAATTCCCAGTGCAAGATACAGTTAGAACCGACAAGAAATGGTAGACAGGTAGCAGCAAACAATGCAGTAGGAATAATACTCCAAGACAGACCAACCCAGGGGAAACGAACAATATGAATCAACTAATGAACTCAGCTGATACTTGGAAGAAAACAGAGTTGATTGAACAGGTTGAACAAGACTGGGAATCAGACAAACAAGACAGAAGTAATTTGCTGATTTTCTGCTTATCCCTTTCCCTATCTTCTTTCTTTTCAAGAATCCAATATCAGTCTGCAGTTTTGAACTTATACTTAAGTTATCAGAAAGAGACCTTTTCCAGTTTTTTTTTACTGTTTTTCCCCAGAACTTCAATTCTCAGAATTTCAGTTTAGGCTCCCCCTCTGTCTCTCTATGTATGTCTGTGTGTGTATACTTCTCAGTGTGTATTTCAGCTCTCTCTTTCAAAAATTCCTCACAGTCTGTCTATATTCTTTTCCCTTATAATTCTGTCTCCTCTCTCTCCCCCTCAGATGGTCTCCTCTCCCCCCTTTTATAAGCCTCAAACTCAACCTTTTAACAGCCTGTTTTCAGAATATCACCATGCCCCTCCCATGTGCATTTCCATTTCAGATTCCCATTAGTTATTTAAGTATTAACCTCCATCAACATTCCCTGGCAGATTTAGCTTTTAAAAGGTTTAATACTTTTTTAAACTTAAAGCAAGGTATGGGCAGTAGAATCTATCTGACAGCATATGCTGTCAACACATTTTAAATTTAAAAGCCCCTTTTATGAAGGAAACAGGCTGTGCACAATGCACATGCTGTGCACAAGTGCACATGCCATCAACTCAGATTTCAATTAACAGACCAAGCCTTAGGTTTCTGAAATCATATTAACAGCTATAAGTAACTGGACTTGGTTCTTAATTGTTTCAGGCAAATGTTCATCAGAAGCAAATTGATTTAACTTTGTTCGGGTAGCTGAAACTAATTGACGACATATGTCGACTCGACTATATTAGCATTAACATACACAATCGAAGCCAAAAATCAGACATTTAAAGTATGGGACACATGGTTTGAATTATACTGACTAAACAGAAATACCCTCGAGGAGTCAAATAATCAGTACAAATTTGGAATACAACCCAATACATATGTCTTATCAGAATATGAGGGGTTCAAACAAACATAGTGGTTCAAACAAGGTGGACAAACGGAAGTTGGTAAAAATTCAAAACACAAATTGACACAAAACATGAACAGACATCTAATCCCTCACATGGACCAAACAAATAAGGGAAGAAGGCAGACTCACCTCAAATCTTGAAAAATCGGAAACCTTGAACCGGACTTGGACAGACTTTCTTAAGGCTGAACGGACTTTAATCGAAGTGTTTCTCAGATGAGAAACACTTCGATTAAGGTCCCTTGGACCTTAATTTCTTTGGCTCGAACGGGTATGAACTAGTGACGAGGAACTACAAAGTTCCAAAACTCAGATCCGGGATTCATGTTTCCCTGGTTAGATTCGGACCAAACCAAGTATGGTTTGGTCACGAGGGGGGTCTGGGGAGTGTCTGGTGTGAAGCTGGGGTTGGTTGGTGTAAGCCGAGTTTTAACTCGAATCTTCAAATGAAGATTCGAGGACCTAGGGGATGATTCGAACTACATGGTTAGCAGATCCATGTTCAGGATGGCAAGGGGGTTCTAGGGTGTTAAGGGGAAGGTCACCGGCGTTCAGGCCGCCGGGTTTCTGGTGAAAGTGTGCAGGGGCGGCTAGGGTTTGAAGGGGATGGGTTTGGGTGAAGACGACGAGGCCGGGGTATTGGATAGGGGGGGTAGGGTAAGGATTTGGGCTTATATAGTTAGTGGGTGGGTCGATCTCAACCGTTAGATCAATCTAGATCTACGGTTTGGATCTGATGGTCTTAAGTGAAACGGTGTCGTTTCAAATGTTGAGGGTTTGGGTTTGGTCCGGGTGTAAACGGGTCGGGTTTGTTGATGGGTTATGGGGATTGATCTTGGCCGTTGATCACTCTGAGATCAACGGCCCAGATCAGGCACGACTCAAACGACGTCGTTTGGACGTCCTGGGCATCAGGTGACCTGGGCTGGGCAGGCCTGGGTCTTGGGCTGTTTGTTTGGGCCAATTTTGTTAAAATTGGCCCAAGTCCGGAAGGGGTCTTTTCTTTATTTTTTTTTTTTTCTTCTTTTCTTATTTATTTTAAAACAAAGCTAAGCCAAAAAATCAAATTAAAATTAAATACACACTCAAATACAATTATTTGCACACATACTAAAATATTTCAAAACCGGTAAAGTCAAACCAAATAAAATCACGGACGAAAATGCCTATTCACGATTTTCTATTTAACGACCGAATTACGGTTTGAATTACGCAGGACACATATATATTTTTTTGAATTTTATTTTAATAAAGTAAATAAATAAGAATGGGCCAAAATCACAAATAAATCCACAAGGTGCCGCACAGAAATCCGAAATTGTACAGCGGGGCCAATTATATATTTTTTATTTCTTTTTGGAGCGATTGTCGTGTGAAGCAAAAATCACGTGCTCACAGCTGCCCCTCTTTGTTCGGAAACACGAAGGGTTTTCGTGCAAAGATCAAGTGAGCGTGTATGAGCGATTTTTGCCTATAGACCACTCCGTATGAAGCATTTTTTGAAAGATCTGACCGAATCTTGCTTCAAAGATTTCCTACATATCCTGGGCTAAACAGGAATCAGGTCAATGTAGTTCGAGAAGTTTTGGTAGCTGGGGCTACCATGGGACTGCAATGCTTGCCGCTACTGCTGCTGCTGTTGTCACTGCTACGTCACTGACCGCCTTATTACAACCAAGCGAAAATTGGAAACTGAACTAACTACTTTTATGCATGTCAACTGCTAGTTACAAGATTCCTATCTATGATTCTTTTACGACTTGATCTTGGGTCTTAGCTGATTCTGCTTGTAGACTCTGATCTGAATCTTGATGCTTGCGAGTTGCGGCGACTTGTTTTTTAATCTCCGGGATACCGAATAAAATGTGACCGGCAGAGGTCAGGACCTTAGTCAAATGTTGGAGTCGATTTGCTTTCCCTTTACTCTGATATCTCAGGATATCTCTTTTTTTGTCTTTTTCTTCTTTGATTCCGAACTGGGATTTATCTCGTGGGTCATTTCGATCCATGTGGCTCGAGGTCAGACCTGCGGGAGAAAAGAAACAAACAAACGAAATTTTCTGCCCCAGTTTCACTAGGAAAATTTCGTTACTTATTCACCAGGAAGTTCATAAAATTGATGAAAGAGGATATGCGTGCTCAGTTCAGGGTTGGAGCCCTAATATCGACTAGCTGGGGAAAGGTTCAGTGTAGGGTTTAAAACCCTTACGCCAAACAAAGGAAGAATTCAGTTTAGGGTTTAAAACCCTAATGCTGCCTAAAAGGAAAAAAGTTCAGTTTAGGGTTTAAAACCCTAATGCTGACTAAAAAGGAAAATTCAGTTTTAGGGTTTAAAACCCTAATGCTGATTGGCTGGAAAAGCTCAGTTTAGAGTTTAGAACTCTAATGCTGGCTGAAAGGAAAAAGTTCAGTTTAGGGTTTAAAACCCTAATGCTGACTGAAAGGAAAAAGTTCAGTTTAGGGTTTAAAACCCTAATGCTGACTAAAGGAAAAACTCAGTTTAGAGTTTAGAACTCTAATGCTG